>NC_055689.1:33891998-34204498 GCF_017639745.1 Melanotaenia boesemani | reverse complement strand
CAGGGTTATTCGAACATGCATGTGCAACAAAACAACAGCAATAAATAAACAAACATTTGTCTAAAGGCACACGGTTACTGAAATATAGCCATAAAAATGTAAAGAATTTTAACTAATTAGAACATCAAAAAATATTTAAAGTCTAAAATGGTAAAACTCTAAAGTCTCAACACATACAGCACGAAATCACAGCAGATCATAAATGGTAGAGCAGGAAACAGTTTCTGGTCTTTGTAACTCACACAAACAGGTTCACTTGCTTGACAGATGGTTTGTCTTTGCATCCATCTTCTCTGCACCATGACGAATGCACTCCCTGCTTCAGCTTTGGCAAATGGTTGCGGATGAACAGGGGCCTCCTGTTTGATGGAAGACACTCAGCATTGTAGTTATCTCATCGCTATCGTCGCTGGCCACATTGTTAGCCTGGTGACGTCCTGCCTGAGCAATCATCTCTTCAGCCAGCTGCAGCCTGAAGTCAAAGTACTGCACCCTCTCCTTCTCTGGTTTTCCAGAAACGTTTTGGTCCGACCTGTACTCCATCCAGCTGTTTGTTGTGGCTGTACAGTCTGTTTTCTTGTGCGGCTTGACATTGGGTAGAAGCTGATCATGCGGTCGCACAAATCAACACTATCTTATTTTTTTTATTTGGCTACAACAGCTAGTCGAGGCACAGTAACATTGCATTTCTCTTTTGTTGACCATCGCATACAGCTGTCCTGAAGTTCTATTCCATGGACAGTGGAAGCCAGCAGGACTGCCTTCCTGCCACAGCAACCTGTTTTTCTAACAACCATTTCCATTGGTGTCATCGATTTGCACAGTGCAGGTATTTGATTCTTCATAATGGTCCCTGTTCCCATTTTTACACACTGTAATACTAATGAACTTCCCAACCCTAGTTTACACATTGTTCCTGATCATAACATACGACCATTATTATCCCTTTATCCTGCCTCAGAATCAGGTTCGTGGTCAGATTCCTCAACGGCTGCAGAATCGTCCTCTGAGTGTTGATCTTCCCTTCTATCTCCCCTTCATCCAGCTCATCTTCAGACAGCGCTAGGTCTGAATCTCCCTCCACAATTCTTTGTAAAATCCTTTCCACCTCACTTAGCCCTCTCTTAGCCCTGTCTTCTTAAAGGGAAAGTAACATTCACATACATACTATAAATAATGCTTGACTTAGAGGTCTGAGACTCATGTCCTGCACAGAGGACAAAAAGGAATTGCTGGGTTTTAGGAGGTAGGTGGGCAGAAACGTCTAACTAAATAAAAGTTGTTTTAACCTTTGTTTCTTAATACTTTGGACGATTAAACAAAATTTACTTGTGATCTGATACCATTTCAGAATCATACTTATTAAAAAAGATATCAACATGATGGCAAAAGCACACAGTACACCATTTACATCATCAATACAAAATGTAATAAAAATATCTATAGATTCATGAGTTCGTAACCGCCCACTCCACCCACAGGCCTGCTCACCAGCTCTTCTAAGTTTACTTTGAGCTTGGCAAACTGTAAAATAAAATAAATGATAATTGCTGCTCAGTTTCAATTAAGCTGAGACCTCATTATGACACCAGTTTCGTTTTAATGTCCAACTAGAGAGTCTGGTAGTCTTTTTTTTCACTTTGGTATTTTCTGTAGTTGTGGAATGAGTGCTGGAGACTGAAAAAAACTGGAAAACATATATGAGAAGTAGACATCACATAACAGTGAAGCACAGTGGTTAAAAGAGCTAAGAGTGGACCACAGCTCCCTTCCTGAAGAAAGTCCAGTTACCATCACAGTGGCAGATATCCAGCAAAGAATCTGAGTTTGAAGACTGGACAGCACCTGGCCCGGACATGATCAATGCCTACTGGTTAAAGATGCTAACTTCACTCCATGAGCGTCTAGTGGCAGAAATTAACCAAATGCTGAGGGATGGGATCCACCATGAACGGTTGACCACCAACTGAAAGATCCCCAGAAGGGAACATATGCATAATGCATCATCGATACAAATCCTCTTGACTTATGGGGAAGACACACGGGAGGCGACGTCGCTCCTCCATAAATTTCTATGAAACTTGTGTGATTAGGTGAAAATCGCTGCCCTCCTCCAGCCAAGCGACATGCGACATTCGCGCATGTGAAAAGTTGTGCTCGTTCACGTAGACGTGCACACGGGGCTTGTGATGCGACACAAGAAAATAGAAAAATGTTCCATTTTTGTAGCTGTCGCATGGCATTACAACCGATCAGCGAGGGGCTTCATGGACTGAATTCACCCCCCTGGTTTTATTGGTTATTTTAATTGATATCTTTTGTTTAATAAATTCATTTGTTTATTGGAACTGCTGTCTCTGCCTCGTGCATATTGAACCTGGATGCCTGGTGGTAAGTTCACCACTTGGTGTATTTCCCCGGGTGAAAGTCCCAGGTGGTGTTGTCCGACCCTTGTTTGACCAGCTTAACACAAAGAACAGCATTTTTAATGTGTTCAGTGGAACAAAGAGACGTAGTACTGTGGTAAGCAAGTCTGCTTCTTCCACAACATCACCAGCTCGATTAAAGGCTGGGGCTGAGACAGACATTCTTTTGGCTTGTCAAAGACTGCTGAAGGAGACGCATGCTTTAGAAGAGTACCAAGGGGTTGCTGCGGAGAAAGGAGGAGCTAGATTTGGATATGGAACTGACTGCTTCTATCGCTAAAGTAAATGTGTTAAAGGCCTCAGAAGGTTCTCGTGTCTCATGTTTCTGTAGATGGAATGAATACTTATCTGAAAAGAGAACACAGCTGAATGCTAATGCTGCAATATTTGTACCTGAGTTTAAAATGTAACCATTGACTACTGTAATGGAGTGACTGACCGGAGGACCAGAACCCGTGATTGCTCATCCTGGAGGATACTTCAGCCCCTGGGTCAGCCTTAACCGTCAGGGGACGGCGGGGGGACTCCGTTCAGGCACCACTGATATCCAGAACGAAGTCTGCGTGTGGAGCAGCACCCAAACCACACACGGTGAGAAGTTTTCATATCGGGGTCTCATTTACCACCCTTTTCTCACTATCTTATGAAAATAGGGTAGGGTCCCACTATCTTTTGAAGACAAGGTAGGTCACTATTCTACTGCGGTAGGGTAGGGTTAGTCCGGCACTGAGGTGAAAACTTCGGTGGTAATAAGAGGCGTTTTAGTCAATTTTTGTGCCTGAGTGTGGGCTACTTGAAGAAGAAAAATCCAACAGGAGACATCCTAGCTGCATAATGGGAAACACAGCTGTTAAAGGAGAAGGAGGGTGAGTGGGACTCCCCAATATGTAACAAAGGGAAAAATAAATAAAAAGGCCAGGCAGAATAATATTTAAGTGCATAAATATAAGTAATAAAATAAGTACATAAATAAGTCAAATAGGTGCACCGCATAAAATAAAAAAGAAATGAATATTTAATAAATAAAATAAGTGAATTATTGAAGCATAAAAGGAAAGAATAATGAAACCAAATAAGAAGATAACAAAAAGAGTCAAAGAGTGTGTGGTTGGAGATTCTCTGACATTCTGAAGCAGCAGACAGAGAGGACACGTTGGTAATAACGAAGCTCTGTCTAACAGTTTAAGTAGGATTGAGAAATCTCATGAAGAAATAAAATGGTACTTTTAACAGTAAAAACTAAATTAGAAGGAGATGCTAAATTTACGCCTGGAAAAGATCCAGATAATGTAAAATGATCTGATCAGGCTGAGGAAATGTTTGCTCTGCTCCAGAATACTTAATACACACAAGGACACTTTCGGGTTGTAAAAGCTGGTTGTCTGTTTGGAAAGAAAAATAGAACATTTTATCCACAAGTCTATCTGAAAAACTATAGTTTTTGAGTCTCAGCTGACTTGTATTTGCATTTATAAAATATTTTTATAAGAATTTCATTTCTTTCTTATGGACACCTTCATCACAATGCTTTAATTTTACTGGATTCTTTCTACTTAATTTGTTTAAAAATGACTGAATATCAGTCATTTCTTTTTCCTGCTAATTTAACTGACCTGGTTGGTGGACACACACATACATACCAACACACACACACAAGCTCACAGTATATAAATATATATATAAATATATTCTTTTAAACTAGTCAAACATGAACAATTTCTACCTTAAAGGAAATGAGATCTGTCAAATCTGAACAACACTTTGCTTGCAATGAAGAATGCTTTTGCTTATACACACACATACATGGGAGAATTTATTTTTAGCACTATCAAATCTCTGAGAGAAAACATTTGCAACTTCCCTCAGACACAAACACACACACTGTGTAGGATAAATATTAACACTATTTTCCTTTTTCTGCTTTTCCCCTCCCTTTGTCTCTGTCGGAGACACCCTCTCCTGAAGCTCACAGGCTGCACACCTGACTCGACTCAGTTCTTCCGCCGGGATAAAAGTCCCACTGATATATATATATATATATATATATATATATATGAATATATATATAAACTTTCTATCACCATTATGTCTTACGAACTGATACTGATACCCACCCCTACCAGCTCCACCTGATGCTCTATAGGATTCAAGAAACAAAGACAGAAGATACTCCAGCATTTACCACCAGAGTTCCTCTGCTTCGAGTTTCAAAGAGACTAAAACCAGATGTTTGATGGATGTGTAAACATCTGCCTTTGGATGGTAGAACACCATCCTCCACAACGCTCCTGATCATGCGTTTATTCAGAGGACAAACCAGAACAAGAGCTCTTCAACCAGCTCCGAGGTGGCGTGGCCGCTGGGTTCTGAGGGGCGAACAGAGAGGTGGGTGCTGGGGGCCCGAGGTTGGAACACCATCCGGTTCTACTGACCCGAGAGAGAACATCCATGTGGTGAAAAGGGTCATTGGCCATAAAAGCAAAAGGTGGTTTGCCACCTGACTGGTCCCCGGCAGAGCTGACTCAGGGATGGAAGCAGTCATGTGACCAGTTAACACAATGATGGTGAGATTGTTCTGATTTCATACTATAAATAATTAATGATTTAATTCAAAACCCTATATTGAAGTTAAACAGATCTACATCTTTTTATGGAAAGAAAGTGCTAAAGAGTAAACAGAAAAAGCTTAATTTCTAGACATTTCACACACATAAGACGAGTTCACAACTGGAACAAGAGACACATACATGTACACACACATTTACATGAACAAACACGCACACTCACTGCAATGAAGTATCTGCTTGCTACTGACGACATGACAACATAACATGACATGATGAGCTACTAACCCTGTCTTGTTTTGCTTTCATGATTTAGAAAGAACAGAACAGGTTTAGCGAGCTGGTGGCAACAACCTTTCCTCAGTTATCCAACACTGATCGGCTCATTGTTTTTAAATGAGAAATGAGTAAAACAAAATGAAAATAATGTTTTCTTTATTTGATCCTGTACGGTTTAGCTCCAGCCAAAACCTTTAAAAATGCAGAATGGCGACGTCCACTGAGTTGCACATCCAAAAATAGACCACATGGGACTCCAGAGTTGACAGAGCTCTGTTTCTTTTTAATCCTTGCTTCGGAGCATTTACATAGTGCATACATTCATCCTCTCCTCGACTCACATTTCTCACAAGGTATATAAAGACTATGGCCACCACCAAGACTCAACAAGCAGAGGTGTATTTACATGGGTGGCCCATTAAAACCCTTCAATACAAAACTAATGCTTAACACCATCCAAAAAAGGCTAAATTACATTACACCATAACCATTACTTAAATTAACCTAATAACTAAAACTAGTAAAGTAAAGAAAAACTAACTACTCCTTCCCCAACTCCCCCCCCCCCCCTCTCTTCAGGCCACTTGGAGTGTGCCAATCAAGCACACCAGGTTCTTGTCAGCTACACTCATGGGCGCGCCTCCATGACTGTGCTGAACTCCAAAATCACCTCAGAGAGATAGAGAGAGGTTAGAAATAAATCAAAACATACTGAAAATAAGCCCAAATCAATGCATCAATACACCAAATAGGATCCATCTTTAGTGAACTGAGACATCAACAAAAACAACAAATAAATGGTATCAAGGTGTACGTATTACCATAAAGCACCTGCTTAGTGAGGGAGTGTCCGGACCTCCCTCACAGATCCCTTCAGACCATCCTAATTGTTACTCACTGACACATGAATTTATATTTCCTCCAGATTACCGTCTAACCTTTCACCCAGGATCTGATAAGATGGTATCTCTCTCATTCCTACAGCTGAAGCAGTGAGAGAGTAAAATCTTTCTGCCAGAGGTGGAAATGCCAACATACTGATCCTTATGTACATTTCTGTAAATACCGAACAGCAGTTTCCCTGCTTGGTTCTCTGTGGTGATGCAAACTGCAAGTCCCCTGATTTCCTGAGAACTTTAAGTGTGTGCGTGATTTGCACCAAAACTGTTCGTGTGTCTCTGGGTTCCAACTTTTTTAAGTTTTTTTTAACAAATGGCTTAAGTTAAGGTTTTAATACTCTTGGTACTGTATCTATAATCTATATTAAACAAGAATTGAATCTGAAACAGTTTTAAAGATACAAACTGAAGACATAATAGATTTATTTTTCAGTCGAGCAAACTAAGAATCTGAAATCTGTCTGAAAACAGATGAATCAATAAATAAATTGCTTAGAGGGAATTTCCTAAGACTTAAAGAAAATGCAGCTGTATAAATGAAATTTAAATTAAATTAAAGGAGCTCCTGTTTTAACTGTCATCACACCTAACTGTGTGCAAATTACTTTTAGTAAAAGAAAGAAAACCTTAAACACTAAAACAACAAATGTTGAGGCATATAAAATGACCTTTTAGGTCATTGTTAACTCTGCTTTAAAACAAGAAAATGCACTATAAAATGACCATTGAGATACCAGAAGAAAATAAAACTTATTTCATATTGGTCTGATATCCTTGGATATTTTAAACTGATTCTCTTATAAATATAATAATAATGACAAAAGGGTTTTGTAAAAGACTAAAAGAGAAAATACTGCTCAAGCACATTTGGCTGATGATGGACACATTATTCAAAGAAATTCCAATTGGGTCTGAGTCCATATCATCTTGGAGTTGAAAGCATTAATAAAAATCTCCAAAACAATTAATGTTTTCCAAATAATTTTAAAATGAACTTTAAGGATCCTCATGAATGCAGGAAAATTGACCTGCTCTGATTCGGCCTTTCTGTGCAGAACGAGTGACGTGACTTTGACAAAGTTTTCTGACTCTGACCTGAAGACAGACGACTGATGGACTGATATTAAATGAACTTTTCTTCCAGCAGGTTCTTATCCAGGATTGCTTCCACAGAAGGCTGATTGCTGTTTTATAACGCTGTTAATTCTGCTGCCATTGACAGTTACACACATTTATTTTCATGAAAAGCAGGACTGATAATCTGTTTACAGGAGGAGGAGACATCTACACTGAATCTCTTTTGTAAAATATGTGTATGTGCATTTTAAAATCAAACATGACTTTGACCCTTATGACATTTTGGGATAAACTTCTACAGGTGGAGAAAATTATCAACATGTACACATGTACTTGTGCTGATGAAGATTGTTTTCACAGGGGGATGCCAGAAACAGGCAACTTCAGGATTCAAGCATACAAGAATGTTAATGTTTTATGAATAATTTTACTCTTTCCTGGGATAATGTAAGATATTTCAATACATAGGGTCCTTTTGTTGATAAATTACATATTCCATTATGCACCTGTTGATTATAGACATTAAAGTAAAGGCAACAGACAGAGAATAAGGGAGAAATGGAGTTCATGATGAAGGAACAGGAGGATGACCTTGATCTGAACGCAGTGCTCTATCCTCCCCCAGCACAACCTCCTTCATCTGAACCTCCTCCTTTTCACAAAGTTAGTTGCCAAATACATCCTATAGCATTACTTAAATTTCTTTTTACAATGGACACAAATGTCAGCACTATTGAGCCATGGGCCTCGCCATGTCTCAACAAGGGGGATGATGGATAAAATACGAAATAAATTCACTGCATATGGTTTCACAAATTATTCAAATAATTTTTGTGCAGCATGATACATGTAAGTAAAAATGAAAAAGTGCTGTTTTACCCCAGGAAATGATGCACTTCACCTTAGGGTGACAAACCTACTTCAAAGTATAACAATTAAATGGACTCGTACAATAGACTGGACTAATATAATTAAGACCACAAAAGGAGGACAGAGAGGACGGGGTGGATGACAAAATAGCAAGAGAAAGACTGAAGAGGGAGAAAGGTGTTACACTTGTGGAAATTTAGGACACGGATTATGATATTGTCATGGTTTAGAGCAAACATGACTACAGGAAGTGATGAAGGACTGAGGAAAGTAGAAGAAGATTTTCAACTTAGAAGAGATCCTTATTACAGCAAATAAGGACCCACAAATAACATTGTTGGTTTATCTTTGTTCACTATGCTAATGGAGACCTGCAAAAGGAGAAACTAACGCAGTCACTCCAAATAACTGACCCCTTCAGAAGCTCTCACAGGTACACTGTGGTTAAGGAAGGCCTGCCATGCCCAGCATCGGGTCCTTCCGTTCCCTGGTTCCTGGGGACTGGGTCCTGGTCAGAGAGACAAGGAGGAAGCACATGCGGTCTAAAAGGTGGCTGGGTCCCTTCCAGGCCCTGTTGGTCACTCACACAGTGGTGAAGGTCGCTGAAAGGTCCACGTGGATCCACGCATCCCACTGTAGGAGGTTCCAAGATCCACCAAGCCCAGCTCCACCAGCTGACCTCTCAACCACAGGGCAGAATAATCCCTGAGGTCAGCCCCGTGTGAGGTAGTCTACCCTCCACGTGGCGACATGAAGTGCACCATCCTTCTCATCACACTCCTCTTCTGGTACCTGGATCCAACTGGTCCTCGCCCAACACAACGCACCCCAGCTCCGTCCCAACCCGCCAGATGACTGCAGGTGACAGAAGCACCCTCCTTACGGAGGCACCGCCGAGACGACCACACCCTGATCATCATGACCACACTGATAATCTTTGGTGGCAGGTTGCAAACATGTCAGCTCATAAATTGACAAATGACAGCTGTTATGTTTGTGGACTGGTGCCACATGCCCCCCCTATTAGACAGTTTTCATTAACTGTTGTCACTCTAGTGCAAGATCAGGATAAGTTAAAATGATAAAATAAGTAAAGGAACAAAATAAGTAGCAAGTAATAAAAACAGACTCATATAGTGGTGTCTACTACATATAGGACAATATATGTAAATACAAATTACACCTACCAATATCAGATCAATATACACTATATACAGTAGGTGCAGTAGAGGAGTGGTATAAAATTAAATGAAACATGTGACTGATGAGGTGCATGCGGTTAGCCGTTTAAGTGTTCAATAAAGTGACTGCAGTGGTGAAGAAGCTGTTTCGGTGCCTGTTAGTCCTGGTCTGCAGGGTTCTGAGGCACCTACCAGATGGGAGCAGTTCCAACAGACTGTGTGCAGGGTGAGAGGAGTCCTTTATGATGTTCCCTGCCCTCCTTTGAATCCTAGTGGAGTACAGGTCCTGAGTGGAGGTTAGGGGGATTATGATGATGAGCTCTGCAGTCCTCACAGTTCACTGTAGTCTAGTCTTGTCCTAATTGGTGGCTCCAAACCACACAGTGATGGAGGAGCACAGGACAGACTTGATGGCTGCTGTATAGACCTGCAGCAGCAGCTTGCGGGGCAGTCCATGTTTCCTCAGGAGCCGCAGGAAGAACATTCGCTGCTGGGCCTTCTTGAGGATGGAGCTGATGTTCTGCTCCCACTTCAGATCCTGAGAGATGATCGTGCCCAGGAATCTGAAGCTCTCTACAATGGACACGCTGCTACTGAGGATTGTGAGTTGGAGCAGAGCAGGGGGGTATCTCCTAAGGTCCACAATAATCTCTACCATCTTGAGAATGTTCAGCTCCAGATTGTTCTGACTGCACCAGACCTCAAGCTGATCCACTTGCTGTCGATATGCAGACTCATCACCGTCCTGGATAAGACCAATGACGGTGGTGTTGTCTGCAAACTCCAGGAGCTTCACAGAGGGTCAGTGGAGGTGCAGTCATTGGTGTAGAGAGAAGAGCAGTGGAGAGAAGACACATACCTGGGGAGCACCAGTGCTGATGGTCCGGGTGTCCGAGGTGAACTGCCCCAGCTTCACCTGCTGGCTTCTGACAGCGAGGAAGCTGAGGATCCACTTAAGGAGGGCAGGGGGCGCAGTCAGCTGGGACAGTTTGGTGCAGAGGGAGGGGGGGGTGATGGTGTTGAACACAGAGCTGAAGTCCACAAACAGGATCCGTGCATAGGTCCCAGGACAATCCAGGTGCAGGGAGAGGAGGAGCAGGGGTGAAGAGCTCCTTCTCAAATCTGCAGGAAAATCTGTTGAGGTTTGCACAGTAAATACACTATTGAGTATTGAATAAAAATTTTATGTATGATACCGTCTCCAAGAGTATGTATGACTCTCCAAGTGTGATAAAAAGGTTGATGTTCTCCTTATAGATGTATGGGAGAAATATAAAGGGCTGCTCCAGAGTCAATACCTGCGAGAGAAACAATACATTTAAGATCTAAACGATGTTTCAATGCTTCAGTTTCTTCACCATTTACTTCAAAGGTTTCAAAAACCCAAAGACAGCAAGAGGGTTATGTTGAGAAAATGTTGGTTCACTGGTATGGGGCGATATCATTTAATATGCACCTGTTAACACCTGGTAACTCTTCGGCGAGAGCAGCTCTGCAGCTCTATGTCTGTGGTGTGGGCCCCGGTCTGCCCTGATTGGGGTGGTTGCCATGATGGCAGCCGCTGTAGGACATGGGTGGACTGGCTCCTGGTGTGGATGGATCCCCATGATATTGTTTCATCACAGCAGCATCAAGCCAGATGTTTATCACTTTTAGTGTTTTATACTACTTTTAGTTCAGAGACAGAAATCAAGGAGTCATGTGCAGAATGGGGTGGTGGTGGTGTGTTTGTGTGTGTGTGGGGGGTTTGCTTTGTGTGTATACATGCATGTTTGTGCGTGCAACTGTATGAAAGACTGATTTTTTGTTTTTTTATGTAGTCTCTTTGATGGGTGCAAAGGCTCGTTTTGTTTTTAATATGCTTAAATTGATTTTTCATGTAAAGTACTTTGTGTTGCCCAGCATGAAAAGTGCTTTATAAATAAAGTTTGATTTGATTTGACATGCAAGCCTGTAGAATTCACTACATAATGTGCCAACTGTAGCTCTGTTTTCAAACTTCAGCAGACATTTGCTTATGTCTTCCAGAGCTGAGCTAGTGAGTCTATTTTCCCTCACATGAGCACAGTTTTGAGGGTCTAGACAGAAGAAATCTAAGCAAAGTTTTGCACTGGCAGAAAACCTTCTATGGATACCGTCTGTCACCGTGTGCACAATGACCTTGTGAATGTTGACCTTGAAGTCAGTGTCAGCTGATGCCAGCTGCTCATCTTCTGCAAGCTCTCCTGCCATTCTTTTCTTTTTTCGAAACCTTCTCTGAGGAAGGGCAGTCTGCACTACCAGCTCATACTCTTCCTCTTCTTCTTGCAACTTTCCATGAGCCCATTTCACAAACTCATCAGCTGCACATTTAACTCCTTCAAAGTCCCTAGCACACTCCCTGAGACCCTCTTCTGTCCCCTCAATCAGACGTTGAGCTGTGATGACATCCATTCTTCTTGTCTGTAAGTATTTTAAAACGAGGGGATGCCTGCTCAAAAATGCCAAGAAAAATGTGAACAGCAGTCACTGTCTCATACCTCAAAAGACTTCTATGAATCCCTTTGCCTCGGCCCTCACTGTTGGCTGTTGTGTTCTGTCATCTACGGTGGTGTGTAAGGTCATAAGCTCAGGAACAAGGCTGCCTAAGGATTCCCAAAGCACCCAAACACTTTACTTAGTGCCGGATCCTTAGCCCACCACCTGATTGGCCGTATTGGGTACAGTCGTCTGTGACCACAGGTGTCTGTAACCACACTAACCACAGGCGCAAATGCAAACAGAACCGTACAGACTCACTTTTTTCACAGTGAGCCACTTGCGACTGGTTCCATCTTTGCTATTGAAAAGTTTTGGTCTTATTTGGTCTTCATCTGTCTCATTCCTAACCTGTGGTTCAGGTTCTGCTGCTGAGCTGCTGCCTCGGTAAACAGTCCATGAGTAAACTCTGCTCCCCCTTTCACACTTCCTCCAGTTTTCCTAGACCCGCCTACACCTGGATCACAATAAAAAATATCACCTGTAAAGCTTCAGCACATTTAGATGTGGAAAACACATTCTGACTTAACCATTAAGATATTTTCAATGGCAAAATATACTGGCTCATTTTCCATTACTTTCATCCTGTTCCCTTTCAGTTGTGGGCTTTGTGTTTTTACTGTCTTACTTTCTAATGATAAATAGTATAACAGGCCACTACTATGGTTTGGGCCTAGAAAGTGGTTATACTGGAATTAAAGCGTCCTCACTTGTTCCTTCCTTTCTAACAGGAGCAATCCCCTCATCACTACTGGCTCCTGGCTCTGCTTCTGGCACTAAATCCCGTTTTAAAAATGCTCCGCACAAATCTCCTCTTTTTACAAAACCTTCTGGTCAGTTCAGGTCAGTTTCATTCATGTAGAGCTGAATCATCGAGCATCTCAGGGCACTTTTCATACAGGTCTACACCGTACTCTTCATTATATTCATTCTAATAATATTCATTTAATGAGTAATCCTACCTGCCCACTCTGGACTGGTGGGTTCATGGTGCTGCTGCTTGGTGCTGGATCTTGCTTCTGACTCTTAGAGGCTACAAGTTTCCCAGTTATGTTGCGTTGCATCATACTAGTATTTAAATTATATAACGCTATGTTGTATGCCACAACGGCACACATTGAACCGATAATTAACTTGAACGATAATTCTGTTTTTTATTGATCACCTCGGTGTCATGACTGAGCACCTGCCCAAAAACAAATAATAGTGATGGCAGAAATGGAACGTTCGGGAGAGCGAATCCTTGGAACAATGGTTCCGGAAAAGAATCGATCTTTTGGAACGCTCGTAACCATGGTGACATCTGGTGGCCAAAAAAGCGATTAGAAAATATTGATCTTCAACTTAAAGGTTTCACGTGTCTTGGGTGGTTTAGCCTGTTTTAATTATCTGTGTTGGTTTATAATGATACATGTATGTAAGGATGTTTTATTTTAACCAGTCAGTATTTGTATTTGGCGCTCCTGGACGCAGGGGCTTAGCAAGTGTGGGGGACGTGGTTCGTTACTTCAGCACTGACAAACATCGACTGTTTTTTTCAAATTTAACAGTTGATGACCCCTTAAGTTCTAATAAGTAGATAATAATTTACTAACCCACCTGTCAACCACCTGGGTGGAGAAGGTCCTCCTCTGATTTGGATTTCAGAAACTGTTCTTCACCACATTCATGGCTGCTAAAAGATAAACCTGAGAGAAGACAAACTCTTGTATAATCGTGAGATATCTGAGCCTGATCCATCTGCTGTATTATGACTTGCAGATTTTACAGCTGTGTCACCAGTAAACCTCAGTTAAGAGCAAACAAAAGGCTCTCTAACTGATACGGGCTAAAGTTTCACATCAACATCTTCCTAGTTTCCTCCTCAGCACGAGCTGAACGATAAACGAACTAAAGACGGACGAGCTGGGACAGAAAAGCCGATCAGCTGATCACGACAGTCACATGATTCAAGAAGCAACAGGAGATGGAGGGCGAGAGTCGCACAGACTGGAAAAACGTTTGAACAAAAGTTTATAAAAGAAAAAAGAAAGAAGAGCTAAATAAATGTCAACAAGCTTGAAGTGATCCAACACAGCTGACCTGCTTCTGCTTCCTCTCGTTTCCAGACGACTCCGACTTTCCACGGTAACTGAGATGGGGACGGATGTCAACTGGACTTTTTCCTCCTGTTTTCTCTTTCCTGGTTATTGTCGTAACCAATGACTAAATAACACGAAAAACAAAATAACCTCAAGAGTGGCAGATAAGACTCTATGTAAGATTCTTCATCAAACTGTGGCCGCTGTCTAACGTCGTCGGCCTGCTGTCAGGCGGTTCAGATCCGAGGCTGCTATGAAGTGATGCAAAAGGCATCAGAAACTGTGTATAAAATATGATACACACATCGTTAAAGGGTTAAATGGAAAAGGTCAAGAGAATAAGTTTCTGGGGGGAATAACAGATGATTCAATAAGTTGGAAACCACACATAAAACAGGTACAACACAAACTGTCATGAAGCATTTCAGCTCTCAGCAAAACAAAACACCTTCAGGACCACAAATCACTCCACATGCTTTATTGTTCATTGGTATCACCAAATTTAATGTGCAGAGGTTTGGAAAAACACTTATAAAACTATTCTATCACTATCCATAACGCAAAACAAGCACTTAAAATAAGTCCCAGTACCGGTTAAAGGCATCACACTAATCCAGTTCCTGTGAACTGGTAACTTTCAAACAGCACAGATCAAGTTTAAAAAGCAACCTGCTCCCCAACAATATTAAAAATATTATTTCATAGACATGGTGGGTAAAACTTTAGGGAAAAACTAAATCTAAAACCAGTGTGTGCAACATTAACACCATACACACAACAATGTGGCTCGCAATGTTTTTTTTCTCAAATTCTTTTGATTTTGATTCGTACGATCTGATGCAATGTGCCAACTTGTTAGAAAAAACTTTCACACGAAAACATCCTACAGACCCGTGTGGGTTTTCATGTGAACGTTCATGTTGCCTCTTTGATTGAAACGTTTTCCACAAGTTGGACAACAAAATGGCTTCTCACCTGTGTGCATTCTCATGTGAGTAGTCAAATTAAAATTGTTAATGAATCTTTTTGAACAGCTCTTACAAGAATATGGCCTCCTCTCACTGTGAAATTTCTTGTGGGAAACCAATTTGCTAAAATCAGTGAACCATTTGCCACATATTTCACATGCATATGGCGGCTTCTCTTCGTGGGTTCTCTCATGAACGGTTAACACACGACTGGAACGGAAACTTTTACCACAGATGTTACAGATGTGCGGCTCTTCAGCGTGTACATCATGATGCTTCTTCATTTCTGACTTGTTCTTAAAGGCCTTTCCACAAATGTCACAGTTCACAGACTTAATAGATTTGTCATTTTTACAGTAAATATCTGAACTGGAAGCTTTACCTTCATCGTTATTGTGGCTTCTGTTTGAGCTGTCCATCTCCTGCTCTGTATTCATAGCGGACTCTGAGAAAACATCCCTGTTTGCTTCCTGAACATGACGCTCTGCCAAAAGAGAGTTGTTAAAGAAGAGCTGGTTACTGTTTGGTTCTGGTTCCATGTGATCACCGTCCTCATTATTAGGAGTCGCTTTAAAAGTTTCAGTCTCCTGCTTCAGACCAAGCTGATCTCCCTCCTGATTGGTGGATTGCTGCTCCTGTTCCTCTTTCATCTGTAGAGGCTCTGGTTCATCCCTACATCCCTGGTGTGAGACGTCTAGAAGGATGAAAAGACATATCACAGAATTTGAAATCTTTCTCCTTACAGTCAGAGCAGTGATAAGATTTTAAAACTATCCATGTAAGGGACAACAGCTATTAAATAATAAGCAGACAAAACTTATACAGTTGAGGAAACTTAATTTATATTTACGAATGATTATTTTATGAACTAAATGAGAGTTGACCTGTATTTTATTAACATACATACCTTGATTGATTATACAGCAGCAATGCATCAAGGTAATTAATCAAATTCTACATCGGTGAATCAAAACAGATAAATACCTAACCAATAATCCACAATCTAAACAATTTCACACTAAACATAATGGGGAAAAAATGGCTCCACATTTTCACCAAAAAAACCCAAAATGTGTCCAAGATCGACATGGTAATGTGCAGGAATAATTATTTCCAACTAAAAGTGAAAGACGAACACAAATTCTCTTAAAACGATAAAAAAAAAAACATGTTGCACTTGATTAAAACTTCTTTCAAGTGAAAGAATTCCCACAAGTTCTGGATCAAAAGGTCACATCAAAGAGACTGAATGTATGTAGAGCTGGAAGCAACACGATGAAATCATAAAAATTCCATAAGTTATGCTTAAATGCTAATTTTTACTCTAAAGAGAGTGTGAACATTGAGGTGGCCATGATGCATGAAGGCTTTCAACCAGTAAAATAAGTCAGCACCATGGACAGCTCCAGTGTTTCACTGAGCGATGCTGTGAAAAAGGAGACAACTTTAAAAAAGACACGATTCAGGTTCAATCTGGACTAATGAGTAAATAAATGGCTTCTAGGAAGTCTTGAAGTAAATGGACTGCATTTATATAGCACTTTTCTAGTTATATTTTGACCACTGAAAGCACCTTTACACTACATGTCACCCATTCACATAGTCATACAGCACTTCTATTGTTATCATACTACCCTAAGTACCTTTTTACTGATCACACGCATTCATACTCCAATAGACACATCAAGAGGCAACCGGGGGTTAAGTGTCTTCAGAATATAGTCAGGGGAAGCCAGGAACTGACCCACCAGCTGTCTGGTTGGTCACTGATTACAGCCTCCTTCAAGCACTTCAATGTCAAATGCTGACATCTTATGCCGTGAAATTCCTCGTATTCATGTGTTGTATCTGAAATTAACTACAAACTTTCTGAATAGACCTCAGAAGCGTTATCTGACAGCTGTGACGTGTTATTTATCAGCTGTTCCTGATTCCTAGACATGGCCAACCCGACAGATTTGACAGATCTGAGACTTTTCTCCTCCAGAGACCAGTGAGCTGCAGAGGGCGTGGCCAACCTGACGGACTGGACAGATCAGCCAGGTTGGCCAAGCCTAGGAATATCAGGTGATGAATGACACGTCACAGCTGTCAGATGATGCTTCTGAGGAAGATTGCAGTTGGCTGTCGAAATATGTCAAGGTAAGCCAACTTTATTTATAAAACATTTTACAACAGTAGCCAGTGAACAAAGTGCTGAACATAAATTAAGTAAAAACAACAAAACAATAAATAATAAAAGACAAAAGAATAAAATCATTAAAACAAAATCAATACAAAAAAAAAAAAACAATACAAGCAATAAAAACAAACTCATACTGGGTGAAACACTAATGAAAAGAGGAGGGTCTTTAGAAGGGAAACTGAGCCGTGGTGAAGAGCCGGTGTGACCTGCAGTGGCAGAGACTTCCACAGCTCCGGTCCCACAGAAAAAGCCCGGTCCCCTCTGAGCTTCCTCCACATCCTCCACCTCCAGGAGCAGCTGATCTACTGACCGAAGGGACCGGGAGGGGGTAGAGGTAGCGGGGGCAAGGTCGTTTAAAGACTTAAAAACAAATAAAAGAATTTTAAAAGGAACCCTAAAAAGAACAGGCAACCAGCGCAGTGTGGCTAAAACTGGATAAATGTGCTCTCTCTTTCATGTTCCAGTCAACAGACGAGCGGCAGCATTTTGCACCAGCTGCAGATGTGACAAAGACTTCTGAGACATCAGAGTAAAAGGCATTGCAGTAATCCAGCCGTGCCCTGATGAAAGCATGAATTTCTGTTTCTAAGTCCTGCTTTGAAAGAATGTGTTTGGCCTTTGCTAGTTGCCTCAGCTGGAAAAGGCTAGATTTGACCACTGCACCGATCTGCCCGTCTGGGTTAAAATCACTGTCCATTTTTACTCCCAGATTTGTGACATCAGTATTGTGCCAGAGGACCCAAGTCGGCAGGAGAGGACCCACTGGCACCAGGACTAAAAACCATAACATCCGTCTTCAATCATTAAAACGAAGAAGATTTAAGGCCATCCAGGCTTTGACTTCATTCAGACAGATTAAAAGTTTTTCTAAGGAATAAGAGTCCAGAATCCGAGGTAAAACAACAAACACCTTCTACCTTGTTACACGTTCCACTCGGACAGAAGCCGTATACAAATACTGGCATGGGAAAAAAAAAATGCATCTATAATTCTTCTATAATTTATGTCATCGGATTCTTCAGCACCAACGGACCCTTTAAACAAAGCGGACTTTGTAACATGACCAGAGGAAATTAATTTGATTTGCTGAACGCTGGTTCAAAGTCATCCAGCACCAACTGATCACCTTATTTTAAATATTGAAGGATTAAATGCAGATGTGAAGTTTCAGTGTTACCATGGAAACACTGAATATGTGGTCTTTAGTCATATTAAAATGCTTCAAAAGCTGAATCAGATTACAAAGTCTAATTCAGGATGATATGATGATAAAATCTGCTGAGAAATTTATACAGTTTCTACACATTTTAGCTTCAAGGTTTACGTACCTATTCTGTGTAACTTTATTTGAGGCATCACGATGAGACTGGACTGATGATCAGGTTCCTCCTCGTACTGGATGCTGCTCTTTTCAGACACTTTCAATATTTCCTCATGTTCAGACCGGCTCTGGACCACCGTGTCAGTCCCATCCTTCAGAACAAGCTGCTCTCCTTGCTGACTGGTGTGGACTTCCTCCTGGTCCTCTTCCATCTGTAGGGGTTCTAGTTCCTCCTGGTCCTCTTCGGTGTGTGGAGGTTCTAATTCCTCCTGGTCCTCTTCGGTGTGTGGAGGTTCTAGTTCCTCCTGGTCCTCTTCGGTGTGTGGAGGTTCTGGTTCTTCCTGGTCTTCTGGTTCCACCTGGTCTTCTAGAGTGTGTGAAGGTTCTGGTTCCTCTTTGTTCAGAGGAGGTTCTAGTTCCTCCTGGTACTCTTTGGTCTGTGGAGGTTCTGGTTCCTCCGGGTCCTCTTCCATCTGTAGAGGTTCTGGTTCCTCCTGGTCCTCTTCCATCTGTACAGGTTCTGGTTCCTCCTGGTCCTCTTCCATCTGTGTCAGTTCCGGTTCTCTCTGGTCCAGACTGGAGATCATCTCCTGTGTAAAGAGCTGCTGGTCAGCAAGAACTTTCTCTTCAAAGACATGTCGGTGCGGGACGTCTGCAGGGACAGACAACAACAGAACCAGATTAATAACGTGATGATGGAAATGGTCTGAGGAGAACGTGGACTAGGGATGTGGACTTCACTATTAATCATGGTATTAAACACCACGCTTTATTCAGTAAAGATCCTTCAGTATCATCACTTCCTTCAAAGATCATGTGTGAAGCAAATCAGCGAATCAGAGAAACTTGTAGATGGGATGAAGACGTTACATAACATCTGTGTTTTACTGCTTTGGTTGCTTTGTCTTCGTCCAGCTGAACAACAGGCATGTCAGAGTGGGAAAGTATGGCAGAGGAAGAGGATTCCCTCCAGACAAATGGATCAAATCATCCTTGTCAGATTTATATGCTTAAAAAAATAAGCAAGACGTCGTTGTGGAGGTCGACTCACCAGCCTGTAAAGCTGGACATAAAAACAGGAAAAACATCCAACATGTTTCACCGTGACCCTGTGATGGACTGGCGACCTGTCCAGGGTCTACCTGCCTCTCGTCTGGCAGCAGCGAGGACATACGATGCTTCATAGAATCGTTTTAGAATTAGATCGCGATCATCTTAATCGTTGTTGTATCAAATCAAATCATGATGTGCCTGAAGATTCCCACCTCTACAGTTCATCCCATCCAGGTACCCACCGAACAAAGCTGACCTTGGGGTCACATGACCAGTGGAGATTAATTTGATTTGCTGATAAAAATAAATTACAACCATTTTACATGTTTATTTCAGAATAAAAATATAATGTAATCACTCCATACATTTTTGTTAACTAATATTCAAAGTTTAAAATTTACTTCCATCTTACTTTAATTTTTATTAACTCTCTACCAGAACAGTTTCCAACATGATGCTAATCTAGAAGGAGAATATTTTACCAGCCAGAGAAATTGAACTCCATCACGGCTTAATGCCCAAATGACCACCTTATTTTAAATATTGAAGGATTAAATGCAGATGTGAAGTTTATCTGTGTGCGTCACCATGGAAACACTGAATATGTGGTCTTTAGTCATATTAAAACGCTTCAAAAGCTGAATCAGATTACAAAGTCTAATTCAGGATGATATGATGATAAAATCTGCTGAGAAATTTATACAGTTTCTACACATTTTAGCTTCAAGGTTTACGTACCTATTCTGTGTAACTTTATTTGAGGCATCACGATGAGATTCAACAATCTGGACTGATGATAAGGTTCCTCCTCGTACTGGATGCTGCTCTTTTCAGAGACCTTCAGTATTTCCTCATGTTGACACCGGCTCTGGACCACCGTGTCAGTCCCATCCTTCAGAACAAGCTGCTCTCCTTGCTGACTGATGTGGACTTCCTCCTGGTCCTCTTCCATCTGTAGAGGTTCTAGTTCCTCCTGTTTCTCTTCAATCTGATGAGGTTCTGGTTCTTCCTGGTCTTCTGGTTCCTCCGGGTCCTCTTCCATCTGTACAGGTTCTGGTTCCTCCTGGTCCTCTTCCATCTGTAGAAGTTCTGGTTCCTCCTGGTCCTCTTCCATCTGTAGCGGTTCCGGTTCCCTCTGGTCCAGACTGGATATCATCTCCTGTGTAAAGAGCTGCTGGTCAGCAAGAACTTTCTCTTCAAAGACATGTCGGTGCGGGACGTCTGCAGGGACAGACAACAACAGAACCAGATTAATAACGTGATGATGGAAATGGTCTGAGGAGAACGTGGACTAGGGATGTGGACTTCACTATTAATCATGGTATTAAACACCACGCTTTATTCAGTAAAGATCCTTCAGTATCATCACTTCCTTCAAAGATCATGTGTGAAGCAAATCAGGGAATCAGAGAAACTTGTAGATGGGATGAAGACGTTACATAACATCTGTGTTTTACTGCTTTGGTTGCTTTGTCTTCGTCCAGCTGAACAACAGGCATGTCAGAGTGGGAAAGTATGGCAGAGGAAGAGCGTTACGGCCCTGCTTGTCATAGACAGTTGTGGCCGTTTGTGTTGTAATTAGGGGCTGCAGAGCGCTGCCCTGAGTGGTTAAGGCCAGCGTCTTTGTCCCCGCCCCTGTGTGATTGGCAGCCCTCTGGACCAGTCAGGCTGCAGCCTACGGGGAAGCTCAGGCTGAAAAGGCTGCAGCCGAGGCAGGTCTGGAGGGGGAGAAGCCAGAATGGCTCCGGCCGCTCTCCCCCTCATGTTGTGCACCGGGTGTGTGTGTGTCGCGACCACCTCCCTTTCACAATGGGTGCTTAAGTGTTTAGTTGAGTTAAGTTTACTTTGTGGTTGTTTTAGGGCTGGGCTAGGTTAGCGTTTTATTGTGTTGTGACGACGGTCACTTTAGTTTATGGGCCTGTTGCTTTTGTTTGGTTTTAGTTTCCTCACCGAGTTGCGGTTGTGTCTGTGTGTGCACTCGGTGAGTGTTTGGTATAGGTTTTGGTTTGTTTCTTTCTGCAGGTCCGCTAACCCCAGCTCATCTTTTGTTTTACAGGTTGTCCATAAATTGTAAATAAATGTGCTTTTATTTTGAAGAAACATCTGTCCTCACCGTGTTTTCTTTGTTACGCCCTTCCATACCCCTGAGTCGGGTCGTAACAAAGAGGATTCCCTCCAGACAAATGGATCAAATCATCCTTGTCAGATTTATATGCTTAAAAAAATAAGCAAGACGTCGTTGTGGAGGTCGACTCACCAGCCTGTAAAGCTGGACATAAAAACAGGAAATACATCCAACATGTTTCACCGTGACCCTGTGATGGACTGGCGACCTGTCCAGGGTCTACCTGCCTCTCGTCTGGCAGCAGCGAGGACATACGATGCTTCATATAATCGTTTTAGAATTAGATCGCGATCATCTTAATCGTTGTTGTATCAAATCAAATCATGATGTGCCTGAAGATTCCCACCTCTACAGTTCATCCCATCCAGGTACCCACCGAACAAAGCTGACCTTGGGGTCACATGACCAGTGGAGATTAATTTGATTTGCTGATAAAAATAAATTACAACCATTTTACATGTTTATTTCAGAATAAAAATATAATGTAATCACTCCATACATTTTTGTTAACTAATATTCAAAGTTTAAAATTTACTTCCATCTTACTTTAATTTTTATTAACTCTCTACCAGAACAGTTTCCAACATGATGCTAATCTAGAAGGAGAATATTTTACCAGCCAGAGAAATTGAACTCCATCACGGCTTAATGCCCAAATGACCACCTTATTTTAAATATTGAAGGATTAAATGCAGATGTGAAGTTTATCTGTGTGCGTCACCATGGAAACACTGAATATGTGGTCTTTAGTCATATTAAAATGCTTCAAAAGCTGAATCAGATTACAAAGTCTAATTCAGGATGATATGATGATAAAATCTGCTGAGAAATTTATACAGTTTCTACACATTTTAGCTTCAAGGTTTACGTACCTATTCTGTGTAACTTTATTTGAGGCATCACGATGAGACTGGACTGATGATCAGGTTCCTCCTCGTACTGGATGCTGCTCTTTTCAGACACTTTCAATATTTCCTCATGTTCAGACCGGCTCTGGACCACCGTGTCAGTCCCATCCTTCAGAACAAGCTGCTCTCCTTGCTGACTGGTGTGGACTTCCTCCTGGTCCTCTTCCATCTGTAGAGGTTCTAGTTCCTCCTGGTCCTCTTCGGTGTGTGGAGGTTCTGGTTCCTCCTGGTCCTCTTCGGTGTGTGGAGGTTCTGGTTCCTCCTGGTCCTCTTCGGTGTGTGGAGGTTCTGGTTCCTCCTGGTCCTCCTCGGTGTGTGAAGGTTCTAGTTCCTCCTGGTCCTCTTCGGTGTGTGAAGGTTCTAGTTCCTCCTGGTCCTCTTCAGTGTGTGAAGGTTCTGGTTCCTCCTGGTCCTCTTTGGTGTGTGGAGGTTCTGGTTTGTCCTGGTCCAGACTGGGATCCATCTCTTGTGTAAAGGGCTGATGCTCAGTAACAACTTCTTCCTCTCGACAGTCATGTTGCTGTGGTCGGCCTGCAGGGACAGATAACAAAACCAGATCATTAACGTGATGATTTGATAGGAGGGATTTCAGGTTTCAGGTTATCTCACTTGCTGGATTTGTTCTCCTCAATATGATGAGAGGAACTTGAATCCAACGTAAATGTAAGTCCTACACATGGAGTTATCTGAGAAACCTTAAATCAGGGCTATTCAATCAGAAATCAGAAAAAACTGCTTAATTTATGTCGATGTCGAATAGTTGAATAAGATTAATTAAAAATAATTTGATATGTTGGACCAGATTTGTAATTCCGATTTCAGGTGCGCTGAGACTTTTTTAAATGTATTTTTGTTGCGCACCAGCAGTACAGGACATGTTCATAGACACAAATGCAAAGGAAAAAGATCATTTTACTTAACATCCCGCCACTCAGGAACATGAGAGAAATCCAACCAGAATAATAATAATAATAATCCTTGTAATAACAATACTAGATAAATTAAATCTGAAAAAAAATCAAGAAAACATAAGAAAGGGAGCATAAATACAGGCTCACCACCACAAAGGCTGCGCAGTACACGGGACATTTGGTTCACATGGATAAATAAATCACCAACGCAGATGAAAGGGGAGCTGCTAACTGGTACTAAGCATGCGCAGATTAAAGAGCGTATTTAATCTTGTCTAACAGTATATACAGGCACTTGGATTGCTTGATATTCAGTGTAATAATATCCTTCGATGTGCAAGCAATGTTGTAACAACAACTGTGTTTTCATTGACCAGAACATTTTTAAAACCAGTTTATTTTTATGAAAATGTCCCTGTAGTACGGGATAAGCTTTGTGCCACTGGGGAGCGAATCTGAATTCTTTATATTTGAATTTGAATCATTCAATTTGAATCTGAATATGCCTGTTTGAATTATTGCTTAAAAAAACTGAATCCAAATGACCATATTTGATATTGAATCTTTGTTTTTTGAATGTGTATATTGGTAAAGTTGTAACTTTTGTATTTGAAAAAATTCATTCCCTAATTCATTTTCATAGTTCAGTTTCAGTTCTCCATTCAAATTCAGATCTGAAATACAAATTCAGATCTGAAATTCAAATTCAGATCTGAAATTCAAATTCAGATCTGAAATTCAAATTCAGATCTGAAATTCAAACTTTTGTGCCACACATCCGGGACCTGACGTGGGGCAAAACTAGTCGATCGCAGATGGAGTAGTTTTGTGCAGTTGTTCTCAACGGCTACAAGCAGAGGGAGGGTGGCGGCGGGGAGAGAGAGAGAGAGAGAAATGGAGATCCAGGCCAGCCACTCTCGCTACAGCGGCAGTTGCCGTTTCTGTAGCGGTAGTTACCGTTCTGTAGCGGTAGTTACCGTTCTGTAGCGGTAGTTACCGTTTCTGTAGCGGTAGTTACCGTTTCTGTAGCGGTAGTTACCGTTTCTGTAGCGGTAGTTACCGTTTCTGTAGCGGTAGTTACCGTTTCCTCAACGGTCTCAGCGGTTTGCTGTGGGCTGGTAGCAGACTTTTCACATTAGTGGTAACTCCTAATACAAGAAAAATATGTGTAAGTTTGCACAGATTGATGTGCACAGATTGATGTGAGGGAGGGTGGAGGGGGGTGGCGGCGGGTGGGGGGCGTGGGGAGGGAGGGTGGAGGCGTGGCGGCGGGGATTGGGAGAGAGAAATGGAGACGCTAAGATCCAGGCCAGCCACTCTCGCTACAACGGCAGTTACTGTTCCTGCAATGGCACTTGCCGTTTCTGTAGCGGTAGTTGCCGTTTCTGTAGCGGTAGTTACAGTTTCTGTAGCGGTAGTTACCGTTTCCTCAACGGTCTCAGTGGTTTGCCACTGTGGGCTGGTTGCAGACTTTTCACATTAGTGGTAACTCCTAATGAGCTACAGATCTGTAGCTTAATGTCAGCTTTTCTACGGGTTTCTGCGGTTGGAGACGCAGTTCAAGTCTTTTAAAACGCTTATATGATGTAACACCTATTAATCTAATAACATCTGTAGAGTTAAAGTCGTGGCTACATACTCCTTTTGGTCAACTTTCTTCGTGGTTTCCAGCTGGTATCCAGCAGTCTGCGCTGACGATCGATCTCTGCTTCGTACTGGACGATGGTTTTTTCAAACTTTGTGAATATTTCTTCGGCAGCAACAGTCAGTCGCTCGTTGATAAACTCTCTCAGATGCTGACCTGAAGACATTGTTGCTGAAACACTGAAATATTCAGCTAAGAATACAAACGTCTTTCCCTCAGACCCCGCGGATTCTTAACTGTCTACTTCCGCCGAAAGCCCTTCCACACGGAAGTAAACCTTACGCACGTTTCTTTCAAAATAAAGTTATTATTATTATTATTATTATACTTTTCCGTTTCAGTCAGTCAGCATACAGCTTAACTAAACAATAACCTTTCAGAGCATGGAGTTGGGAACAACTTTATGTCCCAAGGTGCAGATAAAGAAGCAGACAGTGTTTTGGAAAAGGTAGCTAGACTGGGGCATACATGCACTTAACAATTTTTATTTAAAAATGGTCATTTAAATAATTTACTGTAGTCCAATAGTTCAGTTTGTTAGATAAAGGAGATTTCTGAAAATGTTTACATATTACTCATTGCTTAGTTAAAAAGTTCCAGTCAGATAGACTAACCAACCCACTTGTTGACTAATTAGATAGCCCTATAAAATAAAAGATATAAACATTTTATAAAAGGTCAATATGGGCAGTCAGAAACATATGTGATCTTTTAAAAAATAATCTTTAATTGTGAGATCAACATGACACCAAGGGTGACTTTGCCTGCATTTCATTGTTTATGTCTTTTAGGAGATAAAACTGAAACCCTGACTCTTATCAAAAGAAAAATATTTTGTTGTAGTGGCTGGAAGAGCCTCAGTTGCTAGAGTCGTACTAAGACACTGGAAATCATCCACACATCCAACGAGTGGAAAATCCCTGAGTGACACCACATCAAATGAGGTTATGCTGGCCAGAATAAGAGATAAGGGGTTTTATGGTCCATCTCCTCTCTAATTAATAACACAACTGTGATACTATAAATGAGTGCTGATGTTGATGTAGTTCTTTCATAGGTTTGTCATTCTTTTTTATTTTGCTTTTCACTTAGCTTCAGCCCCTTTTTGACCAGGACTACTTGGACTTTCAATGAAGAGTCATCTGGATGTCTGACCTTCTCTTTTATGTTTAATGTATGATGTACTACATGAACTGGTCTCTTTTTTACTATGATTACTAAGATTTGTTTAATCTTTATTTAACCAGGCAAAACATTAAAAACGATGTTAGCCTGGCAAGTGCCAGAAAGCACTCGTAGGACAGAAGAAAATACACATAAACTGAATAAAACGTTTTAAAAGTGGTAATAGGTTGCAGCAAAACATTTACAGTCATCATTACAAACACAAGCACATGTCCTTATGCTTTATGAGAACAACAAAGTTCCAGTCTGATAGAGGGCAAAAACAATTTTGAACTGAAAGGGATGACCACAAACTCATCACTCAGAAAGGCTGACCGTCAAACCCAGTGGCAAACTGAGACTGAGGCGAAGTGCACGGCAAGAACGGCTGGAAACAGCCAGCACTGGAGTCATCGGTGAGACGCTAAGACCTCAGGCTGAGACCACAGGATCTGGACCGCAGAAGACTGAGGTAAGGTCATCTTCTCTGAGACCAATTTTTAGCTTTTCCAAACACCTGAATCATTTTATGTTTAGACGGAGACCTGGAGAGGCCTGACTGTTAAATATAGAGGAGGACCGGCGATGATCAGGGGGCGCTTCAGCAAGGCTGGAAACAGGTGGATGTGTCTTTCTGAAGGATGCACTGATAAAGCCATATACAAGATTATCCAAGAAAATCATTTACTTCCTTAAGACTGTGTACCCCAACTCAGAGGATTACAGCAGAACCATCCTCCAGGCCACCCAGCAGGGGAATGGAGGTCTGGATGGAGGATCACCACATACCTTCAGATCTGAACCGTGTTGAAAACTTCTGGAAAGATATCACAAGAAAATGGATGGTCACAAACCATCAAGCAAAGCTGAGCAGTCAGAGGTTTTGCAAATAATAATGGTAGAAAGTTCTCAAGTTTGAGCAGTGGTCTCTTTATATATATATATATATATATATATATATATATATATATATATATATACACACACATATATATATATATGTATATGTATATACACACATATATATATATATATATATATATATGTATATGTGTATATATGTATATATATATATATATATCATGAAACATTTCTTAGTTGTAACCAAATAAAGACAATGTGGTTTCTTGTAAAAATCATCAATTTCTTTATTTATTTTATTTTATTTTATTGCAAAGAAACATCTGGTAACTATCAAGTGTCCTCCCCAAAAAGGGAAGAAGGCATCAAATGCCTGAAGGAACTGATTTACCATCGTTTGCTTTGGGGAAGAGTCTCAAAGTGGAGAACACGTGACCCTCACCGTATTTCACAGCATAGTTCTTTAGGTTTGAGCTGATCTGGTCCTGAATGTGTTTCTCTGTGATGGCGTCTCCTAAATAACCTCAAACTGCCCTACCCGCAGCCCTGGCTGCTGTTCTGTGTGGGTTCTCATGTGGTTTGTCAAACAACTATTTTTCCTGAAACATTTCCCACACGTTTTACAACAATACGGCTTTTCGCCTGTATGGATCTTCAGGTGAGAAGTCAAATTACTTTTCTGACTGAATGTTTTCGAGCATATCTTACACGAATAAGGCTTCTCTCCAGTGTGAGTTCTCATGTGGACTGTCAAAGTGGTTCGAACAGTGAAACTCTTTCCACATGTCTTACAAGAATATGGCCTCTCACCTGTGTGGGTTCTCATGTGGTCTGTCAAACCATTATTTTGAGTGAAACATTTTCCACAAGTTTTACAACAATACAGCCTTTCACCCGTGTGGGTCTTCATGTGAACAGCCAAATTACTTCTTTGACTGAATGTTTTTGAACACATCTTACAAGAATAAGGCTTCTCCCCAGTGTGGGTTCTCATGTGGATAGTCAAACTGTTTCGATCAGTGAAACTTTTGCCACATTTTTCACAAGAATGCGGCTTCTCGTCTGCGTGGACTCTCATGTGAAAAGTGAGCTGACTGCTTTGACTATAACTTTTTCCACAAATTTGACAAAGGTATGGCTTTTCACCAGTGTGCACGTTCCGATGTTGCTTCATTCGGCACCTTTTCTTAAAGGCTTTTCCACAAATGTCGCATTCTACAGACTTTTGAGATTGGTCAGTTTTAGGAGAATTTCCTGACCTGGAAGAATGACTTGGATTGTTATTGTGGCTTCTGTCCATCTCCTGCTCTGTATTTGTAGCGGACGCTGAGAAAACATCCCTGTTTGCTTCCTGAACATGACGCTCTGCCAGAAGAGAGTTGTTAAAGAAGAGCTGGTTACTGTTTGGTTCTGGTTCCATGTGATCACCGTCCTCATTATTAGGAGTCACTATAAAAGTTTCAGTCTCCTGCTTCAGAACAAGCTGATCTCCCTCCTGATTGGTGGATTGCTGCTCCTGCTCCTCTGTGATCTGTGGAGGCTCTGGTTCATCCTGGTCCATACTAGAAGTCTTCTCTTGGAAACAGAGCTGCTGGTTGGTGAGATCCTCTTCCTCCTCCTTATAGATATGACGATGCAAGACATCTAGAAAGGCAAAAATATTACAGAATTTGTAATGTGTCTTCTAACAAACATGGATAAAGATTATAAAACCATCTGTGATTAGTAACATTCCTAACTTTAACCAAAACTGGTTGGATAGATTAATAAACAACAAATAATGATGAAGCCTAAACAACTTTTGCTAAAGCATTAGCTTATCGACTGTCAGTAAATGACAGTTCATCCATATACAGTGAAAAACAGTGAGCAGGGTCATTTATCTTTACACTTTGTAACAGAAGAAACTCATCAGGTTCATAAGAATAACAAAATAATTAAATATCTAACTGGAAAATAATCTGATCAGGCCACACAAATATCAGAAAAACTTCACAGGTGAGACAGATGCAGATAAAAACTAAATATTTACAGAGTATAAACCAAAAATATGACCTGTGAAAGACAGAGAAAATGTTTGTGCTACCAAATGAAGTTAACCCTTGACTGAGTCCCTACAGGGAGATGGACAAAAAGAAAAACCAGTTAAGCCAGAGGGAGCACCAGACTACCCAGGTACAATCTAACTTAGCTGAATACCTTCTGTGTTAAAGGATTTATTACTAATCTGACTCTTATCTGCATGTTTCACCAGTGAAACACAGAGTATGTACTTTTAGGTGAGATTTCAATTTAAAATCAAAGTAAACTGATTAGAAAATTCAGGTTGGATATTACAATAATAAAATTTACACAGCTTAGGTTTAAAGTGGCTCAGGAGCATGAGCGGCTGTATTTCTAGTAGGAGGTTGGTGATTTGTCCTTTGACGAGATCGGTTCATGGATGTTTGTGATAAAGGACGAAAGTGTGGAAGTGCTGACGATCAGTTTCATCCTCATTACAGATGCTGGTGTTTTCAGAGGCTCTGAACATTTCTTCAGGTTCAGACTTACATTTAACCACCACGTCAGTCTCATCCTTCAGAACGAGCTGCTCGCTCTCCTCCAGGTCCTCTTCCATCTGTGGAGGTTCTGGTTCCTCCTGGTCCAGACTGGAACTTGTGTCTCGATGAAAGAGCTGCTGGCCAGGAAAAAACTCCTCCTCTTCATAGTCATGTTGCTGTGGGAAGTCTGCCGGGAGCAAGAACACAACCAGGTCACGTGATGAGGTTAACGCAGAGGTTTCAGGTAAAGTGTAGTTAACGGCAACCCTTTGCTTTTTCCTCTTGTGTTATTTGCTTTGGCTGAAGTTACCCTCATGTGTCATCGTGCTCATTTAGTTTTCTTTAGTTTCATTTGGTTCTTCATTTCTTCTGTAACCGCTTTCTTTTGGTGAGTATTTTTACATTTAGTTGATATCTTGATTTCACATTATGAGTGTTTGAGATTAAAATAAAAACATTTAAAAATGTTTTTTCCCTGTGTTCTCTTTGTCAAACTGCTTGGTCCCAACACTCCTGTAGGATCAAAAAGAAAAAAAAATCTAATTATTGCTATAAATCAGTAAACATGGTTAAACTGTGTTTAACATAAAAAATAAAAACCTTTTCCAGAATTAATTAGAATCAAAAGATGCAATAAAAGTCTCAAAGCAGGCCGCTTCCCTATTTATTAGTTAATCCGCCCCATAAAATGATAAACAGTGGCCTAAATGAGTCTGGACTGGTTCTGGTCCTAACTGACACGGGTCTGGCTCGAGCCGGTCTTTAACCAGTTTGGGTGGGTGCTGATGGATGAAGGTTTCTGTTGAAATCAAGAGAGTAAAACATAGAAAGGAGGCAGAGAAAAACAGCCTAAAACACAAAAAGAAAAAACAACATAGAAACTGGTACTTCAGGCAGATTATGCTAAGCAAGCAAAAACTGACTCCTCCAGCTGATGATGATGATGATGCTTCCACAACAATGAAGTTCTGTTCAGACTGAATGAATCCCTTTCACCTGCTAAATCTAACCTATATTATTTTTTTAAGCTTGTGACAACAAACCAGCTGCTTGCAAAGTTCTGGTGATAATACGTAAATCAAACGGCTGAGTTAGTTTGTCCAGTTAACATTAAAAACGGGGTTAAAGGAGGTAACACTGACATCAGGTAGAGAAATCCCCACCCGTTAGCACGCTGTGTTCACACGTTAAAACTTCAGCTCTTTAAATGACTTTTATGTCTTACTGAATCACCTGACTGACATGGAGAAGGTTGTTTTTAACCATCATTTAACAGACTGCAGACAGCTTTCTGATTTCATTATTGATCGTTGGTTGTGGGCTGATCAGGTCTTTTTGGGGCAAAATGTGTGAGAAGCTGCTTTTGTTTAGGTGTTAGACGATATGTATAAATAAATTCTTTTTTAAGAGTTAAATACTATATGAATGACATGTTTCACCAATGCACACCATGCACGGCAGGTTGAATGTTTCTCTAAGATCGATCATTGTGAGGAAAACATTGATTAAATTGATAAATTGCACTTTTGGGGAAGAATTTAATAAGCCCACTCTCAATTACTGTCTATTCTCGTGGTGGTTTTATGGAGTTGCATAGTCCATATGTTGCAGAGATGGATGGAGTCAGTCAGGCCCAGGTTCCGTCCAGGTCCGCCCCTGCAGGCTAGAGGGGAAAGGTACCTCCTGCAGGAGGCACAATCCTCACGAAGTGGAAGTCCGATGTTAACTTTTCATTACAGCCCTTAGGGTACATTGTTGGGGTTAGTTAAACCAGATCACTTAATGATCATTTGGATGTGTTTAACGTGCTTTATGATCCAGATCCCGGATGATCTGAGACCAGAAAGATCTCGAGCACCGCTTTGTTTTTATGGAAATGTTCCAGTGGTCATTGCCATGTTTTCTGCAGTTGGAGACGCAGCTTAAGTCTTAAAAAAAACTCTTTATTGAGGAAAAAATGATTGAGGAAGCTCAGATATACGAATATATGTGCAGTAAGAGTCGGTGTTACCTGCTGTGTGGAAGCGGATCTGAGGTTTCCAGGTGACATCCAGCAGTTTGCGCTGGCGATCGATCACTTCTTCATACTGGACGATGGTTTTTTCAAACTCTGTGAATATTTCTTCAGCAGCAGCAGTTAGTCGCTCGCTGATAAACTCTCTCAGATGCTGAGCTGAAGACATTGTTGCTGAAACACTGAAATATTCAGCCTTTACACGACAACACAACCGTCTTCCAGCTCAGACCGCACGGCTCCGTAATTGTTTACTTCCGCCGAAATTCCGCTTCCACACGGAAGTAAAACCCACATTTATGTTGCAGCTAAAAAGGGCTGACTTTTCCCTGTGAAGGAGTAGAACAGCAGGACACTTCCTCGTTTTTATTAAAATGTTGATGTGGTGCAACAGGGGCAGTTATGCAGCTTCGTTAATCCACAAGCATTTTCATCGTGTCTAACTTGCATGGAAAAGACGGAAAGCATAATTATAAACCATTTTAAGTTAACAATACCAACCACTGAATATATATACATATATATATATATAGACCACTGCTCAAACTGGGGAACTTTCTACCACTATTTTTGCAAAAACTCTGACTGTATAGTTAGAAAAATAAGGCTTCTCAGCAGCGTGAACACTCATGTGAACAGCCCAAACACATTGGACACAAAACCATCTCTCACATACTTTTCAAGAAATTTGTTCCTCACCAGTGTGGGTTATAATGTGTAGAGTCAAACTGTAATGACCAATGACGTTTCTCCTACGACTTTCAAAAGAAACTTGCTTGTCACTGGTTTGGATTTATTGTGGACCCTGAAAAACTTCCCTGCTGCTTCCTGAACAGGATACTCTGCCAGAAGCAAGAGAAGAGATGGTTACTATTTAAGCGTGATGAAAATCCTTTCCTCATTATTAGGAATCACTATAAAAGTATTGGTGTCCCGACTCAGTGTGGATTGCTGCTCCTGAGCCTCTTTCATCTGTGGAGGCTGTAGTTCAGGGGTGTCAAACTCCGGTCCTTGAGGGCTGGTATCCTGCAGGTTTTCATTGTTTCCCTGATCTAACACACCTGACTGAAATGAATGGGGCATTGTTAAGAAGTTGACAAGTAGCTGTTAGATCCATTTGATTTTATTTAGGTGTGTTAGATCAGGGAAAACCTGAAGGATCCCGGCCCTCGAGGACCGGAGTTTGACACCCCTGCTCTAGTTCATCCTGGTCCATATCACAGTTCCTCTCCTGGTTACAAAGCTACTGGTTGGTGAGATCCTCGTCCTCCTCCTTACAGAGATGATGGTGAGGGACGTCTAGAAGGATGAAGAGACATGAGAAATATCACAGAATTTGAAATCTTTCTTCTTACAGTCAGAACGGCTATAAATGATAAAATAATAATGGATGAGATTTCTTCAGCACTATTCAAGATGCCCAAAGTGGTTTACATTGAATCCATAATTCATTCAGTCCACATTCATACATAACGGTGCTACATATTATTTTAGGGGAATAGTGCTTTGAGTCTTTCAACCAGTAAAATAACAATAGGGTCTCGCCATACTTTGTATGGCTCGGACCCTAATAATACTACTGTTGTTTTTTAAAAGTGTGTTTCAAACATGTGCATAAGACAGCTGAAGGTTTACGTACCTGTTCTGTGTAACTTTATTTGAGGCATCATGATGAAATGAAACAATCTGGGCTGATGATCAGTTTCCTCCTCGTACTGGATGCTAGTGTTTCCAAAGACTTTGAACATTTCTTCAGACTCAGACTTGCATTGAACCACCATGTCAGTCTCATCCTTCAGAACAAGCTGCTCTCCCTCCTGACTGATGTGGACTTCCTCCTGATCCTCTTTGATCTGTAAAGGTTCTGGTTTCTCCAGGTCCAGACTGGATATCATCTTATGTTTAAAGAGCTGTTGGTCAGCAAGAATTTGCTCTTCACAGTCATGTTGCTGTTGGACGTCTGTAGGGACAAATAACAACAGAACAAGATTATTAATGTGACGATGATGATGATGGGGGTCATAGTTTAAGCAACGGGAAACTGATGACATCTGAGGTCATACTGGTAACAACAGAGTCATTAAAACTGAGGTTATGGGTATTTTTCTTTACACAAATAGTTTGGTGTTTGTGACTAAATCTGCATATCGTTTGAGGGTGGTACTGATGTAGCAGACTGACAACCGGCCCTCAGTGGCAAACCACTGAAAAGTTCATTTGTATAGCACATTTCATCTATAAGACAAATCATCCAGAGTCCAGTGGCGGCGTTCTCTACACCGCTGCATCCATCGCTTTGCATCGCTTCTGGTGATGTCTGGCTTGGATGCAGCTGCTCGGCCGTGGAAACCCAGTTTATGAAGATCTCTTCGCTTTGTTCTTGAGCTGATCTGAAGGCCACATGAAGTTTGGAGGTCTGTAGCAATGGACTCTGCAGAAAGTTGCTGACCTTTGCGCATCATCATCCGCCAACCCTGCTCAGTCATTTTACACACATACACACATATAGAGTACAGAAACATCTGTGCAGAGTATAGACTGGAGACCCCTAGGTCACAATGGGAAACATCCCCAGAGGTGGTGGAGAATGAGATGGCTAAGATCCTGTAGGACTTCCAGATACAGACCGACAAAATGGTGGTGGCCAACCAACCGGATAAAGTGATCATGGATAAGCAGTGAAGGAAAGCTGTAGTGATGGATGTATCCCCTACGATGGAAATATCAGGACAAAGGAACAAGAGAACCTGGAGAAATACCAAGGACTCAAGGAAGAGCTGGAGAAAGCCTGAAAGGTGAAGGCAACAGTAGTACCAGTGGTCACTGGAGCACTGTGGGCCGTGCACCCCACACTGGAGAAGTGGCTTCAACAGATACCTGGAGAACCATCAGACATCTCCATCCAGAAGAGAGCAGTCCTAGGACCAACTAAGATACTGCGTAGGAACCTCATGCTCCCGGGAATCTGGTAGAGGACTCGAGCTGGAGATGAACAGACACCCAGCCTACCCAGGGGAGATGGGAGATGGAAGAGTGAAGCGTCTGAAACAGGGAAGAGAAATCCCTCCCTGGCCTCGAGCACATACACACACAAACACACACACACGTAAACAAGGCTTTTTATTCTCAAATCTATCCATAGAGTCAGCAAGCTCATCTTTCCCATCTGGCCTCTAGACGCCTCCACATCCTGCCGTCATAACGGAGAAATGACGGATGTATCGGGCTTGTCATGCCGTGCATGCGTTAATAGACAGATAATACAAATATTAATGCAATTAATTAATTACATTAGTTACCACCGTTAACGCGTTATTTTTGACAGTCCTAATTTTATTTAAAACTGGCTGCTGACTTTATTGCTGAGCCTCTGGCATATATTTATAATCTTATCATTATTACTAATGATATTCTCAAGATTTGGATAATAGCACATGTTCATCCACTTTAAAAAAAAGGTGGTAACTCATCAAATCTTAATAATTTTAGGCCAGTTTCTAATCTGTCACCTCTAGCAGAGATTTTGGAAACACTTGTGATCAACTAAAGGTCTTCTTAGATAGCAATGCTATTAACTCTTATCAATCTGGCTTCAGTCGGGGTTTGGGGATTTTAAAATTTTCTCGTGACGTAACCTCTCCATGTCACAAAAAAACAAAAAACAAACAAAATGGTTTTACCCTGCAGAAGGCGTTATGAGCCATTTTTTTACCCACAAAATCCTATTTTCAAAATAAATAAATAAAAATACAAATTTTATTAACAGTATATGTGGTTTTCAGTCTGTTCACAGCTTTTTTTGGGTGCACTACCCCTTAATGCAGAGAAAACAAAAGGGATGATTTTCACGCCTCCACCACATTTTCACAGGGAGTTCAAACTAAGATTGTCTCTACTTTTAAATACCAGTTGTTTTCTTTTTATTTATTTTTTTTAAGATGACAGTTTGACTTTTAGATCTCTCACTGGTCAAGAAACAAAATTTCTAAAAAAAAAAGGCTTGTTGCAGCAGCTTGTTTGCCATTGTTGGACCATGGAGATGTACTTTACATGAATGCCACTGCAACCTCATTACAAATACGGGATACTGTGTACCATGCTGCTTTCAGGTTTATTACTGGGTATTACCAAGGGTCTGGATGAGTGAAGTTTAACAAGAAAAGTTTATTTAAGTTTATTACAGAAAAGAAAATAATACTTGTACGAGGAGAACATCACATCAGACTCACGAGAAGTCTCAGGAGGTTCTGAAAACCAGGATTAGGGCGAGTAGTTTTCTACCTTTGTGTTGTTCATTGAGGTAACTGTAACCAAATAAGACTGACAAGACTGACTCCCTTCCTCAGACCTTCCTCGTAACAACCTGTCTTATCTTACAGATAAGCTCAGAGTCTCCCACGAGTACCAGGCTGTTCCCAGCCCGAGGTCGGCTCATCACTTTGTCCTCAGGAAAAAAGATGTAAAACATGAATGTGGATCAAAATGAATATATAATGTTTAATGAGTGTAATAATGATCAATGAAAAATGTAATCAAGGAGTAAAGGATAATTAATGAATACTATATGAAATAAATGAGTAATAAGGAAATGTCACGACACTAAACCTCTTTTACAGAGTTCTGAAACATCTAAAATCCTAAAGAGGAAAAGAGGTTTTGGAAAATAAAGCAAAGAATGCAAAGAGGTTTCTGACAACTGTCCACCCAAATTGGTGGACGTAGTGTGACTGGTTTGCAGCCTGCTCATCTGCAGACAGGAAGGCTCTGCGGAGAAAACCACTGGCTGCCTTCTCTGGAGAACATCCTAGCCAGCAGCTGTTCAGCCTGCTGCCATCAGGGAAGAGACTCCGATCCCTAAAATGCAGAACAAACAGGCTGAGAGACGGTTTTTACCCATGATGCATCAGGCTGCTGAACTCAAACAATGCAGTTAACTTTCATTAACGCTGCATACACTTATTTATTCTATTTTATTGGTTTTATTCGTCTCACTAACTCCTCATTACACTGTATATATATTTTGGATTTTTGTAAGACTGAAATTATATAGTTTTGTTTTTATATGTACTTTTGATTTTATTAATTATTGTGTTTAAGGGTACCGTCAATGGCAGCTACCTACATTTTCCTCATGCCTTCATGTACGATGACAAGAAAGCTGTTCTGTTCTTTAAGTGACTTAAAAGGACCCACATACTAAGACCAATATCTTTTCTCCGGTGTGAGTTCTTATGTGAACAAACAACTATTTTTACTGAAACATTTTCCACGAGTTTTACACTAATACAGATTTTCATCCGTGTGGACAGTCAAACTTTGACAATCACCAAAGCATTTTCTACACCTTTCACCAGAATAAAGTTTGTCATATGTGTATTCTTTTAATAATCCACTATTTAATAAGGAATTTTATTCACTGTTAAGACGATGTACCCTCCCTCATTTAGTAGCAGCTGGGCCAGACTGCAGCCATGACCTGCAGCAGCTTAGAGAAAAATGGAAAACAGCAAAAAGAGTTTCTTTGTGTACAAAATACATTTTAATAAGAAAACTTTTAAAAACAAAAATAGAGCAAACGTGAAATAAACATAGCCATTAATGCTGTGTGGTGAGAAAGTTTAAGAGTTTTAATGATTTAGCTAATGATACCATACTAATGATTTTAGCATTCCAACTATCACACAACTAATTTACATTTAACAAGCAAATCTCATTTAGTCTCATATTAGTCTTACATGTGCTCATGACATAGCTTGGTTAGCGTAAGACAGGGATGGGCAGCGCCTGTCCATGTCGGCTGCAATCCTGTGGGTTTTAGATGTTTCCTTGCTCCAACACAACTGATTCTGATTAAATGTCTCTCTTCAACAGCTTGTTCTGCTCAAGCATGTTGACCCATTAAAGTGATTCAGGTGTGTTGCAGCAGGAAACATCTAAAACCTGCATGACTGCACCCCATGAAGACTGCCTTGGCTGAACCGAGATGTAAGCAGTAGAGGTAACAAGTTCGGAGGGATCTGAGAAATTAAACGTCTGCATCCAAGAACAAACTGCCCTGAGAAAATGGAGAAGAAGCTGCCTTTGTTTTGTGTTCCCAACTGTTGCATCTGCACAGCAAAGCAGTGTAATAAGTCTCATTCAAGCCCCTCCTTTATTCTGTAAATTTTCACAAGTGTGGGTCGTCATGTGAACATCAAGGGCCGGTTGTTCAAAAAATTTAATCCGGATAAAAGCTATCCGGATTTCGTAATCCATTTTTTCAGGACGGCGGATCACGTAATCCGGCTTACTTTTATCCCTGTTGTTTAAAGCAAAACAGGATTGGATCACCCTGATCCAGAATCCTGTTTTTCAGGATCATGTAATCTGGATTTCCAGCATGTAGATCAGTGTTCGCTGCCGGCCATGTGAAGAACAGCAGGAAGAGACGGTCTGCATGCTTTGTGAGTAGAACCAGCAGGAGCATGTAACGTGTGTTGTCCTGCATCACACGGCGACCATGTGGAGTCTCCCTCTCTGTGGCGTGTTAGTGACGCACCGGGTGGAAGTACCGAACCAACCTCTGTCATTCTGTCAGAATGAGGGACGGACGTGTAGAGAGGGATGCAACCGTTAGAAATTTCATTTTTTGACAGGCTCTCCTCTGATTATGAATATTGATTATTAACCCCAGTGATGAATAACAGGAAAATGGAATATTATATTAGTGTTTGTTATTGGATCTGTTTGGTCGTTTATTTCATGTTTTTATTTTTACATTGTGCTATTTTACCGTTTTATTTTTCTACGCTGAAAGACTTAATAGGAGCCTGTCCCTGTGTTAACTACTTTATCACTGTAACGGTTAAGTCAGGTGTAAAACACAAAAATAAGCATATTTACCGAATAAAAAGTTCTATTATTTGATCAGCTGTTAGGTTTGACCGCAGTTTCTTTCTGAAATCCACCCTGTAATCCTGCCCTCTGTTGGGATCAGGATAATCCTGTTTTTTTGGATCAAAGTTATCCAGATTCTACTCCAAAATTTTGAACTGAGGGTTTTATCCGGATAACAACCAGGATTGGATTAGGTGATCCAAGTGGATTTCAGAATCTGGATTTCCGTTTTGAACAACGCATTTTCAAGATCTGATCCTATCCGATAACCGAAATCCTCTAGGATTATGTTTGAACAACCGGCCCCATGTAATCACTTCGACTGAACCTTCCCACCTGTGTGGATTCTCTTGTGGACATTAAATGAATTACTATGACGAAACATTTTTCCACAAACCTTACAAGTAAACGGCCTAACACCTGTGTGGATCTTCATGTGAACAGTTAAATTACTATTTTGACTGAAACTTTTTGAACATATCTTACAACAATACGGCTTCTCACCTGTGTGAATTCTCATGTGCTTTGTCAAATTACATTTGCGACTGAAACATTTTCCACACATTTCACAACAACATCGCCTTTCCTGAGTGTGACATCTCATGTGGGCTGTCAAGTTTTCATGTAGACTGAATCTTTTCCCACATGTTTTACAAGAAAATGGCTCCTCCCCAGCGTGAGCTCTCATGTGAACAGTGAACTTACTGCTTTGATGGAAACTTTTTATACAGAGGTATGGTTTCTCACCAGTGTGCAGAGAGTGATGCTTATTCAGTTGTGACTTGTTTTTAAAAGCTTTTCCACAAATGTCCCAGTTCACAGGCTTCCTAGATTTATCATTTTTACAATGAATGTCTGAACTGGAAGAGTTTCCTTTGTTGTTAGTGTGGCTTCTGTTTGAGCTGTCCATCTCCTGCTCTGTATTTATAGCAGACGCTGAGAAAACATCCCTGTTTGCTTCCTGAACATGACGCTCTGCCAGAAGAGAGTTGTTAAAGAAGAGCTGGTTACTGTTTGGTTCTGGTTCCATGTGATCACCGTCCTCATTATTAGGAGTCACTATAAAAGTTTCAGTCTCCTGCTTCAGAACAAGATGATCTCCCTCCTGATTGGTGGATTGCTGCTCCTGATCCTCTTTCATCTGTGGAGGCTCTGGTTCATCCTGGTCCATACCACAGTTCCTCTCCTGGTTACAGAGCTGCTGGTTGGTGAGATCCTCTTCCTCCTCCTTACAGAGATGAAGGTGTGGGACGTCTAGAAGGACAAAGGGACACAATGAAATACCGTGTTGACTCGCCTAATAGACAGAAAAGTGGTAAAGGAGATTATAAAACTAAACCTGCTACTAATAATGTCCATAACTTTAACCAAAGTGGTTTGGCAGACTAAAAAAAAATCCAGATAGCTGATGGAGCTTAATGTGAAACAAATTGGTAAAAAGCGGCTATGTGTGATCACGATAAAATCTCCGCACTGGCTAACAGTCACTCACAGAACACACTTCAACCCTTTAAAGCCTAACCTTAGTTTTTAATACAAGGACAAAGTATAAACCTCTCCTATAGGAAATGTAACCTTCAGGATTCAGTGTTTTGGCCACAGGCTGCATCACGCAGTCGGTAAGTGAAGCTGTTCATACCTCAACAGCCTTTATGCGAGCGTTTCATGTTTTCATATTTCATGCGGTAACCTTGCATCGCATGTAAAAAAACATAATTCTGCATCTGAATGGAAGCTGGAAATTAAATCACAAAACAAATCACATTTTCTCCTTTGGTTAACTGTTGTGTTGTCGCCAGTACTACTTCAAAGTACTACTTTTTAATCAGCACTGACCACTAGGAACGGGAAATGAAAAGATTTTTCCTCAGACAGGAAACACCTCCTTACAGAGATGAAGGTGTGAGACATCTAAAAGGACAAAGGGACACAAGAAATAACATAACGTGAAGTCTGTCTCCTAACAGACAGAACATAAAAGAGATTATTTAACCATCCCTGTAAGTTATAATACTCATAAATTAAATCATAAATTGTTTGGCTGTTTAAAAAGAAAAGAAAATCGAGACAAAACCCATATAGTTGATGGACATTTAGTAGGCTACTACTAAATAAAACATGAGCTTGTCAATTGTCTCTAAATGGTAGTTCAAACATAGTTTGTGAAAAAAAGTGTTCAGGCTCATTTACTATTTAAACTAATTTGATTCTGGCTTCATGTCCCGGGATAATAAAAGACATAAGCAATTCATAAACCATGTTTTCTGCATGAGGAACTCAAAACAGAGAAATTCCTAACCAGGAAAAACAAAGTCTAAACATTTTTATATTAAATATGTTTGGAAAAATGGCCACACGTTTTCATTTCCCACAAAATTTCACAAAAAAAACCCCAAAAATGTAACCTCAATTCACACCATGAAATATGAAGGAATAACTGATGCCACAAAGTTCCGACAAGACTGAGGTTGCCGTCTTTGGACCTGAAAAACTCAGGACAAAATTGTCTAGCTATGTAATTAATCTGGATGGCATTAGCTTAGCTTCCAGTACTGCAATGAGGAACCTTGGAGTTATTTTTCACCAGGATTTTATGGCTCACATAAAAAACAGGTTTAAAAGACAGCCTCCTCTCATTGAAGTAATATTGCTAAAATTAAGGACATTGTGTCACAGAAAGACGGAAAAACTAGTCCATGTGTTTGTTAATTTAAGATTGGACTACTGCAATTCCTTATTATTGTTCTGTCCCAAAAAGTCTCCAGCTGATCCAAAATGTTGCAGCAAGGGTCCGGATGAGAACTATCAGGAAAGATCATGTTTCTCCATGTTTTAGCATCTTTTCTTTGGCTCCCTGTTAAACCAGAATAGAATTTAAAATTATTCTCATCTCCATGACCAGTGTCTCAAAGTATTTTCCCATCAGAGCACTCCCTCCCAGACTGTAGGTTAATTGTGTTTCCTTAAGGCCTCTAAGGCCCCACTAGCACCCACTTAGCCCGACACCACTCCGATCTGTAGGTGTTCCCATCAGGATTTTCCTGGGACGCGTAGATACATTTTTTAGCACCTACTCCATCAGGGTTCTGAAGGTACGGAGCCCTCTGACTTTTCCCAGTCAGAGGGTTCAACACCTTAATAAGATGAGGTGAACACATGGTCAGCTACATGTTTAAAATAAACATGTAACACTCAGCTGTGAAGCCACATTTTCTAACCTCATCAGAGAAAAGTTTTCCATAAATGACTGAAAAGCTGAGACAAAAACACAGAGGACAGAAAGCCTCCTACTTCTGAAATGTCCGGATGAAGTGACTAAAGACGGTTTTCCTGAGTGGAAATAAATGTTCACAGAGTTAAGAGCTCAGATAACTTGATGACATTAATAAAACCTGCGTGTGTGCGTGGTATCAGGGCAGAATTCAGTGTGTGCAGTACAGAAGTCATGTAGAGATAAATGAGGTGCTGTGGTGTAAATAAGATAAATAACAGCAGACTGAACAACAAGGACAACATATAAACCTGTTCTGGAGGAAATGCAACCATCAGGCTTCAGGTTGCATCTTGCTGTTGGTAAATGAAGCCGTTCTTACCTCAACGTTAGAATTTACAGCAGTTCATATTACATGTCATCTCGTGGTAATCTTCTATCACGTTATAAACATATTCCCGCTTGAACATTGAACTGAAGCTGAAATTTAGAATTTTTATTATTGTAAATAACTTCTTTTCCATCATTTTATTAAAAATATTTCTCTCTGAAGCTGCTTTTTCTTATTATGCCAACTTTAACAGCCATGTTTACCACTGTTTACATGTTCAATTGAGCAATAAAGTTGTTTTAGGAAAATAAATATTTAAAAAAAAGCATGCCAAAAGTTATGTGAACACACCGACCGAGGCCTTGTTACGTCGTCCATGCGTATTGAGTTGCTCCTGAGTGTTGTAGGGGCTGGGATTTAAAGGGGTTTAAATCGTTCTGGACATCATGGGTTTTTTGGAGGAAGAGGTTGCCAGCAATCGTCCTGTCAAGCTGGACACTGTGCAGCGTCCACCGATGTGTGCATGCTGTGATACAGAGTGGAATTTATTTGTCCAGCACCAGTTCAACTCAAAGTAATCTCAAGGCACTTTTAGAAATAGCCCAGTTGTATTTATTAGAACCATGTCGATATGTGCCAATAAAAAATAAACTTGCAAAGGAAACCAGAAAATTACACAGAATCTTCTCATCAATTCATCTCCTAACACAGTGGAGTCCCCCAAACCTAACGATACCTCTCCGAACCGAAGCTACACATTGGCTGACTGCTGCCTGCCAGCACGCTGGCTTGAGCGAGGAGAGGTCCAGTCCGGCCACTGACAACCAATTTCATTAGACAGAACAAAGCACCAGAAAGGATAAAAAGATTTATAAGTGAAACAGGTGAACTGGACAATAAAATTTAGTTTCACTCCAATACGAAGATTTTAACTCTGAGTCTTCAACTGCACAGAAAAGCTGAAGCAAAAATAGCAGCAAAAAATGAGAAACTAGTATTTTTTGTAATTAATACTTTTATTATATATATGAAATGTATTTAATGGATAGCCCCTTGAGATGCAAACATCTTGTTTTCCACCACACATTACAAACATGAACACAGGATAATCAAACATAATACATTACAAACAAAAAAAGAGAACAACTTGCTCACCACCACACAACTGGCAAGTAATGATAATAATAATAATAATAGTAATAATAATAATAATAATAATAATAATAATAATAATAATAACTGAGATTGGTCGATAAATGTTGACATCAGAGGCATCACCACTTTTGAAGAGAGGCGTAACTCCAGCACATTTCTAAGCTACTTCATAGCTGATAGTACTTAATAGTTGACAGAATACAGTTTGTAGAAGCACCAGGGGCAGATGGAGGCTGCTAAAAACTACCTATGGTAAGATGTTTGTAAATATTCTTTTTCATTAAAACAAAGACAAATTCAAAGTGCAGTGGTTTTTCCGTAGGAGCTTTAAATTAAGATATAAGGCACTTACACTGACCAACAACAGCAAAAAGGATTAATCAGAAAATAGATTATCAATCATAAAGATCATAAACCAACAATATAAGCACAACAGACCCTCATTATATAATGAAATATGGATGTAATAAGAAATAAATGAGGGTAAGTTTAGTAAGTACACCTTGGCCGCTTTGATTTGTGACTAATATCCATTTTAAACATTTGAGCCTGACATATATACAATTTTTTTTATTCAGACAGGCTTCATGGAGATTTTCCTTTTGCCATTTTAATGATTGTTGGGGTTTACTCAAAACAGGAAAACAGTCAGTGGTCTTTAAAGCATAATGACACAAAAAATCTCCACAGATGTTTTTCAGAGCTCTGAATCCTCTGAAAATCAGTTTGTTTTTTTTAAACGCAAAAAATATGTTCATTATGTGACTAAACTAGAGATGCAACAAAAAAGAAAACCAACATCCAAACAAAATATATTGATCTAAATCTCCATTCAATCACACCCCTCTCCACAGAGCCCATGGTTTGGCCCAACCCGGCCATCATGAGGCCAACCCCGCTGGGTCCTCAGGCTGAATGTGTGAAATCGAGCCCAAACCAAAACAATAAACAGTCACAACCTATGAACCCTTTTCACCTTGGGGGGCTGTTGCATTCACCCTCACAATGAGCTTGTTTACATGCACACTAAAAATCAGATCGTTGCCTGATTTCTGGAGTTATCAGATAATTCAAGTGAGTCGATCAGAGACGTTGGACGTGCTGAGGAAAATACTGCAGACAAATATATGTTTACACATTTAAATGTTTCACCTTTAGAATACATGATGAAGCGAGAGATTCCACTAAAATTAGCTTTCAGAGCAAATATATCAGCTAGCAGCTCAGCTAATGTTAGTGATGCTACACCGGCGCAGTTAGCCAGCAGCTCGGCTAACGTTAGCCCAACACTCATGCCTGCTCTGTCTCCCACCCCCGCGGGGGAGGATGCTCATAGGGAAGGAGATACTGCCTCTTCAGCCACAGCCAAAGATGCCGGTACGACTTTTCATGAAGGCGTCACATACAGTGAGTAGGCCTTTTTTTCATGACTGGGGGCCACATTAACATGAGGGCTCATGTATGACACATTACTTATTCCACGTGTAAAAGGACTACGGAATAGTTCACTCAAAATGCCTGGTTGTCTCTCACTAGTCTGTGGGCCAGTTTTGGCTCATATCACTTCCTCCCTGACACCAAACAGCAGAAGGTGAGTGTTAATGAGGAAATACTACTGATGCTGATGTCACTGTTTCTAAAATGGTATTTTTCTGGGCTACTTTAAAAAAAAGTATAGCCACTTCTCCAGGCGTAAGTAATGAACTAAAGACTATTCCCTTTCCAAACAACAGTATTTTGGGGCACATTTCTTGTTGTGGATGTGGTACTTTGGTATTTCTTAATATCTGTAATGCTTTTGTTTTATTTAAAGCACTTTGAATTGTCCTGTACATGAAATGTGCTGTACGAATAAACTGCCTTCTTACTGAGACGGTGGTTTGACGTCATTACTGTGGATGAAAAGGGGCCCTTCAGAAAGCTGTAAACCAGCTCAGTGATACCGTTTTAAATCTCTGTAGCTTCTGACTTTCCCTAACATTTCCGAACATTTTGGTAAAGACTATGGCTTGGTTATTTAAGCCTCTTCTTTTTTTCTAACTTTTCACCGGTGTGAGTTTTCATATGAACAATTAAATGATAATTCTGACTGAAACATTTCCCACATGTTATACAAGAATAGGGCTTCTCACCCGTGTGGGTTTGGTTGTGGACATTAAATGCCTGCTTGAGCCTAAAACCTTTACCACAGACTTTACAACAATACGGCTTCTCACCTGTGTGAATTCTTAGGTGGTGTGACAAAGTACTTCTGTGATTGAAACTTTTTCCACAAACTTTGCAAGAGAATGGCTTTTCGCCTGTGTGTGTTCTCATGTGGTCTATCAAAATATTACTTTGGCTGAAACATTTTCCACAGGTATGACAACAATAAGGCTTCACACCTGTATGGCTTCTCATGTGGACAGTCAAATTGTAATGATCACGGAAGCTTTTCTTACATTTTTTACAATTATATGGCTGTTCGCCTGTGTGGCTCCTCATGTGAACAACCAACTGATTCAATAATCTGAATCTTATCCCACATGTTTCACAAGCAAATGGCTTCTCCCCGGTGTGAATTCGTTTGTGGATAGTCAAGGTGCTTTTACTAACAAAACCTTTCCCACACGTGTCACAGGAATATGGCTTCTCCCCCGTGTGGGTTCTCATGTGAGCTATTAAATGACTGCTTTGGCTGTAACTTTTTCCACACATCTGACAAACATATGGACTAACACCAGTGTGTACGTAGCGATGTCGCTTCATTTGGCACGCCTTCTTAAAGCCTTTTCCACAAATGTCACATTTCACAGATTTTTTGGATGTGTCATCTTTACAGAAAACGTCTGGCTTGTGAGAATTATGTACATTGTTAGTGTGGCTTCTGTTTGTGCTGTCCATCTCCTGCTCTGTATTTATAGCAGACGCTGAGAAAACATCCCTGTTTGCTTCCTGAACATGACGCTCTGCCAGAAGAGAGTTGTTAAAGAAGAGCTGGTTACTGTTTGGTTCTGGTTCCATGTGATCACCGTCCTCATTATTAGGAGTCACTATAAAAGTTTCAGTCTCCTGCTTCAGAACAAGCTGAACTCCCTCCTGATTGGTGGATTGCTGCTCCTGTTCCTCTTTGATCTGTGGAGGCTCTGGTTCATCCTGGTCCATATCGGTGTTCTGGTGCTGGTTACCAATATCCTCTTCTTTGTTCTTACAGATTTGTTGATGGGAAAGCTCTAGAGGGGCAATAGGACATGAGAAATATTACACAATTTGAAGTAATAATTTAATATTAATAATAATAATAATAATAATAATAATAATAATAATAATAATGTTTTACTTTTGGCTCTGTATTTGACCCATCTTTAGATAGGTCTGCTATAGAGCAGTGAGTCTAAGCAACCAGACCCAAGCCCACCTCTGTACAAACTAGACCACCACTCACCACCAAATCTGTCCCCTAACAGACAGAACATGGCGAAAGTGGGAAATAAACCATAACTGCAGCTACTATACATTTAACTACGTTTAACTACAAAAGTCTGGCAGATTAAGTGCATTTTAACACAGTCTGAAAAGTCAGTTTCACTGAATGCACCTTCATTTGCGTTGCATTGTTTTTACTGCAGACCAAACCACCTAAACAACAACTCGCTAGGGACGATATTCCCAGGAACATCCACTGACAAAAAAAAGGTAAAAAAAAAAAAAAAAAAAAAAGTAGGAAGACATAATAAGAAAATCTGACTCAGGAAAGAAAATATCTAATTCACAGCAATTCAGCTTGAACTATTTATATAACACCAACCCACAACAAAGTGATCTGAGGGCACTTTACAGACAAGAATCAATACAAGCCAACTCACTGTGATCCACAGCAGCAGAACGCATCTAACCTGAAGGAGCTGGAGTAGGGATGCACCGATCCGATATTGATACTGGTAGCGGCTGAGAATATGTGACGTCATTACCAGGTAGTTGGCGTTCCAGCTGCACCAACCCGGAAAAAAGGGACATCTCCAAAACAGCCAATTTGTGAGCGTCTATAAATGCCGTATAAAACCAGAAAATCATAAACCCATTGTAAAAATGTGCACCATGACAACAACCAAATAAAACAGATAATGACGCGTTTTTTCGTGAACAAACCCACCGTAATAACGTAATTATCGATAACTCGCTTTGTCATTTCTGGCTAACATTCCTCGGAATTCCGAGGACGACTGGAACACTCACTAAATTTGTGAAGCCTAGCTATCATCTGTTTTTTTACACCATATATTTTCACACACACACACACACACACACTCTATGCCTGTCTGCTGGTGGGAGTGGGCTCACCTGCATGTGTCTTTGTAGAAGAAACTTTCCTTTTATTTTCTTTATTTAACACTTAAATGCTTCACATATAAACACTTTATTAAGAGTTATTCATTAAAAAAAATCTTTATTTTACGTTACATTTATACATTGGTTGCTACTATATAACACTTTCACATGTTTACATTTTACTCATTATGCTTTCATTCACTTTTAAGTTTTATTCACTTTAAACACTCGTGCTTTGTTAAAAGTTTAATGAAAGAGTACGGTAACCTTTATCTCACCTCAGTCCTTGAACAACTGCGAACCTTGGTAAAGGGGTACTGGAACTTGTGGAGACAAATCTAATGTATGGCTGGACTCCTTTAAGAAAGTGTTGGTTAGTTATGGCACCAGTTCTGAGATTTACATGCCCGCCCAAGGTCTTGAGGGGGGATTCTAGTCCATCTTTATCGGTCACAGTGCTCCTTTGTGTATCAACAAGAAGGTACTCCAGTCTCATCTGACTTCACGCGAGTCGGACGACCACTCTCCTTGCAAGTATTTTTCTGGTTGTTATCACTTTGAACTTAGAATAAAAACTTTGTTACATTTCACTCTTCCAGAGTTGGTAATTAATTAACATTGTAGTGAAGGGGAACTCTGAACATGCTCCAGTCAGAAAGAACCTGCCATCATCTAATTAAGGTAAATACCATCAGGCTGATAAGTTTTTAAACACCCGTGGATGAATAAATAATAGAACAGTTAAGGGAGATCAAACCAGCAGCTATGTTCTGCCCGGTGTGATCTGGAAAAATGAGTCTGGAGATATTTCGTTTTCACGTTGAAATCTGAGCCAATAAAATGTGGCGAGGCATTTATATACGACTCAGTGGTGCGGCTTGACCACAGGTCGTAGCGGTGGCAAAGCATTGGACTGTAGCCACGTCCTTCACAACACCCTCACCACTCTCATCATACAGGGCAGGGAGACACTCCACTAACATGGAGACCAGATGGCAGTGGTGCCATTTGTCCAAAGTGTTGATGAGTTTCTTAAATCCAGGTTGTTCACTGTGTTAACTGAGAAAAAAAGTTGTTTGTTTTGAACGTTTGTTGTCTCTCTGTGTCTCTGGAATCTGGTGGATTATTTAGTTGCGACTCACAAAAATTTAACATTTTTCTATTTTCTTGTATCGCGTTGCAAGCCCCCGTGTGCACGTCTACATGAATGGCGCAACATTTCACATGCACAGATGTCGCCTGTCGCTTGGCTGGAGGAGGGCAGCGATTTTTGCCTCATCACGCAAGTTCCATAGAAAATGATGAAGGAGCGACGTCGCCTCCCGTGTGTCCAGCCCCTAAATGGCGAGGTGTTTGCAACTCGCGCTGAATAAAACTAAAGCAGTCGGGGCTGTGGGAGGAGTCTGCAGCAGTGGGAGGAGTTTGCAGCAGTGGGAGGAATCTGCAGCAGTGGGAGGAGTCTGCAGCAGTGGGAGGAGTCTGCAGCAGAGCGCTGCAATGCCAGCTGCGCTCGATTTGCAACTGAAAACAGCACAAGAGGAAACTGCTAAGGACAAAAATAATGAGATCCTTTCATTGTTATGATCATTGGAAAACCCAGATCGTAACTGTGATTAAAATTCGATTTATCGCCCAGCCCCACTGATTTCTGTTTATTTTGAATATCTAACAACCAAGCCAGTGGAGCCATTGTTGTTTTGTTTTTTTACCCTCAATTTCAGCTCCTTTATCACTTATTTTACACTGGATTGTGAATTCCTAGCTGAACTGACTGAACCATTTTAAAAAAGTTTTGTTCTTGGTAAATTTTACATGTTGTTTGACTAAAGTAGTCAAGCTATTGTTTTTTTCCAGTTTCAGCACTTTATTATTTTACACTGGGAGTTGTACTCCTCCCTGCACGGACTGAACCAGGACAAGTTTGGTTTTATTTTTACATTTGACCAAGCTTGTGAAGCTTATTTAGGGTTGTTAAAGTTGATTTTTGGAAAGAAATGTTTAAGTCAAGTCTGATGTTGCCTTGTGCAAAAGAAAGATCTCAGTCTTTTCCACACAATGAGATGTAATTTATTAGGTAATTCAGCAGTTTTTCTGTATTAGTATTGGCCGATACTAAATCTCAGATATCAGTATCGGAAGTGAAAAAAGTGGATCGGTGCATCCCTAAGCCGAAGCAGTTTATAACAGACAAAAAATCCCAGTGGATGGATGTGGTGAGCGAATAGAGACATAACGTTAAGAGACTTGGAGCTGTCATGGTAGTAAATGTGGCTCTACAAAGTCACCTGTTAGATTCATGCAGGTCTGCAACAGCTTGTCATAAACATGACATGACCCAATGAGATCATCACAATGACATTACTTTATCATGTGTATGTGAACCTGCACAGATAAGACACTGAACAGATCAACAATTCATCCATCCATGTGGTGGAAAGATGTACTGGAACAGAGCTTCTTACGGACAACAGTAGTATCTATTGTGTCTTCGACTGAATAGAGATGGGCCCTTCGCCACCCACAGGTGCAACAATGAAAGTTTTTGTAGTTTTCTATGTGGAGCTCAAGGATCAAGCATGGGCCACGGCCCCACAGTTAAGCACTAGTTTCCGTGGTAACTCAATTGGGACTCATTTAAGCCACTTTGATAAACCAGATTTATTGGAACTTAAGCAAGACTTTTCCTTAATCCTGCTTCATGGAATAATTGTCTGTGTGGTTCAGTGTGAAAGCAACGGGATAATCCAGTGAACCAAAAAGAGGAAATATTGATCAGTGATTCTAGTGAACAAGTCTGCTCCGGACCAGGCTAACTACTGAGCTAATTCAAGCCTTGTCTCATAGAATGCCTGACAAGGTCAAAACAGGACTCCCATGAGCATTCCTCCAGAAAAATTCCACACTCATGCTGCTCACGTCATGTAATAAAACAATATAAAAATCTATTAAAATCAAATAACAGCTCTAGTTTCTAAAATTAATAAAAACCTTAATAATGCAAAAGTAAAACATTATATGTGACTAGGTTCACGGGTCACTGAGCTGGTGGAGCAACAAAGAAACACCAGTGTGGTTATTTCTTTACTGGTAGCAGGTATAAAAATGCATTTGAACCTTGTACTATGTATAATTGTGTACATGACAAATAAAGCTTATCTTTATCTTAAGTTCATGTCTATCCTGGTAACCTTGACTTACTAATGAAATACATGAGAAACGTGAAAGTGCAGTTGCTTCATCACCAGTTCAATCACCTTAAAAAAGGCTTTACTTTGTTTTTTATTGGATCACAATGAATTGGCTTGAAATTATTATGCCTGTAAAGGCCTTTGAGATAACTTTTTTTTGTGACTTACGCTATACAAATAAAGCTGAACGGAACTGAATAGAAAAGTAAGGCTATAAGTTGATAGTTACCATTACTCTGGCTTAATCCAAAGACAGTGAGAAGCTACAAATGGTGTGGAGGAGGGTCCAAGGCTGGTAGCTGCATGAAGGGGGTCGTAAAGGAAAATAGGTTCTAAATATTCTTAAAGTTCAGATTTCAGATAACACGTTGTGTTAATAAAACCTAAAAAGACTACTGGATCCATCTTAAGACGCAATATGACTCAGAAATTCCTAGAATGACGTAGGTTCGGCTTGCTCAGCTGCGCACGTTCCCGTGACGACCGTGATGGTATCGGCATAACTCCGAGCTGGAGAAATCCTCCATCTGCTCCTCACTGGAACAACATGCTTCCATCTTCACCAGCCTGGGAGAATCTAGAAAACTCTATTTCTGTCTGATTTTCATACAGAAAAAATTTTCAGAAGAAAAAAAAAGAAGAAAATCGATCTTCAAGTTTTATGAATCAATATTGGATTTTTTAAATTTGAACCGATTCAAATATATTTTTTAAACCCAGCCCTAAGTAGAACCTGCAGCTATCAGACCCCTCTCGGTGGAACCAGCTCCCAGTTTGGGTTTGGGAGGCAGAAACCCCCTCTACCTTTAATAATACTCTTAAAACCTTCCTTTGTGATAAATCTTATCGCTAGCTGGATGCTGTCAGAGGTTTTTCTTCCTGTTAATAAGGCGGTTTTTCCTCTCCACTGTCGCCCGGGCACACTCAGGATGGAGGATTGAATCAAAGTCAAAATTTGATCCTATCAGTTGGTTTTCTTTGCTAGGCTATTATTTTTCCATGAATTGGCTTGTATGAATACTAACCGGATCACAATGAATTGGATTGAATTAATTTGTCTGTAAAGATGACTGAACTGGTGATACACAAATAAAGTTGTCAATTGAGCATATGACACAGACGCACATTTATATACGTAAGGGAGTATAAATTAACCGTATAATATGAATGAATCCACTAGTAAATGGATCAATAAATATGTTTCTTATGAGAAAATCTCTATCCTAACTACTTACGATAGGTAGTGTGTGACTTTAATTGGCTTCCTTCTTTAAATTTTTTTTTCTTCAAGAATGTGAATTTTACTGTGTATTCTTATATAAATTATAACAAATTTGTAAATTAAACATCAGTCTGATTACATTGTGATTTTAAATTCTCACAGTTTTGCACTAATTATTATTAAAAAACAAAAAAAAAACACACTATATTGTTCATTCACTTGTTTGTTTACACGGCAGGTCTCGATACTCAACAGCAGTTTTTGCTGAGATCGTATTTTTAAATGTGACCTTCATCAGACTCCAGTGTGGAGAGTCTACAGTTCTGAAGTGAGCAGAAGCAAATATGGACGGTTTACGTCCGCGAGCAAGCATTAATTTAAAGTTATGATATAATTCTCGTTCATTGTTTACATAACTGGGACAGCTGTCCATGACTTCAAGATTTAGGCCACTTTTATCTGCTGCATTCACCAAATCAAATTCACCAAACATTTACGTACCTATTCTGTGTAACCTTATTTCAGGTTTCATGACGATGTTCCACAATCCAGGCAAATGATCAGTTTCCTCCTCGTTCTGGATGCTGGTATTTGCAAGTACTTCGTACACTTCTCCAGATTCAGACCGGCTCTGGACCACCATGTCAGTCTCATCCTTCAGAACAAGCTGCTCTCCCTCCCTCCTGACTTCCTCCTGGTCCTCGTCAATCTGTAGAGGTTCTGGTTCCTCCTGGTCCAGACTGGATATAATCTCCTGATAAAAGAGCTGGTGGTCAGGAAGAACTTCCTCCTCTTTACAGTCGTGATGCTGTGGAACATCTGCAGGGACAAATAACAACAGAACCAGATTGTTAATGTGTTGATATAAAAGCAAAGTTCACAGATTCAGGTAAGACACGAGGTGTGCACATGACTTCAGGAATATGGAGGACTGACACAAGGCAGGGCAGTTTATTTGTACAGCACATTTTAAAGTGTTTTACATAAAACAAAAGCATTACAGATATTAAGAAATAGTAAAAGGCAGCAACACATAGCCAGAATCACAATAAAATAAGAAATTACATTAAAATGATTAAATACAAGATAAGTTAAAGAGTTATCGTGCAGAATTCATGCATAGGCACATGACAAAAAAAATGTTTTTAACCTGGATTTAAAAATGTCTACATTTGGGGAAAGTTTAATCTCCACTGGCAGTTTGTTCCACTTGTTTGCAGCATAACAGCTAAATGCTGCTTCTCCATGTTTAGTCTGGACTCTGGTCTGGACTAGTTGACCAGAGTCTTTGGATCTAAGAGCTCTGCTAGGTTTATATTCTCTGAACATATCACAGATGTATTCTGGGCCTAAACTGTTAAAACTCTTGCAGCAGTGTTTTGCATGAGCTGCAGATGTTTAATGCTCTTTTTAGGAAGTCCTGTTAAAAGACCATTACAGTAATCCAGTCTACTGGAGATGAATGCATGGATGAGTTTCTCTTGGTCTTTCTGGGAGACTAAACTTTTAATTCTGTTGATGTTTCTGAGCTGGTAAAAAGATATATAGATAGATCCTTGCATTACATTCATCATAATTAATTTTAATATGACTCAACACATCATATTTATTATGCAGTGAGACTTCAGGAGGTGGAGTGCGTGCTGGAGCTTTAAATTTCCTGCTGGATTTACCTCTGCGACAAACAACATCAGACCAGACATGGTTTCTCATGTTATGTCTGAATTAACTAATCAGACTGAAAATATCATCCAGTCTCCTGGGAATAAACCTTGTAAACCCTAAAAAAGGTTTTTTCTGGATGACAGTCTGCAGCTCTGAAACTTTTCCCAGGCTTTGTGTTGTAGTTTATCCAACTGGAGACTGATGATGTCTGATGTCATACTGGTGACAGCAGAGTCCATAATACTGAAATTATTTACATTTTTTTCTATATGAAAATTCCTCAAAATGATGCCAAAGCATTTGAGTTCATCTGTGAGATAAGGTTTGTTTTTACTGTAAAAAGATACAACAGACATTTGTGTGGTGACTGTCAACCATCAGTAGAAGATAAAAAAAATACAGATTTAAATAAAAAGACCGTAAAAATGTAAAGTCTTATAAAAGCAATACTGAAACTCAAACTACTGAAGTTTGACAGCTTTTTTCAATGAAGTGTCCCCTAACAACAGTTCACCCAACATCCACCCTCCTCCTTTTATACTCTGGCTTATATTGTCTAGACGACTGTCCCTTTCGCTCTTCCTCTGATTATGCCTTTTTGTGGTTCTTTAATGAATTGGTCTGCGTTCAAACTGGCCGGCATGTTGATTTTCATTTGCTGGTGTGTGAGGTTTTGAGACAAAAGTCAGAAATCTTTAACTTACATAGTGTTACACAACCTGTGTAGTAATATAATCTTCAGGATAATATAGTTAAGATCTGATTTGACTTTGATCCTGAGTTTAGCAGTTTTTGAGTGGACCTAGTCTAATGCTGTCAAAGTCTTAAAAGAAAACGCAGTTAAATTTCCCTTTGTGCATATCAAATATCCGAAGTTGTGAACTTCTGATTTCTGCAGTTGGAGACACTGGTTTAAGTCTCACAAACGTTTCATTGAGGATTTATTTACACTGAAGTGCAACTCTATTAAAATCTGTCCGGTTTAAGTCAAGTATCAAACCCATCTGGTGACATAAAAAAGTGTTATTTACAAAACTTATTAAATGCATCAACAACTTACCCAACGTCCGCATAGCAGGTTCTTTGTTTCCAAGCTGCTCGTTTAACACCCAAATTATGTGTCTCTAACTTAACTGTCCTGTTGTGATTAATCATGCTGTGATCTATGATAAATTGTAAATTTCATTGTAATGGACCATCTCGGTATACAATGTTTTGGGATTTTCAGTAGGGTGTATGACCCCCTAGGGCTACCATAGTGTAGGCAGACTTTTTGTGGGATTTGTAGAAACCATCTTTTCCCAGTGAACACTCGGCAGTTAAGGTAAGTTGTATTACGCAATAATAATTAGTCCTAATTTGTCAAATCCAAATAAAGTTGGACTGATTTTTAGTCAGTTCAAGTAGTTTTGGTTCTATGTAATAGCATTAATAAATAGTTAACAATAAAGCAATAAAGTTAACTTTAATTTTAAATAGATATAATCCAAATAATGATCAATATACAAAATGTTTGGGTCATTGAGTCTTTAAGTAGAAGTTCTAGTTTTACTAACAACACAGTGCCCATTATCATGCACAATGATAATGGGCACTAACAATAATAAACTAACTGCAAATCCCACCATTTAAAATTAACTCATTTTCTATTCTGCTTATTTCAATTCAGGGTTGCGGGGCGTTTTATTTGTAAGGGGGTTTTCATTTTTGACTTATTTAATTAAAAACTAAATCCTAAGTGTTAATTTAGGCTTGGTGGGGTGGTAAAGGTGAAATATATATTGTGGATTATATGTCATAAAGTACCCCTAAAAAAATCACAAGTTAATCGTTATTTCACTGCAAATTAAATAATCCACGGAGATATGTAGTAAGATACCATATCTAGCCTTTAATTTATTAGTGTTTAAAGAATAAGCTGACAGCTGAATGATTTGTGATCATTTAAACAGTCGGGGAGCCACGTCTTACGTGTATGGACGAGCAGCACTGTACCAAGATGGCCGCCCAGTTAGCATGTCGCCCTAGCAGCAGCACTGAACTGTACCTGCTGTCCAGCACAAGTTTGTTGTTGTGTAGTTAAGTAACTTAGCTAGGCGAACCCAATAAGCTTGTTTACAATTATATAATCTATTTCAACATTAAAAGGGATTTAATTCATATAATTGCTCGTGACCACGAGTCAGCATTTAGTTTCATACCTGTAGTGTTGGACTTTATCTGAGGTTTCCAGCTGGTATCCAGCAGTCTGCGCTGACGATCGATCACTTCTTCGTACTGGACGATGGTTTTTTCAAACTCTGTGAATATTTCTTCAGCAGCAGCAGTTAGTCGCTCGCTAATAAACTCTCTCAGATGCTTAACTGAAGACATTGTTGCTGAAGCACAGAAACATTCAGCTGAGATGCGACACAAATGCTTCTTCCTGGCGGTAGTGATGCTACTTACGGAAGCCGAGAGCGGACTTATTTCACCTTTTTTTATTTTAATTTAAATCTTCACCTTTCATATACAAGTTGGTTGTTTACTGTAATCACTGTACACATCAAACAGCTCTACTAAACAGCCATCAAGGTATTTGACAGGAAACCTCAGTCGTATCATATCTGCACAGTAATGGAGAAACACCTTTTATATGAACTTGGAGAATTTTAAACAGTTAAAAAATGCATGTCATGTATGAAAAACGGAACGAAACAGCCCTACAACACACCCTATTAAAACCAAAAATGGTTTGAGTGGTTCCAGGTCAGCTTCCAGGGGGACTGTGAAGTTCAGTTCAGTTTCTATTAAAGATGTGTTATTTGGAATATTCTGCCTGTGCCCATCAGATTAGTCAACCTACATTTCTTTTAAAAAGACAACTTAAAAAATGACTAAATAGTAATCAGCACTGATCATTGAACTTCTTTTTCTGTATTTTTGAGTGTTATGTATTTCTACTATAGGCAGTCTGACTGTTGTGGGAAAGAAGCTGTTATGGAGATGTGCTGCGTAATCCAACTGCTGACTCTGCAGGATGTGAGCTGAGTGGTGACTGTCTCTGAACAAAGAGGGAAAAAACATGGCCTCTAACAGAGCGTAAGAACATAACAGATGGCAGTACAGTGAGTCCACTGTGCATAATAATTCTGAAATACTATTGCACTGAATTGGTATCCAGTGCATATCTCTAGCTCCATAGCCCAAACTCCTCAGTTAATTGTCAGGTCAGTTAGTTTATAGCATAGGACAAATGTAAGTATGTGATCCATTTCCTATACATGTTAAATTTGAATTTAGTTTTCTTTGAATAACATGAATTCACAAGAGACAGGCACTTTTAAAGATAATATTTAATCCAATTTATTATAGTCCAGTTATACTCAAAACAGCCTAATAAATTATCTACATTAGTATAAATCAGGTTTTTATGCTGTATTTTCTCTGCACAGCAAAGCTACAGCGTGATTAGCAGCAATGAGGAGCTGTAAGACACACAATGCTACATGTTCTGGCTCAAAATCAGATGCATTTTATCTTTTTATTAAAAAAAATGATAGTACTTTGGAAAAAAGTAAGAGAAAAGCAATAACTTAGAGACAAAAAGTGAGCAAAAACGTCTTTCCATGCGGTCGTTCAAACCTGTCCTTTTTTTTTTAAGAAAGATTTTCCCGAGTTCGGGAACAAGTGGAATCTGTGTGTGTTCTCATGCGGCCAATCAGAGAACTAGGTTGACTGAAACATTTTACACACTCACATTACAATTTGGCTTCTCACCAGTGTGAGTTCTCATGTGAGAAGTCAAATCTCTGCGGTAACTAAAACCTCTCCCACATATTTGACAAATAAATGGCTTCTCACCTGTGTGGGTTCTCATGTGCGAATTCAGATTACTTCTTCTACTGAAATATTTTCCACATGTTTTGCAACAATATGGCTTCTCACCCGTGTGGGTTTTCATGTGAGAAACCAAAATGCTGTGGAAAGAAAAACCTCTCCCACATATTTGACATACAAATGGCTTATCGTCTGTATGGGTTCTCATATGTGAATTTAAATTACTTCTTCTATTAAAACATTTTCCACATGTTTTGCAGCAATATGGCTTCTCACCTGTGTGGGTTTTCATGTGAGAAGCCAAAACACTGCGGAAACTAAAACCTCTCCCACATGTTATACAAAGAAATGGCTTCTCACCCGTGTGAGTTCTCATGTGAGTAGTCAAATCTCTGCGGTGACTAAAATCTCTTTCACATATTTTACAAATAAAGGGCTTATCGCCTGTGTGGGTTCTTGTGTGCGAATTCAAATTACTTCTTCTATTGAAACATTTTCCACACATGTTGCAACAATAGGGCTTCTCACCCGTGTGGGTTTTCATGTGAGAAGCCAAAACACTGTGGAACCTAAAACCTCTCCCACATGTTTTACAAATAAATGGCTTCTCACCTGTGTGGGTTCTTAAGTGGGAATTCAAATTACTTACTTTAATGAAGCATTTTCCACATGTTTTGCAACAAAATGGCTTCTCGCCCGTGTGAGTTCTTATATGAACAGTCAAATCTCTGCGGTAACTAAAACCTCTCCCACATATTTGACAAATAAATGGCTTCTCACCTGTGTGGGTTCTCGTGTGCGAATTCAGATTACTTCTTCTACTGAAACATTTTCCACATGTTTTGCAACAATATGGCTTCTCACCCGTGTGGGTTTTCATGTGAGAAGTCAAATCTCTGCGGTAACTAAAACCTCTCCCACATATTTGACAAATAAATGGCTTCTCACCTGTGTGGGTTCTCGTGTGCGAATTCAGATTACTTCTTCTACTGAAACATTTTCCACATGTTTTGCAACAATATGGCTTCTCACCCGTGTGGGTTTTCATGTGAGAAACCAAAATGCTGTGGAAAGAAAAACCTCTCCCACATATTTGACATATAAATGGCTTCTTGCCTGTGTGGGAATCCAAATGACTTTTTTTAATAAAACATTTTCCACAGTTGTAACAATATGGCTTCTCACCCGTGTGGGTTCTCATGTGAACAGTGAAATTGCTGCTTTGACTGTCACTACTGCTGCAGATTTTACAAAGGTTTGGTTTTGCAGCTGAGTAATGCATCTCTCTGAGAGACGTTTTAACAGACTTTTTAGCTTTGTAAATGTTTTGGTAATTTCCTGACCTGGAAGAACTGCCATTGCCATCATTGTAAGCATCATCTTTGTTTGTGCTGTCCATCTCCTGCTCTGTATTTATAGCAGACGCTGAGAAAACATCCCTGTTTGCTTCCTGAACATGACGCTCTGCCAGAAGAGAGTTGTTAAAGAAGAGCTGGTTACTGTTTGGTTCTGGTTCCATGTGATCACCGTCCTCATTATTAGGAGTCACTATAAAAGTTTCAGTCTCCTGCTTCAGAACAAGCTGATCTCCCTCCTGATTGGTGGATTGCTGCTCCTGTTCCTCTTTCGTCTGTGGAGGCTCTGGTTCATCCTGGTCCATACCACAGTTCCTCTCCTGGTTACAGAACTGCTGGTTGGTGAGATCCTCTTCCTCCTCCTCCTCACAGAGATGATGGTGTGGGACGTCTAGAAGGAATTAGGGGAATGAGAAATAGTTCAGACTGTGAATTCTGTCTTCTAACCAAGAGAACAGGGATAAGAGATGATTAAAGAAGCATAACTGCAACTAATATATTACTTTAACAAAAAGTGGTTTGGCAGATTAAAAACAATCAAGATGGCTGATGGAGCTCATATAGTAGTTAACAGAAGATCAGATTAACTGTAACTAAATAAGAGTATCCCTTTACAAGTAAATAAAACTACATAGGGATTTTTACTATTCCATTTTAGTAACACTTTACATTAAGGGTCCCTTAATTAACGTTATTTAGTGCATTATTAAGCATTAATTAATTAACTACTGAATAATATATGTTTAATCAATATTATGCATTACTTAGCGTTAGTTTTCATATTAACTAATGTAATAAGCAAATAATTAATGTTATACTCACCCTTAATGCATTATTATGTGTTAACAAAAGTTGAATTATTTACTTATTTGCCATTATGTATGCATTACTCAGCATTAATGATGATGTCAGTTAACATGTAAGTAAGCCCTTAAACATTTCTCAATTGTTTAGTAATGGTGTACATTTTAGTGAATAAGTATTAAGTAATATCTAACTAATACATCTACTAATTCTCCTATTCATGCATTTCAGTGGCGTGACGTCATTGCACATACCACTTTACACCGGAAGGCAGAGATGGATATTTCTCATTTTAATCCCTGAGAATTAAAAAGGTACAACGAAAAAATAGCTGTTATTGGACGCGATCCTTACGGAGTCCCTTCAGAAATTTTCCACCTGCTAACGTCAACTGACAAGCTCCCGGATTTTTCTTTTCACGACATTTACATCTACCTCATACATAACCCATCATCCTACACAGGAGAAAGTCTGAAAGCTTTTAAAAGCACAGATGCTTATCGATATTTCACGGCAGGCTGGGTCACTGACCCGAAAATATGGCATCTCAAAGACAAGAAGATCTTTTTGCTTAAAGGAAAGGTAAGTTGTGTTCTGGTGATTGACTTTATTTAAACAATGGCTAATGCTATGTAGCTGTTAGCTCTGCACAGAAGGAGGCTATGACGACATAAATAATCTACCGAATGATAAATGTCTGATGAGCAGTGTAAGAGTGATGTTAAGGTCCTAAAGAAATTATTTAGGAATTACAAGCGGTGGGTGTTATGACCCCAAATAAACCAAAAAAAAAAATGTCCTAGGTATTATTAGTCCGGTTTTCAGTTATCCACACAATAACAAACAAATAACAAAAGGTGTCCTTATTTCAAGGTTAAGAAATTACAACATAACACAACAAATGTAGAGCTAGTATAAAACAACCAAAACAATCAGCTTAACAAACAAAATGTCTTATCTCCCAAAAAAACAAAAGCTCTCCTATTGAGACTAGTTAACAATACAAACTTAAGTCAGCTACTCAATTATGAGAGCGTCTCTTCTCAATTCTCTACAAGACTACACAAACGTGTATCCAAACTACCAAAAAGGGAAATCTAACGGCTTTAAACAACACTACTACAGACCAGCGTCTCTCCAACAATCCCAAGGCAAACTGTGGGTCTCAAGGAATCACAGCTGCCACGAATACAGCCTCATTCCGTCTTTTAACGATCCAGGTGTTCTTGGATAGGTCCCGAGGTAGGAAGTGCGGGAGTGGCAGCGTCCAATCCTGACGAAGGAGGGTTGGTCTGCAGACAGAGGAAGAAGCGGCCAATCACAGAGGAGGATGGTGCAGGGGGTGTTAACCGGCTTGACAGCCAATGGTCGAAATGTTCCAGTTCAGCCGGCTTTACATGAAACACGGTCTCAGGCCAGAGGCCTGGGGACGTGACAGTGGGTGAACGAGCATCTAACTCCTTACTGTTGTAACAACTGAATGTTTACTGAAGTAGCCTAGTACCTCAAGTTACTTCATGTAATGTTGTACTTGCCACTGGGTAGTTAAAATAATACACTCGTCCTTGATAAGTATTTTTTCATTTATACTTCACTAATAAATTTTATATTTTCACTTTAGGTGAACCACTCTCAGGCCATAAATGCCACACCTACGCAACCCTGGGTTGTTGTTAAAGAGGATGGGACAGTACTAACGGCTCACTGCACCTGTAAAGCTGGACAAGGAGAAGCATGCTCCCATGCAGCTGCACTGATGTATGCGCTATTGGCTGCAGTCAGTCTCAAAGATGGACAGTCCAGCCCTCAGATGGCCTGTGCCTGGGTCCTCCCAAGCAAAAAATCTAAAATCAACTATGAAGAATTGAGCAAAATATCAATGACCAAAAAGAACCCTTGATGAGTACATGAAGATCTTCCAGTAGCTGCATGAGTGTGATGTTCAGGTAGTATTCCCAAAGGAACAGCTATTTTCTAAAAAGGTCTTTGACAATCTTCAGCTAACAGAGCAAGAAGTATGTACAGACCAACTGACAGTCTTATTCTTTCCCAACTTTCTAAAACACTTCCCAATTTTCTAATATTGGTATACTAACTAAGATTACCTATGTTGCTTGAGTATTGATCTTTTTTAACACTTTTGGTAAAAGCATCTGATAAATATTAATTTGCTAAGTACTGGTATTAAGTATACCTTTTGTACTTTGCTTAACGTCAATATCAACAGATGCATCAACATTAAAAACTGCATTTTACTGAAATAACCTTCAATGTTTAAAACACTTTGAAGTCCCTTTCAATAGAAGAGGCAACTAGAGAGCAGTCAGCCAGCAAGGTGTGGTTTGAGAGGAGAGCAGTCAGCCAGCAAGGTGTGGTTTGAGAGGAGAGCAGTCAGCCAGCAAGGTGTGGTTTGAGAGGAGAGCAGTCAGCCAGCAAGGTGTGGTTTAAGCAGAGAGCAGTCAGCCAGCAAGGTGTGGTTTAAGCAGAGAGCAGGCAGAGTCACAGCATCAGTCTTCCATGAAGCAGACAGGACGGACGGGGCCATATCCTTGATTAAAAGGGTTTGCTACCTCGATCCTGTTAGTTTTCTACTGAGGCAGTGAGGTAAAGACGGGTTCATATAGAAAGACTACGTAACTAAACAGGATCACCCCGGGTTGGTTTTTGTTAGAAGAAAATAAAGTTCAATAAAGTTAATAGTTTCATAGTCATAATTGTTTCAATAAAGATCATAGTTTATAGTTACAATTGTTTTCTTCTTAAGACTATTGCAGCATATTCTGAGAATCTTACACTGTAACTGTGATTGTGTGTATATTGTCAGTGGATACATAACAGATTTTTCTCTTTTTATCATGAACATGACCGTGCTGAGAAGATAACACAGTTTTAACAAATGGACTGAACAACTACATCTTTAGTTCACATTTGGCTCTCTTTCGGTTCACAGCTGGCTGTACACTGTCCACAGTGTCAGGTTTTGTGTTAAACTGAACTCCTTGCAAGCAAATTAGACTCTACCAAGATTCTGTTGGTCTGTCGTTGCTGATTTAAAGTCTGGGATTATTTTTATCCAACAGTTTTCATTTCATTAATAAGCCAGACTGCAGTGTAAAACAGTTCTTATTATTCAGTTCAAACACTTAAGTTTTGCAAGCTCAAAATCCCCCCCCCCCCCCCCCCCCCCCCCCCGTCCAAAAAAAAAAAAAAAAAAAATCCTTTATTATATTTTTGCTATTTCAAGAAGACATTTAATTCCACGATTAGATAATGTGTACATAAGTTCTAATGTACAGGTTTTTTATGTGAACTAGTAAACTCTAACTTGCTATTGTTGGAAGTAGTCGGTCTAATTAATGTACTACTTCATTTCTCTAGATGGGGAAATCAAAATGAGCCAGCAGCAAGGAAGCATTACATCACAGCAATACGATATCATCACACAGATCTTCAAGTGACAACAACAGGCCTCATCATCAACCCATCTTTGCCCTGGATTGGTGCTTCACCAGATGGGATTGTTAACTGTGTCTGCCATGGTAGAGGTGTGCTTGAGATAAAATGTCCCTTTGTCCTCAAAGATAGCTCTATTATCAACAGCTGTAAAACCAACACAAATTTCTGTCTGATGGAAAAGAACAATGTGATTACACTAAAGGCCAGTCACAAATACACGTCACAAGTTCAGGCACATATGCGTATTGTGGGTGTGCAGTATTGTGACTTTGTTGTGTGGAGTCCGACTGAAACATTTATTCAGCGCATTCAGTTTGATGAAGTGCTCTTCAGTGAGACATATAGCAGAGTAGTGCAATTCATCAAAACTGGACTTCTGCCAGAACTGCTTGGAAAGTACTACTTAGTACCACGCACAGTGGTAAAGTACTACACAGTACCACGCACAGTAGGAAAGTACTACCCAGTACCACGCACAGTGGTCTCCCCAACCTCAGAGCAACAGCGCTATTCGGGATGCTACTGTGGTGAACCGGAGGGAGAACCAGAGGATGTCGTTATCTGTAAATCATAACAGTGCAGACGACACTTCCACAGGTCCTGCTTGCATATGACAAAAGTTCCACAAGTGTGGAGATGTTATGAATGCAGGAAGGTACAGAACAAATGAGACCTTCCGCTGTTATGCATCAGAAATAGTAAAAAAAAAAAACATTTGAGAATCTTTATTTTTATTATATTTAGCCCAAGGTTACATTTCCTAATGTTTTCATTCTAATGATTTTATTCTGACTTACTGAACCTACTTTACATGAAATCTAGACTGAGTTGAGGAGAGAAAGAGGAGAGTATAAGTGAGGGGAGGAGGGAAGAGGGAGAAAGAGGAGATAAAAGGATGAGGAAGGATGGTGAGAGAGGCAGAGGAGGAAATGAAAGGAGAGGGAAGGTGAGAGGAGAGCTAGAGGAAAAGAAATGAAAAGATGAGGTGGGAAGAGGAGAGGATTGATAATGTCTTATTTTTCTTGTTTTATATTTTGTATGTGTCATGGTTTTAAAATCATTGACAAACGGCTTCATGTTTCTCTTCTGTGGTAAAACCTTAAAAATGTTAAAATATTGTAAAAATGAAACAAGCATATTGTTAAACAAAATTCACAGATTTATTGAAATTGCAGTTCTTTGTGGGTTGGGATGATTCATTCTGCATGTCACTCTGGTGGAACAACAGGAGGGCAAAGATTACAGAAAACACACTTTCACCATTTTGTCTAGTGGACTGAGTCCATCTGGGGCTGAATAACAAAGTGATGTGGGTATAGTTCCTTGCTAAATAGTGAACTTATTCCTTACAAGTCCTATAATTCTCTCCACATGGATGCGCACTGCTGCCAGTCCCCGTGATGACTCGACTTCCTCTGGGGGAAGCTGTCGTTTTTCTTTGGTAAAGGCAGGTATCTTCAGTCGTGCATTGACGAGTCCCAAAGACTCTGCTACATTAAACCCTCTGTCTGCAAGAACCACGTCCCCAGGGGACCACAGGTCAAGAAATCCACTACGCTCCGTCACATATTTATCACGTGTCCTCCCACCCCAGCCTTTTAAACAAAGCTAATGAGCCCTTGCAGCGTTATAGAAATGAAATATTTAACTATGTTATGATGTTTATATTGTGAATAAGTTTGTGTTCGTGCTCTCATGTCTTTAGGTCTTCCAATGAATATTTCAAAACAGTCAATAATACTGGTGCAATTTTTAAAGTTCTTTCTGTAACACATGGGAAGACTAATTAAAATCTGATCTCTTCTCGGCCTCCTCACAATGTTACACAGCCTGAAATACACAACATTCAGCGTGGTGATGAAAACCCGACTAGCAGTTGGTGTTGATACATGAAACAAATAAGCTAGAAAGAAAAGTGGCAGCTTCATCCTCAAACGCATTAATGTCAGTAACAGCTGCTGGAAAGGTGACAGACATGACTTAACTTTAAGGAAAGATGATATAAAAGAGAATACAATCAGTTTACAATAAGAAGGCAGATCGGTTAACTCGTGGACTTTCTCATCTTTGCCTTGGAAACTTTCTTGATTGAAAGATAATGAATTTAATTGACCTTTAATCTTACGGATTTCAGTGTTTAATCTCATACATTCCTCATTTAATCTTTTAATTGTGAGTTGACAAGCTGCATTACTACAGGAACCATCTATTTCCAATCCAGCCTCCTCCCTGTCATTCATCTGCTGGGCACCCCCTTCCCCCTGCCGGTCCCTGTTGTCCTCCTCCTGTCTGTCCTCCCCTTCCCCCTGCCGGTCCCTGTTGTCCTCCTCCTGTCTGTCCTCTCCTTCCCCCTGCTGGTCCCTGTTGTCCTCCTCCTGTCTGTCCTCTCCTTGGTCCTCCTGGTCGCTGTTGTCCTCCTCCTGTCTGTCCTCTCCTTCCCCCTGCTGGTCCCTGTTGTCCTCCTCCTGTCTGTCCTCTCCTTGGTCCTCCTGGTCGCTGTTGTCCTCCTCCTGTCTGTCCTCTCCTTCCCCCTGCTGGTCACTGTTGTCCTCCTCCTGTCTGTCCTCTCCTTGGTCCTCCTGGTCGCTGTTGTCCTCCTCCTGTCTGTCCTCTCCTTGGTCCTCCTGGTCACTGTTGTCCTCCTCCTGTCTGTCCTCTCCTCTGTTCTCCTGGTCACTGTTGTCCTCCTCCTGTCTGTCCTCTCCTCAGTCCTCCTGGTCACTGTTGTCCTCCTCCTGTCTGTCCTCTCCTTGGTCCTCCTGGTCACTGTTGTCCTCCTCCTGTCTGTCCTCTCCTCGGTCCTCCTGGTCACTGTTGTCCTCCTCCTGTCTGTCCTCTCCTGCTTTTCCCGTCCCTCCTCTGTCAGCTCTGCTAATTTTGCCATTTGATGAATCCTCTTCTGCTTGTTGGGAGAACTTAGATGAGGACATATTGTTGACACATAGTCTGGGCTTAGTGGGTTCTGGCTTTTTGCACCTGATGAGACAGAGGTTTCAGTTAATATTACTCGACCTGTTTTCCAGGCAGCTACAACCACGTAACCAGATGAATGAAATATCTTAAGTTGATCTAAGCACAATAAACTATCAACACTGACCTACCACCCGAAGTTACAGAAACTGAAAACTATAAATGCTGCTAGTGCACAGAAGTGGCCATAAATAAAAAAATAGGGAAACGATTAAAATATCCGCTGCTGTTTTACCAATTGTTAGTTATTATTAAGACAGCACAGACTGCAGAGGAGCGTCTTTTGGCAGCTTAGCTTGTTGTGGTGTAAGCTAACTTTTGTTGCTGTAGACCGATATGTAAGCTAAGCTAACAACTGCTACCTCTGTTGAAAGATCTTCATATAAATGCTAATCAAATGCATTTGTCGCACAAAGGGTCTAATCGGATTTAATCTAATCACTTACTTCTCTGAAAAGTTTGTTCATCAAACCCCGCTAGCTAAAGCTAGCTCTCCTAGCTTGCATTGAAACTCACCTGATATGAAATGTACACTGAACAGACGTCCAGTTAACCTGAAAGCCATCTCTGACGACGTTCTTCTTCCTTTGGTAATTGCTAAAAAGCTATATCTCGGTCTCCTTTCTTTTTGTCACACCCAACTGCACAGCATTTTGACGGCATCTCCGACTACCTGTGTGGTTCAGGTACTCAGCGCAGGTACTCAATATGGCGGCGGCAAGCATTCGAACGCAGTGGAACGCGTCTGTGACGTCAGCTGCAAGGTATTAACATGTCGTGCACATTACCTGGTTCGGCACTAATAAACCATTAGTAATGTCTTAAGTAATCATTTACTAATGCTGAGCTGTGTATGTCATCAGGTAGCCCTTATCTGATCTTAACTAAGGTATTACTTAACAGTAGCAGCCTTAATAAAGGCTTCATAAGCATTACTTAACCATAGTTAATCATTACTGAATGCTTTTTTGGACCCTTATTGTAAAGTATACTTATCCCCTCTGAAATGCATAAGAGTGGTAAATAAGCATTACTGAGCCATTAATAGTTAACATGTAGTTGAAGAAATCACATACAAAGCATTTTAAACATTTTATTTAGAACTTATCAAAACAGTCACATAGATCAACTCACAGCTCAAGAACTGAAACAAATATTAACATTCAACCTCTTAAAGAACATGAAACACTCTCTGTTAGTCTATCCCCATCAGCCTCTCCACCGTCTCCCACCTGTCTGCCCCCCCATCTCTTTCTATCTTTCCACTGTCTGTTCATCTAAACTTTCTTTGTTATGCGTAGGAGCTTTCTGGCATCTTTCATTTTTGTTATTTTAGCAAAAATGACTTGGTTGGCCTTAATAACCTCCTCACATCTTTGAGCAATTTCTGTCACCGTCCCCCTCTTCTCAACCTGATCATATTCTTCTGGAGCAGCTATTGCAAGCTCTGCAATTGCTGCAGTTTTCACAATAGTAAGTCTGTCTACCCCATACTTCTCAAAAGATTTGGCCATATTCTTTCCCGTCTGGTAAATGGCAAGGACTTTCTTGTACCGCTTCACCACATCACCTGGTCCTCCAACTAATATAAACACACAAAAACAATAAGGAATGTTTCATCAGAATCATGAAATTTGCAAGGAGAAAAACAATAGGCAATCATCGTTTTGTAAAGCTGTTTGTGTCCCTTACAAAAAAAAAAAATCTAGGAACAAAAGAGGTGGAGTGGTGGGGTTTACTTATCAGTAATCATGAATATTACAATACACAGTATTAGCATATTCATACCAGGAAACCGGCAGTGCAATTTCACACACCCCTGTGCCACTCTAAATCAATGTAAGTAGTTAGTTTACTTTCTCACTTATCAAAATTACATTGTCTCAGGTGTTTGGGATCATTGGTTTAGTTTTTAACTATAATGAATATTGTACAAGATTATTGACGTAATATATATATATATTGAAGTGTAGTAGAAAGTACAATATTTCCCTCTGAAATGTAATAGAGTTGGAGTATAAAGTTACATAAAATAACAATACTCAAAGCACAAGTACCTAAAAGTGTTCTTACCATAAGTACAATACTTTTCTAAATGTATTCAGTTAGTTTCCACCAAGGAATATTGAGTATATTAATATTGAATGTATGTAGAAACATACAAACAGAACACATACAGCCCGAGCCAGCCAAGAAATACACTTTACTTACCCCGCTGGCGAAAGTAACGTTTGTTTTTCTTCGTCTTTTTCTCCTTTCTTGTCGCCCCACTCTTCTTTCTTTTCCATTTCCCCTTCTTCTTCTTTCTCTTTCTGTCCGGCGATGAATCGAAACTCTCTGAGGAATCAGAGTTGGACTCACAGTCTTCCTCACAGTCATCTTCACAGTCATCTTCACAGTCATCTTCTTCACTGTTGTCGCTCATCTGAGATCCCCTCACCTCTTCATTATCTCTGTCTTCTCTTTGTGACGGTTTAGCCCCCTTGAGACTCGCCAAAGCTATGGATGCAAGGATTAATAGTTAATCAACTTGATTACTTATTGTTTATAGACACTTACAAAACAAACACAGGAATGCCAAAAATTTTAAATACACATTGTACACGTCCATCAATCTTTAAATATCCTAAAAGTAACCTAGAATCATCACTTACCATCAGAAAGATGAGTCCTGCAAATGTCACGTTCTATAGTGACATCCAAAAGTTTTTCCTCCAGGAACTCAGCACGTGCTTTCCACTTGTCCCTTTCCTCTCTCAGTTTGTCCATGGCAACCTTGACACTTGACCTTGACACAACCACTTTCTTATTGTCTAAACAGAACAGGACATAGGAATTCCAAAATTATCTAACTTTTGTTAATGGTTAACTTATGGTGCTTCATTCCCTAATGTTATTGTTAGTCACCACTTTTATTAGAAGAGTGATACGACTGACATGATATTATAATAGATATTGAATAGTCCACTGTGCCGCTTCTTGTGAAAAACTTTTAACAATAAAAAACAATATTAACGTATTAATAATTGATTTAATATTTATTTATTTCGTAAGTGACCATGGTATAAGCAGGATACTGCTCTTCGAGGTCTGTCTGTGAAGGAGTGACATACACCACCAAAGTTACATATTTATGTTACTATACTACCTCCCCATAAAATATAAACAGAATGTTCCTATGTTGAGGTATTGAGAGTGGACTGGCCGTTATCCCACTCACAGTAGATCCTAAAGTACTGATAATGAAAAAAATTACTATCAAAACAGTTTTAAACATTCAGTGGCAATATTTGTCTATATTTTAAATTTAGTTGACAACACTACACTCAATACATCAATAAGAAGCCAAAACTGTTTAAACTTACAGTACATTAAGCCACTGGGTTTTGACTGAACTTATTGTGTACTATTTCAAGATTTTCTCAAGGACTGAAGTTGCGCCAGCTTGATTTAATGATGGACAACGTTGCTGGGTCCTCAAGAACCCTTTCAAGAATGGCAAAGCAACTGAGGGAGGTCTGCGTGACGGATATAGAGAGACTGCATCTGAGAAAAGGACAGCGAATCGGGGGGAGGAGGCGTTTTGTGGTGATAGATGTCATCAAAACAGATGCTGTATATACAGATCAGGTCACAACTTAATATCTAAAAAAAAATAAACATTCAACTTCTTAAAAAACATGAAACATTATATCACTCATACCTGGATATTTCCAGTTCAATTTCTCCATCAGTCTACCCATCTATCTACCCAATCTTTCCACACTGTCTCCCACCTGTCACTCTCCCCACTGCCTGTTTATCCCCACTCTCTGTTAGTCTATCCCCATCAGCCCAGAATTGCCTCTGTTGACTGATTTGAATGGTAAATAATATTAGTTAACATTTTTGGATAACCTTCCTGGTCATTCGCTAGCTAGGCCTGCTTTACAACATTGCAACTTTCAATAAATGGCAAAAGTTTCTTTGAAGGCTAACATCTGCATTCTGTTTGCTGACACTGAATTCTCTATGCCATTAAAGCCTCTGGAATTGAATAGAAATTTTGACATAACTTATCTCTACTTTTGACACAGTAAATTAATGATGACATACTGCATAAAGATTCCTTAAATTCCTACACAGATGTAGAAAGGACATCAAGATGGTTACGCATGACTGACTGGCTTGCACTTCTCTAAAAAGAGTTCAGAGTTTAGTCTTCGACGCCTATACAGTCTCCATATACTTTAAAAATAAAAATAAAAACTGCTTACCTCAGTTTTGCCAGCTTGATTTAATGATGGACAACGTTGCTGGGTCCTCATGAACCCTTTCGAGAATGGCAAAGCAACTGACGTAGGTCTGCGTGACGGCTATAGAGAGACTACGTCGGAGAGGAGGACAGCGAATCGGGGGAAGGAGGCATTTTGTGGTGATAGATGAGAGTCACTTCAGAGGGGGCGGCATGGCTCAATGGGTAGAGTGGTCGTCCTGTAACCTAAGGGTTGCCGGTTCGATCCCGGCCTGGAGAACTCATGTCGAGGTGTCCCTGAGCAAGACACCGAACCCCTACTTGCTCCTGATGGGTCGTGGTTAGCGCCCTGCATGGCAGCTTCCGCCATCAGTGTGTGAATGTGTGTGTGAATGGGTGAATGTGATGTATATGTAAAGCGCTTTGGATAAAAGCGCTATATAAGTACAGACCATTTACCATTTTACATAAGAGAAAGGTATATTTTTATATTAACTGCTACAAATTGTTAAGTTAAGTTAATTAGGACCAAGTCACGTGATCCCCAACGTCCAGGTCGAGACTGGACGAGACTGGAACATCAGGGCAAGTTACAGCAGGATTTTGTAATAGTGCTTTACCTTTTCCATGACTGAGAAATTGAACTGGAAACATCCAGACATGGTTGACATAATGTGTCTCTTAAAGGGGCTGAATGTTCATATTATTTCAGTTCTTGAGTTGTGACTTGATCTGTATATACAGCATCTGTTTTGATGACTTCTAAACAAAATGTATAAAATGTTTTGTATGTGATTTCTTCAACTACATGTTAACTAATAATGGCTAAGTAATGCTTGTTTACCACTCATGCATTTCTGAGGAGTTAAATGTTTACATTTTACAATAAGTGTCCAAAAAAAAAAAAACCATTGGATAATGATTAACTATGGTTAAGTAATGCATTCATGTTTATTAAGACTTAGGTCAGGCTGCTAATGTTAAGTAATACCTTACTTAAGATCAGTTAAGGGCTACCTGATGACATACACAGCACACATTAATAATGGTTTATTAATGCTGAGCCAGGAATGTGCACCATATAGGGAAGCATTAGTAGATTAATACTTCAAATCTACAAATCTACACCATTAGTAAACAATTACTTGAGAAATTTTAAGGGTTTACTAATATGTTAACTGACATATTAATGCTGAGTAATGCATACATAATGACAAATAATAACATAATTCAACAACACATAAGTCAGAGTTAGTTGTAAATATTAATTATCTGCTTATTAATGCATTAGGTAATATTCAAACTAACGCTAAGTAATACACAATGTTAGTCATTATTCAACAGTTAATTAATACTTAGTAATGCACTAACTAACGTTAATTAAGGGACCCTTATTGTAAAGGGTTACCAAAATGGAATTAAATATTCTAGCAAAAAAAAAAAACTATTATTTATCATACAAATTAGGACAAAGCAGCCACAAATTTTCCAACATCATGTGAAATTCACAGACAGGACAGAAATAAACAAAACCAAAATATTTGCAGGAGTGTAAATAAATAAAAATTAATTTACACCAAAAGATCTTCACCAGGGATCTCAAACTCCCAGCCCTTGGGCCATATCCGGCCCGCCCTCCCCCTCCATCCGGCCCACCCAACACTGCCATGCCGTGCCTTTGTTTTCCAAAAGGTGCACAATTATCTGTGCTTAGCAGTTTGCTTAGCAGCAGAAAAGAAAGGTGGACAGTGAACACAGAATTGTTTCAAAGATATTTGAAACAATATTTTTGAAAGTACAGTGGTCCCTCGTTTAAGTTAAGTTCTAAAAATAACCCGCAACAGGAGAAATCTGCGAAGTAGTCAGCTTTATCTTTTACAATTATTATAAATGATTTAAGGCTGTAAAACCCCTCACTACGCACTTTATACGCTTTTCTCAGACAGACGTTAAAATTTTCACTCTTTTCTCTCTTGTTTAAACACACTCAAAGTTCAGGACGCAGAACACAAAATACACAAACTGCGAGGCCGCGAAAGGTGAACCGCGTTACAGCGAGGGATTAGTGTATTTTATTGTGTAGTTAAGTGGAAGTCCAGCATGCCTGATATGCAAGGAAAAAGTCATGGTTTTAAAGGAATACAATCTCAAACACCAATACTCGACTAAAAACGGGGAGCAGCATGAGAAAAAGGAAAGCCGTTAACTAAAGGACAGTTTCTGAAAACTGCTGCAAGTTGCTGATATCTTGTCTGGAGAAGAGAAGGTTGTTCAATAATCTCTGTCTGCAAACACAGCGGCGGAACGCATTAGAGACTTATCGAGTGACAACAGTTATGTGACAAAGCACAAACTTTCACTTCGTACTCTGCGGCTCCTGATGAGAACACGGACATGACGCACAGTCTCAGCTAGCCTTTTTTATACAGGATATCAGTGAACAGCTGGACGTAACAGAGGAGTTACTGAGTGTGTGTCCGATGCATGGACGCACCACAACCATGGATATATGTCTGCAGCTGTGTGACGTGCTGGAGCACACGCGTTAACCGTAGAACAGACTTGCCATGCATGACCGGTAAAAAACACGGGCTGGTAGCACTGATACAAAGGAAGTTGGAGGAGGAAAACACAGATCCAGCAGTTGTTTGTACTGTATCATACACCAACAGGTACTGTACAGCAAATGTCTGAAATATGAACACGTCAAGTCTGCGGTCCTGAAATGTCTCAGTGACTTCAGATCCAGGAGCTTACAGCACCGCCAGTCCAGGCCCTGTTAGAAGAAACTGAGGCAGCGCATGGTGATGTACTTCATTCCACTGAGGTGCGCTGGCTAAGCAGGGGAAATTTTCTGAGGAGATTTTTTGTGTTAAGAGCAGAGGTGGAAAAATTCATGGAAGACGGTAGAATGGATGTTCCTGAATTCAATGATCCCAGGTGGGTAATGGACCTTGCCTTGTTGGTGGATATAACATAGGAGCTGAACATACTTAACTGAAGCTGCAGAGGCCTGGTCAGCTCGTCACAGCAGCTTACGATGGTGTGAAAGCGTTCACATCAAAACTAAAGCTCTGGAAAAGGCAGCTTTATGCAAAAAAGCTCAGCCATGTCATAACTTGCAAGTCTCTTGTGGAGGAGGGTCGAGCATTCTGTGGGGAGGACTACACGTCTGCTACTGATAACCTGCTGCAGGGGTTTGATCAGTGATTTGCTGATTTTAAGGCCATCAAGACACTTTCCAGCTGTTTGCAGACTCCCTCTCAGCTGTTGTGGACAACGTGTGTGTTGAAAATTAAACTTATTGATTTGCAGAGCAAAAGATGCAAAAGACGAAGTTCAGAGAGAGACAGAGAAAAGCAGGGACATGACTGCACAACTTCTGACGGAACTGCCTCCATCCTTCCCAGAACTGTCAAAAATGTGCCTTTTTGGAAGCACATATCTCTGTGAGAAGCTTTTCTCAACTATGAACTTTAATAAATGCAAGTACAGGTCCAGGCTGAGTGATAACCATCTTCAAGCTGTACTCAGGGTTCTGTGACCTCTATCAGAACAAATGTAGCTAAACTTTGTGAGGAGAAATGCTGTCAGGTCTCTGGACAGACGTAAAATGCTGCACGTGAGCTCAGAGATTTTTTCCAGTTAAAGGATTTTTGCCAACTTATTCAGTAAGAAAAATCCCCTGCACTACATGTTCAGTACAACTACACATAATAATGCATGGACTGATGTTTGCATTTGAGTTAGTAAAATATGTGGAAACTGTTATTAATTTAAATAAAACAAATGTTTGGAAATACTGCAGCATTTTTTTTTACTTGAATATTAAGGTGGACCTCCTATGAGATGACAAAATCACCAAAACTAAATAAATTTATTGATGCTTCCTTGTTTACTTGCAATAAATGAGCTGTTTTCCATTCTGGCCAATCAGTGAGAGAGATTTTCTTCTTCTTCTTTCTTGGTCAGTGGTTGTTTCAGGCAATATCTGCCCCCTAGCGAGCAGCTGTTATAACTGTATAACATGGTCAAGGCAGTTTAGACCGCTTGAGTAAAGAGCAGTGTGAAAGTAAACCAAACAAATTTGCGAAGATTTTAAGAGTACCTAATCGAACCAAGTCTCCTGGTCTCTCCTGGTGTGAAAGCACCCTTACATTAAACTTGCTCAATACTGGATAAATTCTGTAAACCCAAATGTCTTTGATCAAGAGGCCACGCAAGGGTGACTGAATGCATGCATAGCTGAAAACAACACACTAAAATAATTACTGTATCTTTCTAGTTTGTTTTCTTTTACCTCCTCAGTGGTAAAACGTACAGAAGGTTAAAAAAAAACAGCTGTTGTTAATCAAAGTCAGGTCAGAAATAATGGTAAACCGTCTATGTCAGTATTTAGACATTAAGTTTGGTGTTGAATTTTACAGTAATGTATGCCATTTATCAAAGTTTTTTTTCCATATTTTCGCTGTTCTTCAAGAAATAAACATTTACATTAGTCTACATACCTATTTCTTCAGATTCAAACTTGCATTGAACCATAATGTCAGTCTGATCCTTCAGAACAAGCTGCTCCCCCTCCGGACTGATGTGGACTTCCTCCTGGTCCTCTTTGATCTGTGGAGGTTCTGGTTCCTCCTGGTCCAGACTGGAGCTCATCTCCTGATTAAAGAGCTGCTGGTCAGCAAGAACTTCCTCCTCTTCACGGTCATGTTGCTGTTGGATGCCTGCAGGGACAAATAACAACAGAACCAGATTATCAATGCGATGACCTAAAAGCATCCCTGAATCCGCAAATATTTTGTGTTTTTACTTTTTTGTTAATGTTAATGTTGTTCGATTGTTCTTTTAGTCAGACTTGAAGTCTGTTTTTATTTGTTCGTGGCACTTCATTATTTCGCTACTGAGCACATTTATTTAGTCTTATTTAGTCCTTAAACATCCTCTACAGGTTTTCAAAATGAAATCTTGCAACTTTTAATACATCTCTAGTGTTTCAGCAAACAAATATCTCATATTTATTTTAATCAAATAAAACAGAATTTCCTCAGTTCTAGATTATATATATATATATATACGTCACCTCACAAAAGACAATTAAAATCAGTTAAAACATAAGACAAAACATCAAAACAAACATCATGCAGCAGACAGTTAAAAACATTAAGGTGAGAAGGCCAGTTTAAACAGATGAGTTTTAAGTTGTGATTTGAATGATGGAAGTGAGTCGATGTTACGGAGTTCAGGTGGGAGTGTGTTCCAGAGCTGGGGAGCAGAGCGACTGAAGGCTCTGCTCCCCATGGTGGTGAGACGGGCACGGGGCACAGAAAGGTGAATGGAGGAAGATGATCTGAGAGTGCGGGAGGGAGTAGCTATATGGAGTAGGTCAGACAGATATGGAGGGGCCAGATTATGGAGACATTTGAAGGTGAAAAGCAGGATCTTGTAGTTGATTCTGAATTTTATTGGGAGCCAGTGAAGTTGTTTGAGAACCGGTGTGATGTGTTGAAAAGAAGGTGTGCAAGTGATAATCCGGGCAGCAGAGTTCTGAAGAAGCTGTAGTTTATGAAGTGATTTATCGGGGAGACCAAAAAGAAGTGAATTGCAATAATCGATTCTTGAGGTGACCAGACTGTGGACGAGGATAGCTGCAGCATGTGGAGTGAGAGATGAACGCAAGCGGTTGATATTTCGGAGGTGGAAGTAGGCAGACCGAGTGATGCTATTAATGTGTGAATGAAATGAAAGGGTGCTATCGAAAATGACGCCGAGACTTTTTACCTGAGGGGAGGGGAGAATAGAAGAGCTGTCAATGTTAACAGAGAAACTGTGAGATTTGGTTAAAGTGGTGGGTGTGCCGACAAGGAGAACTTCTGTTTTGCTGCTGTTGAGTTTAAGAAAATTGGAAGAGAACCATGTCTTGATTTCAAGAAGACAGTCAGAGAGGGATGAAGGCGGAACAGAAGAATTTGGTTTTGATGAGATGTAGAGCTGTGTATCGTCTGCATAAGAGTGAAAGTTGATATTGTATTTGCGGAAAATGTGACCAAGCGGGAGGATATAAATGATAAACAGAAGAGGCCCCAGGACAGAACCTTGGGGCACACCGGCTGTTACGGGGAGTGATTGTGATGAGTGATCCTTAATGTGAATGAACTGTGTGCGGTCGGACAGGTATGAAGTGAACCAGGTAAGAGGAGTATGAGAGACGCCGATGGATGCCAGTCTATTAAGGAGGGTGCTGTGAGAAATGGTGTCAAATGCTGCAGTAAGATCGAGGAGAATAAGGATGGTGATGAGGCCAGAATCAGCTGCCATCAGAAGGTCATTTGTTATTTTCAGAAGTGCTGATTCTGTGCTGTGGAGTGGACGAAAGCCGGACTGGAAGTGTTCAAACAGATTATTGATAGAGAGGTGTTGGTGAAGCTGGGAGGCAACAACCTTTTCAAGGATTTTGGAGATGAAGGGAAGATTGGAAATTGGACGGAGGTTATTAGGGTCAGATGGATCAGCGCCAGGTTTTTTTAAGATCGGTGTGACGGCAGCTGATTTGAAGGCCAGTGGAACATGTCCGGTCATGAGGGAGGAGTGAATTATGGCAGTGATGTGTGGAGAGAGTGAGGAGAGACAGGACTTTACCAAGACTGTTGGGATCGGGTCAAGTGGGCTGGTGGAAGGTTTGGCTTTCTGAATCAGTTCAGATATGTCAGTTTGAGAAGGAAGGGTGAAGCTTGAGAATGAATGAATGATGGAGAAAGATGGAGGAAGAAAGTCTGCAGTGGAAGCTGCAGCTCCTTCAGAAGCGAGTTGTTGGTGGATGTTGTCGATTTTTGAAGTGAAGTAGGACAAAAGGAAGTTACAGAAGTCAGTTGAGTTGAGATGTGAGGGAAAAGAGTCCGGGGGTCTTGTAATTTTATTGAACAGAGAAAAGAGGGATTTGGAATTTCCTTCATTAGTGCAGATAATAGCAGAGTAGTATGCAGATTTGGTTGATCTAATGCAGTCTTTGTATAGAAGAATGTGATTATTATACATATCTTTATGGATACTGAGTCCAGTTTTCTTGGCAAGGCGTTCAAGCCGGCGCCCTTTAGCTTTGAGTTTGCGGAGGGAAGGAGTGAACCATGGAGCAGAACGGGAAAAGGAAACATGTCTGTGTTTGATTGGAGCAAAAGTGTTAAGTAGATTATAGAGGTTCTTGTTATAGTTACAGACTAATATATATATATATATATATATATATATATATATATATATATATATATATAGCCCTCTTAGTGCATTTGAAGTGGAGTGAGAAGGGGTGGGATATGTTCATCTTAATTCAAGTCACCAGTGCTCTAAACTCCTCAAGTCGGCTGCTGTAATTATTTGATATGTTGCTCTATTAACCTTTTCCTCCTATTTTAGCAGTAGTCGCTGTTTTGATTTTCAACCTGGCAGGGATCTCTATTTTCTGGGTTAGTTAGGTCAAGGAAGCTTCTATGTATGTTTGTAATTCAGGTCCAGTTGATCTGAAACCGGGATCTTTACCACCACATTGTTTCGATGAAAATGTTCTTGTAGCTTACTGTCCACTTTTCTGTTGCTTTCCATGGTTAGAGGCGCAGCTTATGTCTTAAAAACGCTTTACTGAGAAGATTTTTATCCTGTAAGTACTAATGTAAAATCTGTCCAGTTTAAACCAGTGTTTCATACCTGTTCTGATTAACTTTATCTGTGGTTTCCAGGTGATATCCAGCAGTCTGCGCTGGCGATCGATCACTTCTTCGTACTGGACGATGGTTTTTTCAAACTCTGTGAATATTTCTTCAGCAGCAGCAGTTAGTCGCTCGCTGATAAACTCTCTCAGATGCTGAACTGAAGACATTGTTGCTGAAACTCTGAAATATTCTGCCGAGACACGACAACACAACCGTCTTCTACCTCAAAGATATTAGCTTTTCATTGTTTACCTCCGCCTGGTGTTCATTCTTCTTCTACGCTTTTAGTGGCGGTTGTCACGCAACGACTTTGTGCATTACCGCTACCAACTGGTATAGAGCGAGGACCAGGATGTCAAAGGCAAAAGAACATCTCAGATCCTTAAAAAAAAGAATTTTTCTTAGAAAATGAAAAAAAGCGCTGCCAGACCGTGGTAAAGTATATGTCATTAAAAATGGCCTCCAGAATTAAAAACAGTGTTTTTACGTAAAAAATGAACAGGACAATTGTACAAACGAAGACTTGGTTTTGGGGATGTGTGGCATGATAAGATGTGAAGTTGTGTGTTGTACTTGGCTACTGATACTGGGTGGAAAAGTTGTCTTAGACATAAAGGTAAGTCACCTCAAAGTGTTTATAGATGAGAGTAAACTACCAATATAATGCTTACAGAAGAGATTTGGTTAAATATAAGCAGGACACACTATATAACTTCCAGCTTAAGTCAATGGAGGGAATTTAAATGGAAAAACACTATACAACATTTCATAACACCAAAATTAAAACAACTACAGCACAAAAGCTCTGACGACAGGCGTTGTTTTGTAGACTGTGTGGTAATTAATCTGTTTCTTCCCCTAATGAATGAAAAATTTAGGGAAAATCTGATCAATAACTAGACTGGATCTTGATCTTAACTTCAGTGTCATTTATTTGGGAAATGTTCCCAACAATGTTCCTCCTCTGAAAAAACAGGATTTAATACAAATGTTATTTGCTGGAAGCAATACCTGGGAAATAGCTGAACAATGAGCCTCCATCAGTTTCAGAGCGGATCAAAATGGTTATAAATGTGTTTAGTGTTACCGACATTCTCCTTTAGACATGCTAACAGTAAGTATGAAAAGTATTAGAGGCAATGGAAATGTTAACTAGATCTGCTATCTCTACTCAGTTTTTTTTCTTTCTTCAACTTCTCTTAAGAAAACTGCAATCCCAATTATCTGGCATGTTTCATATTTAATCTTTTCTTACTGTACGGACCTTTCAAACCTAAACAAAATGGACAAAATGGTTTCTCTGCTTCAGGGCGCCTCTGGATAGCGCTGGCTCCAGAAATGCAAGAAATAGATGTCAATGAGCTGTCAAAGGGTCCACAACGCAGAGTTTAAAGTCAGAAGGTTATGTAGTGTGTCTTAAATAGTAATAAAACAATAATAATAATAATAATAATAATAATAAAAAAAGTAACCAGTTACACTTTCCGTGCAGATTTCCAGTATCCTCATTTTCTGCACAGCCATGAATCTCCTTAATTAACTCCAAAAAAGTTTAGCCAGTCAGGAATATATGTACTGTATATGCTGAAGTCCCATGTGAAAATAAAATCACTCTGTATTTGTACAACACACAAGATAGTTTATTTAAAATTTAAATTCAATGTAATGAACATTAGAAGAGGGGTAGAATTTAATGTTCTTGTGTTTTCCTTTACTTTTTCCTACCTCTTTTGTATAGCTGTAAAGATATAAATTCCTTTTATCCCCTTGTTTTGTGATCCTTTTTTCTGCTATTTTTGTTTATCTTTATTAACATCTGTTCGACAAATAAAACAGTTTTTAAAAAGAAAAATAAAATCAATGTAGTGGGGGTTTGTACCAAACAAAAGATGTCTTTTTAAGTCTGTTTAATATCATGTGAATGTCAGGTAAACCTTTCAGTATGCCATAAAATGGCTTTGATCAAATCACGTAGACTGTCACAAATCTGAGTACTAAAGCTCACCTGCTGCTGCTGCGAGCCTTCCTCAGCATCTCCTCCGCTCTCTGAACTGCCTGACAGCTTTGATAATGTTACCTGACAAAATGACACATGGTAAGGAGACAAGTTCTCTTACTATTATCAGTATTATTAAATACTAAATAGAAGTTGAGAAAATAATAGATCAACACATTGCACAGAATCTTCTGTTTAATTAAATACTCCAACACAATCATACATGCAGTTCTCAGTTTCATAAGCAACAGAATAAAGTTCCAGAGAGGATAAATAGCAAAGAAACACAGATGAGAAAAATTTTGTTTCATCCCAGCATGAAAAAGGTTGTTATGTTGTTTTCTATACCACAGCAAAGCTGACGTACTAGCGGCAGCAAAATGCTGAAACACGGAGAAGTGCATCTGCAGGTGCTGTAAGACACAGAATTCAGACATTTTCTGTCTCTAAGGCATATGCAGCTTATCTTTTTGTATAAAATACATTTTACAAAGAAAACTTTGAAATACGCAAACAGAGCAACCATGAAATGAGCCTAGTGGCTAGCTTTGTAATTTAGTCTACAGATTAACATGACATGACAGATGCTTTGATGCTTCATGGCTTTGTTAGCTGAACCACTGGTTAGTGTTGAAGAGATTTAATGCATTTTTCAGGACTATACTGAAAAACAGAATTCATTTATATTTTACCATTTACAGGCAAACTCAGTTATTAGTGAATAAAAATCTCTCACACACCTAACCCCCACCTCTGCTTCCTTCACTCCAAACATTACTGTTATGTTTCCAGATGCTTCTCATAAATATGCTTTCTGATATGGTTAGTCAAACACTTCTTTTTGTTGTAACTTATCCCACATGCAGGAATAAGGCTTTCCTGCTGTGTGCGTTTTCATGTGGACATTCAAACCATAACGGCGACTGAAGCTTTTCCCACATGTTTCACAGGAATATGGCTTCTCACCTGTGTGGGTTCTCATGTGGGACGTCAAAGTACCACTTTCACTGAAACCTTTTCCACACGTTTTACAACAATATGGCTTCTCACCCGTGTGAGTTCTCATATGGGATGTTAAAGCGCCACTTTCCCTAAAACTTTTCCCACATGTTTTACAAGAATGTGGCTTCTCAACTGTGTGAGTTCTCATGTGGCCTATCAAAGTGCCTTTTTGACTGAAAGATTTTCCACACAACTTACAAGAATATGGCCTTTCCCCAGTGTGAGTTCTCATGTGGTCTGTCAAATGACTACTTAGACTAAATCTTTTCCCACATGTTTTACAAGAATATGGCCTTTCTCCAGTGTGAGTTCTCATGTGGACAGTCAAACTGCCTCTGCCAGTGAAACCCTTCCCACATGTTCCGCATGAATATGGCTTCTCGCCTGTGTGGGTTCTTATGTGAACAGTTAGATTGCTGCTTTGACGGTAACTTTTTCCACAGATTTTACAAAGGTAGGGTTTTTCACCAGTGTGCACATAGCGATGCTGCTTCATTAGCGACATAGAATGACAGACCTTTCCACAAATGTCACATGCAACAGTCTTTTTGGATTGTTTTTCATTTCCACGGTAACTATTTGGCCTGGAAGAGTTACCTACATTGTTATGACTTCTGTTTATGCTGCTCATCATCTGCTCTGTATTTATAGCAGACCCTGAAAAAACAAACTTGTCTGTTTCCTGAACATGATGCTCTGCTAGGAAAGAGTTGTGAAAGAAGAGCTGGTTGCTGTTTGGTTCTTTTTTGATGTGATTACTTTCCTCATCATTAGAAGTCGCTATAAAAGGATTAGTGTCCTGATTCAGAACAAGCTGATCTCCCTCCTGATTGGTGGATTGCTGCTCCTGTTCCTCTTTGACCTGTGCAGGTTCTAGTTCATCCTGGTCCAATCTAGAATTTTTCACCTGGCTACAGAGACGCTGGTTATTGAGAACCTCTTCCTTCTCCTTACAGAAATGTTGTTGTGAAATGTCTAGAAAAACAATAAGAGAATTATTACACAATTTGAAATCTGCCTCATAACAGACAGGACAAGGATTCAAAAATATACTTGCAACTACTAGTTAATATAAATTAAAAGATTAAAAATATCAATGATGGAACACTGTTTAGCAAAGCATTAGCTTGGCAACTGTCACTGAATGACACTTCACCTATATTTAGCAAGAAAAAGTGCACAGGGTCATTTACTATCTGACTGATTCTGGCTTTGTACCTCTAATATTTAATGAGATAAACAATTCAAATTTGCACTGGACAATATTATTTAATTTCACTACAATATGAAAAACAATTTAGATGCATGCTCTGTTTTAAACAACACAGCAAAACTAAAAAAAAAAACTATATTTAAAAAAGCCTAAATGCTTCTAATTATGTTATAAAATTGAGAGAAAAATGTCCACAAAATGCTGGGATTCACCATAAATGATTTACATATAGACACAATTAAAACCTTAATATATACAGGGTTGTAAACCCAAAATATTACCAAGATCTACACTCTGGTCAAAAACACATCTTACACTACAATGGCTGAATACTGGATGCTTCAACTCAAGGAAATTTGTACACCCATAAGTCCTGGGTCAAAAGGCCATTTAAAAATAATTCAGCACCATGGACAGCTCCAGTCACTTATCTAGGGACGTTTCACCCTAAAACGCTGCGAAAACAAAATGACTTCAAAAGGCAAATATAAGTCACTACTTCAGTCAGGACCAATGGATGAATGAATGGCTGAATTTCTTCTCTGCCATAACAAATTACATTAAGTTATTATTTATTATTAACAAATTGTATCAGTGAGTAAAACTGAACTCAGTCTTTAATCCCCTTAGTATAGTTGGTCATTTAACACACATCAGCTCACTAAGACTACTGAAAGTTTACATACCTATTCCTTGTAACTTTACTTGAGGTTTCATGATGATATTCCACAATCTAGGTTGATGCTCAGCCTCCTCCTCCTCATACTGGATGGTAGTCTTTTCTACACTGTAGAACATTTCTTCAGACTCAGACTTGCATTGAACCACCATGTCAGTCTCATCCTTTAGAACAAGCTGCTCTCCCTCCTGACTGATGTGGACTTCATCCTGCTCTTCTTCAGTCTGTTGAGTTTCTGGTTCTTCCTGGTCCAAACTGGACTTCATCTCCTGTTGAAAGAGCTGCTGGTCAGATAGAATGTCCTCCTTTTCATAGTCATGTTGCTGTGGGAGGTCTGCTGGGACAAATAACAACAGAACCTGATTATTAATGTCATAACGTAATGAGGTTACAGCAATTTACTTTGAATCTACATATTTTCAACAATTCTAATTTTGGTTAATACAGTCATTTTTTAATTGTATTGTAACTGAATTTGAATTTACTTTAATTCATTATTGTCTCAATGTTTTTACTAACAAGTATATTTTAATGTAATTTCTACTATGATTTACATTTAAGTAATTCCTCTGGAACATTTTACAACTTTACCTGCATCCAGTGTTTCTTCAGACAAACATCTGAGATTCTGTTTAAAGTTAATATGAGAGAATTTCCTTAGTTCATCACTTTTCATTACAATTTGTTCAACATATTGTCCTCTTTCTGTGTTTTTGCTGGGGTTACAAAGTTGGGTGATTTGTGTCTTAACACAAGTCACAATGTGTTGCAACCATCTGTCTCCTCAAAGACTGCATTCTTTCACCCTCTAGTATCTGGAAAATCAGTGTAGTTGTCACTGCTCCTGCTAAATTAAACGTTTGGTTACATAAGATCTTACTTCCATGAGTGAGAGGGAAATCTTTCTAAAAGCTGGCTGCTGTATTTGTTTTCCACATACTGACAAGAGAACACGAAACATCTGTGAAGTTAATTTTCAGGGAAAAAAGCATTAGAATGCTGATGCTGTGTTGATTTCCAGCCCGTTAGAAATATGAGATTGTGATTGGTCACCATCTGTCAGCCCCGCCCCTTTTACATAAACGGGCACAAATCCAAAGTTAGCAAACCGCCCGAGTTGATAACTCCCTTCATAGCACATCAAATGGCACTTGTCAGGGTTAGTTAAAGCAGATAATTTAAATATATTTTGGATATGTTGAATCTGCTTTATAGATCAGGCCCCAAATGATCTGACACTGGATTGTTTTTTGTCCTAATCACCACTTCGTTTTGATGGAAATGTTCCTGTAGTTTATTGTACACTTTTCTATGAATTTCAATGGTTGGAGACTGAGGTTACAGCCTAAAAACGCTTCGCTGGGAAGATATTTATCCTGGAAGTATTATTCTGGGAACATCTAATGCTATACCTGCCGGGTGGAAGTTTATCTGTGGTTTCCAGCTGACATCCAGCAGTCTGCGCTGACGATCGATCACTTCTTCGTACTGGACGATGGTTTTTTCAAACTCTGTGAATATTTCTTCAGCAGCAGCAGTTAGTCGCTCGCTGATAAACTCTCTCAGATGCTGAACTGAAGACATTGTTGCTGAAACACTCAATAATCAGCTGAAAGATGACAACATAACCGTCTTCTAGCTGACAGATATTAGCTTTTCATTGTTTACTTCCGCCGGATGCCCATTCTTCTTCTACGTTTATGATGGCGGTTGGCATAAATTGGTGCATTACCGCCAACAGCTGGTATAGAGCGTGGACCTGAATGTCGTTAAAATTAATAAATAATAAAAATGCAAAAGATATTCAGTATATTGTTTCATCCAGGTTTTGACTAAGTTGTCTTCTTTCCTCCTAATATTTCCAACAGTTTGGTCAAACATGTTCTACGGTTTCATTTTCTTGGTCCAACAACGGTTCCGTTTTCCTGTGTGCTGTTCCTGTGGCTCCAAATCTGAGTGTGTTATAGTTCCTCCCTCAACTTCTCATTCATCCTGTTTTCTTTGAATTCTGTAAAATCGTTGTTCTTATAATATGAGACTTTTACAGCCAAAATAAAAGATAAATTAGAAAAATGTTTTAAAAAAGCTCAATAAGCAAATTATAATGCCAATAACCTATACAAAAAATGTTGAAATATTTTCCCATTAAAAATGTGCTATGAATTTAAATTTTCATTGTCATTTTCAATTGTTTTAATTTGAATTTGTATTTATACTCTTATTTATCAATTTTTCATGTAATTTTCAGATTAATTAATTAATTTATTTGGTTCTTTTTAACCTTTCTTTCCTCCGTTAGTTTTATTCCTGTATTTATTATTGTATTATTTTCCTTTTACGTGTTAGATCTGTTGTCCCCCAGTGGTGGAACGATCTATCTAACTCCATCTGATCTGCAGAGTCCTTATCCACTTTTAAAAGCTAAAGATTCTGTTGTTTAAGGAGCATTTCCACACTTAGCTTAACTCTTCTACTCAACAGAATGAGTTAGAAATTTGTCCAGCTCTTTGGCTCAACCAAGTACTGAATAAGCTGTGTGCACTTATGCCCAAGATGATATTGTTCATTGATGATATTTGTGGAAGTGTATTATTTCTGTCTCCTTTTTACATTTCAATATGCATTTCTGCATTGTTATGTAAGTGAGGGGAGATGTCTTTCAAGGCGTATCTCGGGGGCAGAGCCTTGACTATTGGTCAAACAACACTGGGCTCCAAGTGCTGGGAGGATTATGCAGCTTTGCCTGACTGTCTGGCTCTGCTGCTTGCATCCTTGGGAAGGAGGTGGTGGTTTTTAATGGATAAAACCCCCAAAGACATAGCTGAGTTTCAACAGTTTCTATTGTAAATGTTGCAGTGGTTTTTGGCTATATTATTAAACCCTACATCAGCCCAAACATAAAACTACACATGGATATTCCAACCATTGACATACAGCAGGTCATAATTAGGGTTTCCTGCTATTACCTGGACAAAATAAAATAATTGTTAAAGGCTGAATAATTTTTTTCTGTAAAAGTAATTTTGAAAATGTTCTCATTTGTTGCGAGGGATAAAAGGAAGCTTCCCTATAAACAATCTGTCTCCTACATCAACAATGTCTTTTGTCACGTTTTCCTCCTTCAAAATAAGAGTTCTGTGCCGGAATAATTTCGGTGCGCTGTGTTGCTCTTTCCTACTTCCTGGTTCCTTATCCAATGATATGGGACTCCCCACGGTTGCCAAACAACAGAAGCGTTTGGTATTTTATGTCGGCAAAAGAGCAGCAGCCTTCAGGTATTAAAGCTAGTAAAAGAAGCGGACCAGAAATAGTTTCAGAAAAACCTAAAAAGCCTAGGCATCCTGCATAAAAAAGCAAACAACCAAAATGGAATAAAACGAGGATCAATATTGGAGAATCTTTTGCAAGGTGGAGAAGTCTGAGCTGGCAAAGTTTCTCCTCGACAGGTAAGCACTGGAATTTTGCTTAAATTAACCAAAAAGTTTAACTTGATTTACAAACATTTTAGTCTCATTCATTTCTCGGCACTCATTAAATGAATTTGTGTGACTGTATGGATGTATTAGTGGAGTAAATTGGTGGCCTGTTAGTTCACAACAACAAATGTAATGATGCTTTGGCCAAGTGAATAGTGTGTTTATCCTTATAAATTTATGTAATTACTATCAAATTAACTTATTAAGTGAGACTAAGGGGAAAAAACTGCTGCTGCGTGGCATTTGTTGATTAATGTAGCTTTTGTTTACACTCTATTTTACGCTATCAGCACATGAAATTAGCACTAGCATTGCAAAGCATAGCAACTTACTGTGTGTGTGAATCATCTTCACTCGTCATCATGATGTTTGCTGGCGCTATGTTCTCCGTCCTTCATAGACTATATAAAAGAACAGTCCTCTCACAAACTGGCAACCTGTGCGAAACTGCAGTTCTGATTTGAAACACTAGGTGTCAATGCTGCTTATTTTGCCTTTAATATGTGCCCACATCTGTCCTAGTCCAACACAGAAATAGCTGCAAAACTGTGCCAGTGAAGAACATTTTATTAGTCCAGGTTAAATGCTGATGAAATAGTGCAGAGGCATATTTATTGAAGGTTAACAGAGCTTATGTTGGAAGCTTACTGACAGAGAAACAAATGTCATCACACCAAGAGCAAGTGAGGAACGTGAGATTAAAGTCATCAAGGTCATTGGCAAGCATGGCTACAATGCTAATGCACATGCACGAAGCTGGCTATAGTCTTGAGAATACAACCTTGGATCTTGGAAATCTTTCGGAAACTATATTGCTGCTGATCAAATATGATGTCTGCCTGCAAGAACATATCTGCGTTGCATCAAGAAGAATAAAATGCTGCATGAGACTGGAAGGAAAGGAAGGGGTCACTCGTTACTCTGTTCTCAAAACGAACAGTGAACAAAGTGAATAACGTTATCAGTCTCTTAATACAACAAACTATTGCTGATGAAGTCAGGAAGGCAGTGATGTTTTCACTGGTCAGAAAAAACTTTAGAGAAGTTAGGCATAGATTTAAAACATTGTTTTGGGAACTCAACCGATGAAGCTGCTAACATGCAGTACAAGAGATTTTCTGTTTTGCTCGGTGGAGTGTCTCCCAATCAGATCCACATATGGTGTTATACCACATGTGTTCTAGTGTTAACAGACTATACCTTGCTTTTTTTTTTGTTTGTTTGTTTTTTTTTTTTTTGTCCTGTCCAGCATGGTAGCAGCAGATTATGGTCTGGCTGCTGTGTTGTGCTGAATAAATTTGCTTTGCCAAGGTGAGCTTGATGTGCAAAAGGCCCCTCTTGATAATTTGATTTTATTTAAATTATTTGAACAGAAATTGAAAGGAAGAGAAGAAAAAAGAAAGAGGAGACAGAGAGACAGGGTCATTTACTATCTGAGACACCAGACAGAGGCAACGGCCCTTCAATCCAGACTAACACCAACCAACTGCTTCACCTGTACAGAAACACAACAGAGAATTTCCTACGACTTTTACGGGAAAACAATGATGACAATAGCCGTATTAGCCATTATCATAAGCACCTATAAGAGACAAGCAAGCTAAAAAACAAAAACACATATCACTGCAAAAAAAACAGAGTACCAGAAACACACACACACACACACACACACACACACACACACACACACACACACACACACACACACACACACACACACACACAAAAAACCTTAACGGACGTTCTTAGTGTATAAATCCACAGGACAACTCAGCATGCAGAGTATCATGGATAGTCAGACAGACAGACAAATAGACAAATAGACAGACAGATAGACAGATAGACAGATAGATAGATAGATAGATAGATAGATAGATAGATAGATAGATAGATACTCAGCTTTTACCTTTGTACAAAGGCAAAAGACTAGTGATTTTAGCCATGCTATGTAACAGATGAGCCTTCTTTGCCTTGCAGCACTTCACTAAATACATCAACACCCCAAGCTCCTCCTTCTCAGGTACCAGGCCTGTCTCAGCCAGTACAGCTGTTGATTGCTGATGATGAAATTATCTTTATTCAGTCAGACACAAACTTACCTTTTACTTTTGATGACCTTGTGGACACACCGGTCTACTCACGCCTACGAGTCAGCAGCTGTAGTGACCTCCCCAGGATCAGATTCACCCCAGCTAATGAACTTTAACACACAGTTATTGTATGTGATAAACACAGAATGTGTAAATCAAACGGCAGCACTGATAGCTGAAAATAAAGATGATGTTGCTCCCATGATGGATTTTGGTCAGGTATCCTCCTCCCCAGCAGGAAGGGATTTCTTTGAACATCCAGGAAGTGTTGCTGAGAAGCAAATTATTGTGATCCACCAAGTACACTGGGTTATGGATATGGTTGAAGCATTTGATGACGAGAACATACTGGATGGTAATATTTCGGAGGGAGCTCCGCTGTCTAACAGTTTGTGTTGGAGAGGACTGTCGGGGTTATCCATGATGGAAACTAGTTTATTCAGCGACCTCCTCTCCACTACATTTTCAAAATTGTCCAGTTTGTACCCAAAGACGGAGCCAGCCTTCTTTATGAGTTTGTTCAGTCTGTTGGTGTTGCTGGCTCTGATGCTGCTTCCCCAGCACACAGCAGCAAAGAAAAGCACACTGGAGACAACACACCGATTAAAGATCTCCAACATTTTGATTTCCAGTCCAGCACAAGCTGCTAGCCAGGACCGCCCAGAGGCATTTTTGCTAATGTCGACTGAGGAAGAGATTTTCATGGAACCTGACAGTGATGGCATTATTGACAAGGTTGCAGAGACCAGTGAATTAATGCACCACCTGCTGAGCTTCTAGGGGAGTGATTTAAGTTTGGTAAAGCTAAATTTATTTAATTGAAAATGCATATTTCATATTTCAATGTTTTATTTTCTGTAATATTCTTGGCATGTACATTTACACAGCTGAAATGCAACACCTGCTTGACCTTCTGAGGTAGTGACCCAAGTTTAGTTAAGCTATGTTTATTTTATTTCACATACAAAACACTTATTTTTGATATTACCATTGTTAGTTTCCATACCTGGAATGTGTCACCTGCTGTGTGAAATTACAGCCACCACAGCTGCTGCTGCTGGAGAAAAACACGCTCCTCTCGGACTGTAGACCACACCTGATTCTTCCTTAATCCTGTCATAATACAAGTTTTCTTCACTTATGACGACAAATGTACAGGAAAACAAACAAATTCAGCTGCTTAGTAGTTATTTTATTTGACAAATCAATACAGCCGACTGTATCAGTGGTAACGACAGGGCCGATTCGCTAAATGCAGTGACCCACTCCAGGGAGCATCTTTTACCTCAGCCAGTTTGGAGCATCATCTCCTCAGTTTTTCTTCTTCTTTTTTTCTTCTTCTTCTTTTTTAACCTGTTCTGTCCAGTATCATGACAGCAGAATGATGGTCTGGCTGCCGTATTCTGCTGAACAAATTTATTCTGCCAAGAGGAGCCTTTTGGATGTGGGGCTCCCCTTAAATCTTTAATGTTATTCGGTCTGGACTGGAGAAACAGCAGAAGGAAAAAGGTGGATAGAGAAAAAATAGAAAGAGAAAATATTAAAAAAAGGAGAGCAAAACAAAATGTAGAAAACAAACCAGAAACTAAACAGCTGCTACACCTGTAAAGAAACAGTAAACATCCTAAAGGTTTCTAAGAGAACACAACAGACGATCTATAGGAGCATCTGTGGCAAGAAAAACTGTAAAAACCACGAACAGCAACAAACACAACAGCAACTAGTATATGTGTGTGGGTGTGTGTCTGACTGTGTGTATGTGTGTGCAGTTGCGTGGGTGTGTATGTAGGTGCGTGAACTAAACATTAGGGGTGATTTGTGTTGAGCAATCACGCAAATGCAACCACACCCCTTCTAAGGATCAAAGGCAGACAGAGAGGGTGCCAAGCCCCGGGCAACCAGCAATCCACCAACCCCGCCAGGCACCGGGCTCCCATGCATGAGCCAGGGACAGAACACAGGGGCCCGTGAGCCCGAAGGCCACCCACCACCCCCAGGAGTCCCGCTACCGTTTATCTGTTTCAAAGCACAAAAAACTAGCCGATATGAACATAACACAAACAAACGTACAGAAAATTACTACCAAGACTGAAGGTGTCGATAGAATATGTTTGGTAACCACAACACTTCATCATCCTGAAGTTTGTGGACGAAACTGCTGTGATAGGACGCATTACTGGTGGGGACGAAGCAGCCTACAGGAGGAAGGTGGCCTCTCTGGTGACATGGTGTGAGGACAACAACCTCATCCTCAACACGGACAAGACCAAGGAGATGATAGTGGACATGAGGAAGGAGAGGAACCCTCACCAGCCACTGCTTATCCACAGGCTGGAAGTGGAGAAGGTGAGCAGCTTTAAATATCTGGGTCCACGTCAGCGAGGACCTCACCTGGACACTCAACACCACACCTGGTGAAGAGAGCTTAGCAGCAGCTGTACTTCCTGAGGAGGCTGAGGAAGTTCAGCATGTCACCAAAGATCCTCAGAAACTTCTACAGCTGCGTGGTTGAGTCCATCCTGACCAGCTGAAACACCGTGTGGTACGACAGCTCTACTGTCACTGACCCCAAACGCCTGCAGAGAGCGGTGAAGACTGCATCCAAGATCACCAGGACTCCGCGGCCCTCTCTGCAGAGTATCTACCAGCACAGAGTCCATCAAAGACCCCACCCACCCCCAACATGGACTGTTTACTCTCCTCCCCTCAGGCAGGAGATACAGGAGTCTGAAATGCTGGGCAACCAGACTCAGAAACTCTTTCTTTCCCTTGGCCATCAGACTCCTTAATATATTCCTTATATATATATATATATATATATATATACATACATATAAGATATGGAAACTGCCTGAAAATTGTGAAAAATTATATGGGTTTATTGACAAATTATTTGCATTCAGCATGGGTTAAGGTGCATTAGCCTGAATTAGAGATGTTAACATTGGCTCAAAATCAGCAATGAAAGAAATGAAACTTTAATTTAAAATGTCACTAATGTTGCTACTCCGGCCGTTGAATATGTAATGAAAGAGCACCAGATCAGAACCCATTTCTCTATTCCTCAGAGATGATGCTGCATTTCGAGCCAGCAGAACTAACTGTTGAGGATATGGAGCAACTTGGGAATAAGGAAACCACAACACAAATTAGTGCCAAGACAGTTTATGTTTTATTGCAGACAAACTTTTTTTCAGGCTTTTATCCAGAGTTGTTTTAAATAAAAATTGCAGCGTTTAAAAGCTCTACTCAGTGAGACAGCAGAGGTTCAATCACACTACGCTATGAAAAAAAAACCCCAAAAATACTTCATCACAGATAACTTCTTTATTACTGTAAATGCTAATTAATTTATGACTTTCGTCTCTGCTACAACAAATAGACATGATTGCTGATTCACAATCTAAGAGCCCTTAAAAAGAGACCTATCTATGTTACCAGGTGCATTTTCATTTTTAGTTTAATTTAACTTTATTTACACAGCAAAAATTCACAACAAAAGGAATCTCAAAGAAGTTAACAGAGATAATCCAATCACTGTGATCCAATAAAAAAAAATACATATTAGTGTTCATACAAACCAGTTAACAAAAAATTATTTCCTACATAAGAAAGACTAACAAACTGCATCAAATCTTTGATTCAATCCCCCATCCTGAGCATGGATGGGATGACAAGTGAGACTGGAACAGAGTAAACTCCCTTCAACAGGGAGAAAAATCAACCATCAAAACCCGGCTCAGGGAGGCTGCGCTCCGCTAGTTAGAACATGAGAATTCTAACTGGTGTGACTTCTCATGTGGGTAGCCAAATTACCGCTTTGACTGAACCCTTTTCCACAAGAATTCGGCCTCACAACTGTGTGTGTTCTCATGTGCACAGTCAAACGACTATCATCACCGAAACATTTCCCACACATTTCACAAGAAAATGGCTTCAGACCTGTGTGGGTTCTCATATGGACGGTCAAAACAAAACGTAATCTGAAACTTTTTCCGCATATTTTACAAGAATATGGTTTCTCACCAGTGTGGCTTCTCATGTGGGCGGTCAAACCACCACTTTGACTGAAACCTTTCCCACATATTTCACAAGAATATGGCTTCACACCTGTGTGAGTTCTCGTGTGGACAGTCAAACCACTGCTATGACTGAAACTTTTCCCACATGTTGCACAACTGTATGGCTTAACACCTGTGTGGGTTCGCATGTGACCATTCAAACCACTACCATCATTAAAACATTTTCCACAAGTTTTACAAGAAAATGGCCTCTCACCAGTGTGGGTTCTCAAATGGATAGTAACATTAGTGCGTTGACTGAACTTTTTCCTACATATTTCACAAGAATATGGTTTCTCGCCAGTGTGGGTTCTCAAGTGGACAGTCAAACCACCATGATTAGTGAAAATTTTTCCACATGTCTCACAAGAATATGGCTTCTCAACCGTGTGGGTTCTCAAATGGATAGTAAAGTTACTGCGCTCACCAAAACTTTTCCCACACGTTTCACAAAAGTATGGTTTCTCACCTGTGTGGGTTCTCATATGAACAGTCAAACCCACATGTTGACTGAAACATTTACCACATGTTTCACAACAATATGGCTTCTCACCAGTATGAGTTCTCATATGGACAGTCAAAACGCGATACTGAGAAAAACTTTTTCCACATGTTTTACAGCTATATGGCTTCACGGTTGTGTGGGTTTTCAGATGTCGCTTCAGTTTGAACTCACTCTCAAAAGCTTTTTCACACACGTTACAATTTACTGACGTTTTACATGCCTTTGATAGATTCTCTGACAAGACAGGGTCATCTGCATTTCTGTGATTTTCCCTTCTGTGATGTTTCTTTTGTTTCAGTTCATCCTCTGCTTTCTTATTAGCTACATAAGAGCTGCAAGTGAGGAGCTGGACACTGTTTGGTTCATCTATGTCTGCATCACTAGGAGTCAGCCTGTGGGAATCAGTCTCCTGCTCCAGTACAAGCTGCTCTCCATCCTGACAGGTGTAGGCTTCCTCCTGTCCTTCTTTGGTCTTTGAAGGCTCTGGTTCCTCTTGGTCTGAAGTGTAGTTCCTTCCCTGGTGAGAGGGCTGCTGATCATCAGGTACCTCTTCTTCCACTTTACAGAGATGCTGCTGTGAGAGTTCTGGATTGACAGAGGGGACATTTAAAAACATTTTTAATACATTTGGTTGACTGGCATTCACTCTATAAACAAAGTAATAGTTAAAGTATAAACATTAATATATTACAACAAAAACTGATGTCAACTATATGAAGAGGATTTTTAAATTTAGGTGAAAAAATGTAATCTTTCAGCATTCATGGACACATTTTAAAGAAGCTCTACAGAACTTTTTCTCAGTGACCTGCCCCTAACAATCAGCCACTGCAAACGGCCATTTGCTAGCATGTGACAGGGTATGTAAATCAAAACTCAGCTGCAACATCACACATGTTTCAAAAGCAAAAATTGTGAAATACAGTTTCTCAGCCTCAAAACACTGCTGGACAGTGATGGCTCCAGAAATGAGCATAATAAATGACGCTGTGCCATCTTGTAGCCTGAGGGTTGCTGGTTTGTCCCTGAGCAAGACACCGAACCCCAAATTGCTCCTAATGGATCGTGTCTAAAATAAAGGTTGAAGTAATTTTAGCGTTATTTGGAGCTTTGCTGTATCCATCATTTCCCTAGAGGAACTGACCCCTCATTCAGTCTTTCTGCAAATCCATCTTAATACTGGCGGAGGTTGCTGAAGCACTCGTCCTTGAAGGGCAAAAAGGACTTTCCCCGCTGATGTCGGTACATTTCCGTGAAAAATTTAATACCAACCAGCCACTTTGAGGAGGCTCTGAGCTCTGGTGTAGGGAATTGTGTGGGTTGATACACCCAACAACTGCACATTTTAAATTGTCCACTGGTAACTTTGGCATAACTAAACGTGGACTACAGAATCGCTTTGAGAAAAAAAATAAAATAAAATAAAATAGCAGATTCACAAAATTGGATACCCAGAAGTCCATGACCTTATTTAGCAGACCCACAGCAAATACTGTGATGTAATAGATAATAGGGCTGCAACGACAAAAGACGACATACATATTTACATACATATTTACGTGTGCAAATAGGAGTGAGAAGTGGCTTTTTGTTTTGTTCAGTGCTCAGAGTTGAGCAAGCGAGCAAGGGAAGAAACTCTTCTTCAGCCTCTCAGTCTTAGTCCTCAGGCAGCGGAAGCGCCGGCCTGATGGCAGTGGAGAGAAGAGAGGGTGTGCGGGGTGGCTGGGCTGACTGAGGATCCTCTTAGCTCTTGACCTGCAACGTTCCACATAAACGTCCTGCAGGTTGGGGAGAGTTGTTCTGGTGGTCCGAGCGGACCACCCTTTTTAGGGCCAAGAGGTCCTGCTTTGTGCAGTTCCCCATCCACGTGGTGATGCTCCCGCACAGGATGCTCTCAATGGTGCAGGTGTAAAAGTTCTTAAGCACCCTGAGAGGGAGCTTAAAGTCTCTCAGTCGTCTGAGGAGGTACAGACGCTGTCTGGCCTTCGTCACAGTTGTTGTGATGTGTGAGTCCAAGTCAGGTCTTATGATATGGTCACTCCCAGGTACCTGAAAGTGTCCACACGTTTCACCTCAGAGCCACTGATGAGGAGTGGATGGAGGCTCCTCTGCTGTTTCCTGAAGTCCACTATCAGCTCTTTTGTTTTGCTGACATTTAACAGGAGATGGTTCTCCTGGCACCAGACCTCCAGGTGGGAGACCTCCCTCCTGTAGGCAGTCTCGTCGTTGTGGGAGATCAGTCCTACAACGGCTGTGTCGTCAGCAAACTTTATGATGACATTTGAGTCTGAAGTGGCCTCACAGTCATGAGTGTACAGTGAGTACAGCAGGGGGCTGAGCACACAGCCCTGGGGGGATCCTGTGTTGAGGGTGAGGGGAGATGAGGAGTGGTGACCCAGCCTGACCACCTGTGGTCGTCCGGTCAGGAAGCTGACCAAAATCAACACATTATTCAGTCCATTACTTCACATTTGGCGTTTGTGTGGCACGGAACGGAGAAAATACGATACACAATCATAAAGCAATGCTGCATTCACTTCAAATCAATCAAAATTTTACTAATAGCACTTTTCATACATAAGAGCAGCAAGTGCTTTATGCAACAATAACTACTAAATAACAAAACAGATAAAAAAAAGCCTTCACATACCCAAGCATGTAACTCGACCAAATTAAAAACAAAAACACACATCCAGTCATTATCTCTCACACACTCATACAGGTAAAGCACCCCCCCCCCCCCACACACACACCCCTACCCAACCACCAATCCCAGACCCCACAGACAAACCATGATCCCCAACATCAGCCTGAACGTTGCTATGAGGTACGAAGTACCGTCCGAAATGTTTAGCATCTCTATGATTAAATATCTGAGTGCATATTTCGATCACAACACAATTTTTTTCTTTCAGCTTAGAAGAAGGTTGGTCAGCCTGATCACGTGACTGTAGCTCATTGTTTACCTTCCCGCGGTTAGAACGTGACGTAGTTTATTTATATGCATTTAAGTTTTTTAGTTGTTTAATCTAAAAACAGAAGTTTGTGAATGTATGTTTAATTTATGTTTTACTGTTACATACCTGTTGTGTGCGAGTTATTTTGTGGTAACCAGGTGAGATCCAGCAGCTTGTGCTGACCATCGATTTCTTTCTTTGGCTTCACGATCGTTTCATCAAATCCTTCATCAGCTGTTAGTCGCGCGCTCATAAACTCCCCCAGATGCTGAACTGAAGACATTGTTGATGAAACACTGAAATATTCATTCGAAATACAACATAAATGTCTTCCAGCTCTTTGCGATTCCAAACATTCATAAGCCCTACAGCGCAGTCATTGTTTACTTCCGCCGGAAGTAAACCGCCTTTCACATTAAGTCCGACGATATTTTTTTAATAATTTATTATATATAAAACAATGATTAAATACGTGAAAACAATTTTTATATTGATTTTTTAAAAATACATTCATGATTTGTGGATGCAATATATATTGTTTCTTACAAATGAAACTACAACTAACTAATTAACCTAGTTGGTAGTTCTAGGACCAAAAGACAAATTTAGGCTTAAATAAATAAAATTACACTTTATTTCCTACATCTTTGGCATGTAGCCTAATAATTAATTAATAAACAAATCAATGGTTAAAGTGGTCCACTTCAGGCCTCAGGAGTAGACTTTCTTATTAAATACTGTTTCATAGATTTAAGTTTTCAAAATGTGTGTCCATAAATGTATGTGTAAGATGGATCCAGGCTGAACCATCAGATGATGTGCACTTAATTAGGCCTACTCTTTTATTTTTTATTAAGTCTTAATAAATAGTTTGCATCTTCAGTGAAAATCTGTGAGGCTGACTGTCAGAAATCCTGTAGTACTCGTGTGGTGGTTTCAGAGAAGAGCACACCCTGACTGACTGGTGCAGCAGATGAACATGTTGATTCGTCTTTTTTGTCGTGTTAATGTTAAGAGTTCCAGTGCAGCTCCCTACACACGTGATGTCCAGTATTATCCTTTAAAACAACCTTGAAACAGCTAAATATTGTATGTCCACAATATTTGCAACCTTATTAACCGAATAGGAAAGATGGATAAAATCACATTTGTGAAAGCATCACCACTAACTACTCATTAGTTTTTTAATTTATGTCTGACATTAAAATCACTTTAATGTTTTACCTGAATTTGACCAATATCAATTTCCCAACAGAGATCCCTTCTGAACAACTAATTTTCTTTTTTCTTTTTTTTTTTTTTCCTTTTTTTTGCCAACTATTCACATGGTCCAAAAGTTTAGTGCTTTACCTCAGAAAGGATTAATCATGACGTAGCATAGCAACACTACTCAAAAGAGGTTCACAAAATCTGATCAATTATCCAAATAAACTACAAATGGACAGGGGAAAAAACCAGTGGAATAATGGAAAATATTTTAAAGTAAAATTTAAGAAAGCTGGTAATTGGATCATGTAAAACAGTGCCAAATTGGAGCAGGACTTGAAGCTTCAGGTTTTTATGTTGCATCTGTTTAAAGCAACTCAGAATATCCAATATTATACAGCAAATTTAAACACAACAGTCAAATATGAGCTCACATTGCAACCTACAGTGTAAAACTCAGTCTCTTAAACCATTATTCTCCCAAGTTGCTCGAAAAGTTCACATCTGTTCAAATGAAGACTTTCCAACCAGTTAAATGACTAAAGTCCTGCTCCAACAGTTCCTGATTCCCTAGCAACTCGTCTATGACTATGCTAATGAACTCCACCCATTACTCCTAGTAGAATAAACTGCTCTGCACCACTTTGTCCTTTTAAACCAGACATGAGAGTCTGTAGGAACCAACTTTATACTGGACACTGTTTTATTTAAGTTTTATAATGTGTGTACATACATGTGTTTGTTTTTTTTTTATATTTTTTTTTCTTTAGGACACTGTCCTGTTCTAATTGAGCATCCAGCCACATTGGAAAGCCCTGCTGTAGTAAGTACTTATTACTCCGATTTAGCCACATATGGTAGTTTGAAATCATCTGAAACACAGTGGCCACCTTCATCACAGGAGGAGGAAGAGGATGATGAGTACACACCGTCTGCTGGACTTCAGATCCAGAAAGGCAAACAGACATGAGAAACCTACACATGATTATCTTCCAGTTGGCTCCAGCTTTACACAGAGACAGCAGGGATTGTTTACGTTCGCCAGTCTTCTTCTCTTATAAATCAGTGGTTGACTAACTGGCTTAAAGGTGCATTTATCGCCACCTGGCTGAGTGGGAAACATACAAATTAATAAATAAATATCTCCAAACCATTACATTTCTAATATATATATATATATATATATATATATATATATATTAAATAGACAATCCACTGTTAATCTGTTGTGTATAGAGATTTTTTTCAAGCTAATTTGTAGGCTGTGCTGCACAAGTGGTTTTTCCTAACACACTGGGCTCTTTTCTAAATCTGTTAAGTATCTGTAAGTAACAGTAAAGCTTTTGACCAGAGGGATACATTGATTTAGCTTACTAAAACCAAATTAATTAGCAAAATGACACCAGATCTCGCATAAGCTGAAGAGGAAAAAAAGAGGAATGCAGTGCAGGGAGAAAGGCAAAAGAAATTTAAGCTGTTTCTAATATTTGTTTGTTTTATACTTTATTTCAGACACAGGAGAATCGATATCCCAAAAACTACAACACAGTAAACAAATACAACAATCAAACATACAAAAATAATATTAACAGAAACAAAAAAACAAACAAAAAACAAAAGAAACGTACAAAACCTTATACAATGCTCAATGTCTAACATGCAGACAAGCTTGGTAATGGTTCCACAGTCTGGAAGAAAATTTAACAGAACTGCGTTCAGGGGTTTTCTGACTCAGATGCCCTACACATAAATCACAATAAATCACACAAATACACAAAGGAAACGTCTTCAGGCTAGTATTCATGATACTGCTCCAATACAAATACTTTGTACAAAAACCTAATACCACATAAAACTCAAAGGCACTCTTCTTTAAAAGTTACTAAAATTCCTTTATTTCTGTGGAACAGTCATAGTAAATTTTAAAAAACAGCATTTTATAGAGAACCTCGGACAAGAATTTGTGAATTCAGGAAGGTTCCTACACAAACACTTTTGTTAAAAAAACTAATATGTTTGAAAATCTAAAATCTAGTCCATTATTGATTGTAACTGCATAACGTCTCCAACAGCTCCACATATTCTTCCTCAGTACCCACCTGCAGCACCAAAGGAATCACTTCCAGGTGTGTGCCGTGTGTGACGGGGACATTCCGATGAAGCTCTGTTTTGATATCTAACGGTTTTGCTTAAAACACCTATGACAAATAAAGCCCAATAAAAAGAATCCGTGTGGATGCTAAAATCTCTGCAACCCCTGCAAACACACTGCAGTTTCCCCCTTCTATCACTGTTCTTTGTGCATTTAATGCAGAAGTAAAAGTTGGTCAGTTCCAAAGTTTGAATGGAAATGCACTTAATTCGCAGAAATCCATGTGTAAGCATGGTTGCCCTGGCGTGCAAAAGAACACGAGATAGATCACTGATTTGACGATAGTGGAACACTTGAAGATAACCCGCTTGGAGCTGAAGTGGCAAGATATGTCAAATTCAAACATTGTTTTGTATGTTTTGTTTCGTTCTGTATTAAACAATTTTGTGTTTATTTGCGGTTTTGAGATGATATCCAACAGTTTGCTGTTTTTAAACGAAGAAGCGAGCAGTACTAACGCAACACAACAGCGACATCTTCGGTTTATTCGCGGTGTTTACAGCAGAATCTTTCAGCTGCAGCTCACGTTTACCGTCGGAACTTTTCAGTGTGACACACAATAACAAAAAAGCGCCATCAGCAGTGTGCGTGGACTGTTGTGTTGTCCCATCTTAGCGGACTATTTCAGTGTTTCAGCAAAAATGTCTTCAGTTCAGCGTTTGAGAGAGTTTATCAGCGAGCGACTAACTGCTGCTGCTGAAGAAATATTCACAGAGTTTGAAAAAACCATCGTTCAGTACGAAGAAGAGATCGATCGTCAGCGCAGACTGCTGGATATCACCTGGAATCCTCAAGTAAACCTATATACTAAAGGTATGTAACATTATAATAATCAGGATGAGCTGACATATGTATATGAGTCATGGAAGATCCTAATCAGAGCCCCCTTTCCCCAATAACTTTACAAATGTACAGCACAAGACAGGATGCTAAACAAGGAGTTTTTAAAACCATCTTGGTCTGTAGAGGCACTAGAGATGTGACGTTCATGAACGAATCGATTCTTTTGAACGGCTCTTTTAAATGAACGATGGGAATCGATTCACAGCTGTGAGCCGTTCATTTGCGAGCCATTCTTTATATATACAAATTTTTGACACTGCCTTCATCAAATCAAATCAAACTTTATTTATAAAGCGCTTTCATGCCATTGGCAACACAAAGTTCTTTACATGATTAAAAACACAAGAATAAAAACACTCAGTGAAATCTTTCACACAGTCACACGCACACACGTATACACACACACGCCAAGCCCAATCCACGCTCCATTCATGTGAAGCATCTATGGGCAGAGAGAATTGTTTGGAAACAAATACTGTGAGTTCTGTCCAAAACATTTACTAGAATTTGCACTGACTGCTCAGGTTTATCCTTTTTTATCTATATTTTTCCTATAATTTTTTACACTTGTATAGTAGATTTCATATAGGTACATATTTTCATTGTTTGTCATTCTTATATATTGTGAAATTTTGTAAGATATTGTGAGAACGAGACAGTCTTTTGAATGGCTCTTTAAAAGGAATGGCTCCTCAAGATCTGGCTCCCTTCAAAGAGCCATAAATCCCATCTCTAAGAGGCACACGTGGCAGACAACAAACCTATAACTACATCTAAAGACGGTTAAAAAAATCTTTTTGAGTATGATGCTGACTTTCAATTTGTTACTTTTAATTGATTGATTGGTGTTTTTTAAATACACTAAAATGAATTTCCTCTGTACATGTGTGTTAAATAAGTTGAATCCCTCAGAAATGGTAGATCCAAGTTTTACTTATTAGGAAACTTGCTTTAAAAAGCATTTTAGAAAATATATTTTAAACTGGAGTTTGTACAGCATGATTTAGTTATTGATTATAACATGGTATTATTTATGCTCTGATTTAAGACAACAGTGGCTGTTTTCTAATGAATTTCCAGCAGTGTTGGAGGGCGTTGCAGGGTATGAACCGATTTATTGGCTGAACCCCCTTTTGCATTGAAAGACGTGAACATACCCAGCTCATAGTTAAAACTAGTCTAAAAAGATATTTTCTCTTATCAAATTATTAATCTACCAGTTGTGCTCTGTTGTCTTGTCAGACCTCCCACAACAACTTGTGTGTAAAGAAGAGGATGTTCTCACTGACCAGCAACTCTCCAACCGGGAGAGGAACTCCAGTGTGGACCAGGAGAGGGCAGCACTTCCACAGATTAAAATGGAACAGGAGAAACTCAGCACTTCTCAAGAAATAGAGGAGGTTCTGAAGGAGGAGGGAAATAACATTATGGTAACTTCCACTTTTGAGGACGTCTCTGAGCAAGAAACTAGCTGTGACCAGCTTTACTGTCTCTCAACTCAGAGCCAAACTCAGGAAGGAAGAGCGCCTGCAGACTCAGGATCAGCTGCTGATTTGGAGATTAACCCAGTGAAAAGCTGTCACAGAAACAGAAGTCAGAGTAACAACATGGCCAACGCCACCACAGAAACTCAGTTTGAACCTGACATAAGTACCAAGCAAGGACAATGTGATATTTGTGGAAAAGGCTTTAGGTACAAGTACAGTTTAGAGCAGCATTACAGAATCCACACAGGCGTGAAGCCGTTTAAGTGTAAAATATGTGGGAAAGGTTTCACCCAAAATGGTAATATGCAGTCCCACATGAGAACTCACACAGGGGAGAAGTTGTATTCTTGTGGAACATGTGGGAAAAGATTTGCTTACACCTGTAATTTAAATGTCCACAGGAGAACCCACACGGGTGAAAAATTATATTCATGTAAAGTATGTGGGAAAAGTTTCACTCAGAATAGTAATCTGTTGTCCCACATGAGAAGTCACACTGGTGAGAAGCCTTTCTTATGTGGAACATGCGGGAAAACATTCAGTCTTAAAAATAGTTTGTTGGTCCACGTGAGAATCCACACGGGCGAGAAACCTTATTCATGCCGCGCATGTGGGAAGAATTTCAGTCAAAGGAGTAATTTGATGGCTCATATGAGAACACACACGTGAGAAGTTGTATTCCTGAGAAACTTGGAAACTTGTAATTTGAATTTCACAGCTGTTACCTTTTTATATTTGATTTATTTCTAATAATAAAGTGAACTGTAAACTCTGATGTTAAAAAGTTGTTGATGTTGCTTTGTTAAAGACAAACAAATGACAACAATGAGATTTATTTATTCTACTTTATTAATCCCAAGCTGGGAAGTTCCTTTTCTGCATGGTGGGCTGCCAGATCCCAGCGTCTGGGGGGGAAGTTGGGGGTTAAGGGCCTTGCTCAGGGACCCACAGTGGTTTACCTTAGTTGCCAGCTGGGGGACTTGAATCCACGTTCTCCAGACCCAAGCCCCACCTGTGCAACCACTAGGCTACCTGGAGATGTCCAGGTTGAAACAGTGTGGCAGCATGAAACATGTAACTGACTACTCACTGAAAAACACAACTATGTCTACAGTTTTTTTTTCTTTTAAAATGTAAGCAGTCGTCTGGTTGCCTTCATCATATAACACATACTTCCACCCTTTCTGCGCTGGAGAGGCTTGTCTTCTTGCATTTGTGAAGATTTTACACCCTGGCTGACAGTTTGAAGTCATCTCTGTGGTGACTGTACATTTTGTTTGTCCAGATTCGGGCAACATGATAAAAATTCAACAGAGAGCCCATCATTGTTGTTGCTTCTGAGCCCCAAATGGCCTTAAAGCAGATTATTTCCCTTCATGTGCTGCAAATATGATATTCTACTATTTTAGATGGATATTAGTTCTTTAAATCCACAGGTGTTTGGCTTCTGTCTTTATTTGGTGAAATAAGATCCTATGCATACAATGTGTGCTCTTAAAATTTGGATCTAATTAAGAAGGAAGAGTGGGTCTCACAGGGGGACGGATCTCAACGGGGAAACTGTCCTCGACACAACACCTGCTTAGAAAGCCTTCCTACCAGCTTTTCATCTGGCTTTACTGCGACTGAAAGCCGGCGTTTATCATGACTATGAAAGCGACTGAATCCAGGTAAACAGACACTTCTGTACCGAGTAGTTATGGTGTGATGAAGCCTTGTGAATGCGTTGAGACTTTCTGGGCAATTACATCATCAGTCGAGTCTCCATTTAACAGCTCATCTGGTCGTACTGACATCTGCTGGTCTAGATGTCCAGCAGTCCTCCTGTCAGTATGTAAACTACATACTGGCGAAAATTTAAACATAATGATGGAACTGTGCTGTAAATTAATATATAACTATAAAATATGAATTAAGAAATCTATAAACACATACATGCTGACATCGATGCTGCCAGTAAAAAACATAAAATATTTTAATACTGTTTTTACTCAAAAAGTAGTTAGAATTAAAAGTGTGTGTACACTCGGTAAAACAAGCCGAATGAATCCTTTCCTGCTGTGTGCAGCAGCAGTTTAACACTTACAGTAAACTTTTAAGTCAGAACAGAAGAAATAAAGAATCTGAAGTGAAAAAATGATGCAAAATGAAATTGTAATATAGGAACAATGAATGAATAAATGATTGATGTGATTAATGAACTCTTTAAGTGAAAATATAAGAAGCAGTTAAGCACAATAAGCTAAATTTCTTCTACACTACCTAAGATCGATTACAGCTCATGTCTTGAAATGGCTGAACTGTAGGTATTAGTTATGAATAATAATTACAGTTCATATTATGAAAACAGGTTTTAGTCATGGCTGGTGCCTCTGATAGCTGGCTGCCCTCAGTTCCCACACCCAGACCCAAACTCACCAAACAGAATGTCTGTATGTTCGTTTCAACACTGATCTCATAACATTTTTAGAAATAAATTAAAATCACTGAGCAAATTTAATTCTTTTGATTAAATGTTTAGTCTGATGATAGAAATTTTCTTGAGTAATTACAACAAATCCTCTGATCATGTGCCGAAAATACATTTATCTGAACAAACCCCCAACCTGGCAACTAAGGAACCAGCGTGGACCCTGATCAAAGCCCTTAAAAATGATCATTTCTCACAAAATAAGATATCTCACATTCAACATTTTATACATCTATGATGTTCTTGTAGATGACATTTTGGTTTAAGAGATTTTCAAATCATTGTAATCTGTTTTAATAACATTTAAAACAGCCTGCCAACCTGTAGCAGTTTTAGCATTTATTTATTTTCCAATCAAAGCTGTAAGAAAGTGGAAAAAGGCTCGAAACATAAAATAACTGGAAATCTTTCAAAAAAAAGTTTAATTTAAAAAGCAATAAACACTTTTTGAAGTGACAATTTCCTAAAATTATCCTGAAACTGTAAAGTTGACGCATAAAAGAAACAGAAATGTAAAATAAAACTCGTTATAAAATACAGCTGCAGGAAGAACCAAAACATTTACAAAAGCAGAGTTAAAAACAAACACAGTTGAGTTCTAGTTAAAAAATATAACAATATGAACACAGTCAAACCAGACACTACCCGAAACAGAATCACTGGTGACCTCATGTTTGTCGGTTTTTAGTCAAGTTTCGATCTTTACAGGCTGCAGTACCAAACACTCGTACAGCCGTCCCACGAGTAAGGTCAAACCAAGTCCCGTTCATCTCTACAGAACATTTAATACCGGAGAGCTTCCCAGTATAAAACTACAACATCCAAGGTAAAAGTTCTGTTCGCCTCCAGCTGCAGTTTCATCTCATCTGTGTGCCGACATTTTTTTCAGTTTAATATTAGACAATTTAATAATGCTTAAAAAAAAAGAGGGAAATCTTACTGATCATTCAATGCTTTACTTTCTCTCTGCATCTATTCACTTGTATTCTCTCTGATTGTTAAATATTAAATGTTTGCAAGTGAGCTTCAAATAAGGTTTTTTTTTGTTAACGGAACTTGAAACGTGAACTAAACGGATATTTTTTCAGCCAATTACTGACTAATGTGTTACGACTGGCCTCCGCACACTTCAGGTTTTTTGTAGCTAAACATTTTAATTTTCATTTGGAGTTCAGGACAGTCTCTAGAAACAGCTGATAAATGAGGGTCCTGGCTGAAAGCCTTTAAAGTGCTCATTTTGAGTTTTCACAGAGAACGCAGCAGGATGAAAAAGAAGAGGAATCGTCTCGCGCTGAACATTTTCTGAAATGCTGTTAGAAGTAAAAACGCTGCCTGTGTGACTAATTTAAACTTTCCAAATAGGAATACTACTTCTTTTCTTTGTGAGTTTTCATGTGGGCATTAAAACCGTCGCTGCAACGGAAAATCTTTCCACATATCCTACAAGAATACACCTCACCTGTGTGGATTCTCACGTGACTCAACAAATTATTCCTTTGTCTGAAACCTTTCCCACATATAACACATGAAAAAGGCTTTTCACCTGTGTGGATTTTCATGTGGGTCAACCGACTACTGTTTTGATTAAAACTTTTACCGCATATTTCACAGGAATATGCTTTTTCCCCGGTGTGGATTCGCTTGTGCACAGACAAATGACCACTATGAGTGAACTTTTTCCCGCATGTTTCACAGGAATACAGCTTCTCACCAGTGTGGATTCTCCTGTGGACTGTTAAATAACTTTTATTATGGAAGCTTTTCCCACAAGTTTCACAATAAAAAAGTTTCTCACTTGTGTGGCTTCTCATGTGGACCGTCAGGTTTCCTCGGTGAGAAAAGCTTTTTCCACACGTCTCACAAGCATAGAGTTTTTCGGCTGTGTGAATTCCCATGTGGTCCAACAAAATACAACTTTGACTGAAACTTTTCCCGCATGTTTGGCAGGTATACAGCTTCACATCTGTGTGGGATCTGTGATGCTGCTCCATGCTGTATTTATCCTCAAAGGCTCTTCCACAAACATCACAGTTTACAGACATGGAAGCGTTGTTTTCACCATTACTGTGGCTTCCGTCTTGGTTTTCAGTTATGTAGGATTTATTTGAGTGAACCTGGACAGAGTTTGCTTCTGGTTCACTCAAGTCACCTTTCTGATCGGTGAGATTTGACATAACGGTATCAGACTGCTGTTTAATTAATCCTTGCTGACTGCTGCATGCTTCCTTCTCATCCTCTTTTATTGGATCTGGTTCTGCCTGGTCCAGTCTGGAGTTCCTGTCTTGGTCATAAGGCAGGTGGTCAGCGAGCGCTTCCTTTTCCTCACAGACATGCTGCTGAGGGCGGCCTGAAGAACAAACAGAAGACTGATTTAGTAAAAGGAAAAGAAGTCTGAGGGTTTAGTTTGTAGACAGACCTTGTGCTGTTTTGTAAGATGGTTTGAATGAACCATTTCTTCATCTGTACACCCCATCATCGCACCTCATCTTTGCCTTACCTGTATTTCCCTTAAACTCACTGGAAAACATTTTGTGGTTACGGAACGATAAGAGAATGATTGCGCCATCATCTAATGCAATCTCACCATGTTGTTAAAAAAGATTACATCTTATACACTGACTGGCCACTATCTGCTGTTCAGTTGCTTTTTGACACAATTATTTAATCGGCCAATCACATGGCAGCATGGTTCGGTGGGTAGTGGTCGTCCTGTAACCCAAGGGTTGCCGGTTTGACCCCGGCCCGGAGAGCTCACATCGAGGTGACCCCTACTTGCTCCTGATGGGTCGTGGTTAGCACCTTGCATGGCAGCTTCTGCCATCAGTGTGTGAATGGGTAAATGTGACATATATGTAAAGTGCTTTGGATAAAAGCGCTATCTAAGTACAGACCATTTACCATTTTACATGTAGCTGTGTAGCCATGGTCGAGACGACTTGCTGAAGTTCAAACTGAGCATCAGAATGAGGAAAAAGAAGGATTTAAGTGACTTTGAACGTAGCATGGTTATTGGTCTGAGTATTTATTGGGATTTTCACACACAACCATCTCTAGGGGTCATAGAGAATGTTCTGAAGAAGAGAAAATATCCAGTGAGCAGCAGTTGTCTGGACCAGAACGTCTTGTTGATGTGAGAGGTCAGAGGATGATGGACAGACTGGTTGGAGATGATAGAAAGACAACAGGAAGTCAGATAAACACTGGTTCCAACTAAAGTTTGCAGAACATCATCTCTGAACACACAACACGTCCAACCGTGAAGCAGATGGGCTACAGCAGCAGAAGACCACACTGGGTGCCTCCTGCCTTCTAAGAACAGGAAACTGAGGCTACAGATGCTCGGCTCAGAATCTGCTGGAAACATCATGAAAACATGGATCCATCCTGTTTGGATTAACGCTTCAAGCTGCTGGTGTAACGGTGGGGAGATATTTTATTGGCCCACTTTGGGCCCCTTAGTACCAGCATGGCCTGGTTTAACCAGCACAGCCTACCTGAGTATTGCTGCTGACCATGTCCATCCCTTTATGACCACAGTGGAGCATCTTCTGATGCTACTTCCAGCAGGATAATGCACCATGTCACAAAGCTCAGATCATCTCCACCTCCTTTCTAGAACATGACGATGAGTTCACTGGACTCCAACGTTCTCCACAGCCACCAGATCTCAGTCCAGTAGAGCAGCTTTGGGATGTGGTGGAACGGGAGATTCTCATCATGGATGCAGCCGACAAACCTGCAGCAACTGTGTGATGCTGTCATGTTGATATGGCGCAAAACCTGAGGAATGCTTTCAGCTCCTTGTATTTATGACACCAAGATTTAAAAGAAAGATGTACCTTATTAAGTGAGTTGTGAGTATATAACAAATCTCTAAAGTTCCAAAGAAAAGTGAGCCTGTGAGCCAAGACTAATACAATTAAAGTGAGTCACATGATATGGACACATAGACAGGTTCTTTCTTACAAACATAGCTAATTGTGCCAACAAGAAGGGGGCAAACCCATACATTTTCTTAATAGGCAAACTTTCTCCTAATTTTTTTCAGTTCTTCTTAACTTAGTAATTAAATAATGGCATTTGTTATTTCATTCATATGACTAAAGTGTTTCATACCTGTTCTGATTAACTTTATCTGTGGTTTCCAGGTGATATCCAGCAGTTTTCGCTGACGATCGATCTCTTCTTCGTACTGGACGATGGTTTTTTCAAACTTTATGAATATTTCTTCAGCAGCAGCAGTTAGTCGCTCGCTGATAAACTCTCTCAGATGCTGAACTGAAGACATTGTTGCTGAAACTCTGAAATATTCAGCTAAGAATAATAAAGTGCTCAGTCTGCACGTGCTGCTTCTGATTGTTTACTTCCGCCTATCTCTGATGGGTCACAGATTTTGGTGTAACAGCGTAATTACCGACAATAACACAGATCTTTCCAAAGCTCTTATTTCTCTTCTCTTTCCAGCGTGGTTACAATGTGGCTTGCGTGGGCTGTTCTTTTGTCATGCCTCTGATTTCTGTTTAGCGCCCCTTTTCTTCGCCTTCCTTGGTTGGCAAACAGTGTTTGGGCTCTTTACCGCCACCATCTGGTATGGAGTGCCAGTACAAGGGCAACTCCAACTTCAACTCCACTTTATTTATATAGCACTTTCAAAACAACACGGTTGACCAAAGTGCTTCACACCAACTAAAAACAATAAAATAATAAAGAGAATATAAAAACATAAAAAGAGAATATAGAAACAGTAAACAGTAAATATGTATACCCATCAGTCAAAATAAACAGTCAAAATATTCAGTCAAAACCAACATCTCAACCAGTGTTAAAAGCCAAAGAGAAAAAATGAGTTTTAAGCAGTGATTTAAAAACAGTTAGTGAAGAGGCATCCTTAATGTGAGGAGGCAGCTGGTTCCACAGCTTCGGCCCAACTACAGAAAAGGCTCGGTCACTAAGTTTCCTCTTGGTTGGGGGGACATTTAAGAGTGACCTGTCTGCCGATCAGAGAGAGCGTGACGGTGTAGGGCTGTAAGAGGTCTGACAGATATTGTGGGGCAAGACAGTGAAGGCACTTAAAAACAAATGATTTTTAAATCAACTAAAACGAACGGGCAGCCAATGCAGGGAGACCAAGACCAGAGTAATATTCTCTGGTTTTTTAGTACCAGTTAAAAGTCGAGCTGCTGCATTCTGAACCAGCTGCAGCTGATCAAGGGAGGTCTGCCTGAGCCCAGCATAGAGTGCGTCACAGTAGTCAGAACGATTAGAAATAAAAGCATGGATTAAAATCTGAAGATGATGCTAAGATAGAAATCGTTTCACCTTTGACACTTGTCTTAGCTGGAAGAAACTAGACTTGACCACCAAGCTTACTTGTGAGTCAAGTCTAAGATTACCATCCAAGCGCACCCCAAGGTTTATGGCTGTCGGCTTCAAATAATCTGTCAACAACCCCAGGTCAGCTGGTCCCTTATATGCATCACTGGGCCCAAATAGCAACACCTCAGTCTTTCTGTCATTAAAATGAAGAAAATTAAAAGACATCCAAGCCTTAACTTCCTCTATACAACAGAGTAATGGTTACAGTTACTAGTTACTTCATTCAAAATGTAACTGTTACTTTGTTGATTTCTTACACCAAAAAACTAATGTTACAGTTAAAAGTATTTTTTTAGTTACTTTGATAAAAGAACATACTTAAATATTCTCCCATTAATATCCTTATAACTTAATTACAGTGTTGTACAAAATATAAAACAAACTCAAACACAAAGTAATTTTTCAATACTGATTTATTTAAGTCAGACCAGCAGATTAAAAAAACATAGAAATAAAAAGTAATTATAACAGCTGCTCAAAAATAAAAGATCCCATATTATACTTTTTTCAATAATTTCATATGGGTTTCAGAGGTCCAACAGCTTTGCTTTCCAAGTGTTTTAGCCCAAATTCAGCCTTGGTCTGTAATGTCAGCCTTTCCAAATGTGGCTCTAGTGAGTCTAAACCTTCAAATGTTCATGAGTTGTTCCTGTCCATGCCTCTCTCTGGGAGAGGATCCAGCTTTCGCTGGCGCCCGCTCTGTGATTTTGGAGGCCAGGCTAAGCTAACACGAGGGGCGGGTCAATGGCAGTGTCCACTACTGGGGGCAGTGGTTATTCCCTTCATGAGGTCACAAAGAGAAAGATCTCAGACTCACCCGTTTAAGCAAACATTCGCTAAAAAGTTGAGCAAGCGAGAGATGACAGAATTTTCTCATTTTTGGGTCTCATACACAGGCTATGAGGACACATATGGATGTTAGAAAACCTTTAGAAAGTGAATTTTGCATAATGTGGGACCTTTAAATTTCTGCTGCATGCTGAGCCCCTAATGCACCATCTTTTTCCTACTCTTCATTATGTATTTATTTTATTTACATATATTTCCTTAGTTATTCGAGGACATTGTCACTGTTCCTCTGTCAAGTGAACAGTCAGATTACAATTTTATAATTGTTTCAAAAGAACACAACTTCCTTTCCTGTGGAAAGTCAAACTCCGTTTGAAAGTGAAACTCTTCCCACACGTCTCGCAGGAATACAACTTCTCACCTGTGTGAGTTCTCATGTGAACTGCCAAATAACTTCTTTGGCTGAAAGTTTTTCCACAAATTTCACAAGTAAATGGTTTATCCCCAGAGTGGATTCCCATGTGCACCATTAAATTACTGCTTTGACTAAATTTTTTCCCACATGTTCTGCAAACAAACGGCCTCTCACCCGTGTGAATTCTCATGTGGCTCAACAGACAGCTTTTTCGGGAAAAATCTTTCCCACATGTTTTACACGAGAACAATTTCTCACCTGTGTGGATTTTCATGTGGGCCATTAAATGAGCACCTTGAACGAATTTTTTCCCACACGTTTCACATGAAAAAGGCCTCTCGCCTGTGTGGATCCTCATATGGATCAACAGACCATTTTTTCTAATAAACCCTTTCCCACATGTTTTACAAAAGAACAGCTTCTCACCGGTGTGGATTTTCATGTGGGTCAGCAGATTGCCATTCTGAGTAAAACTCTTCCCACATGTTTTACAGGAGTGCAGCTGCCTGCCTGTGTGGATTCTCATGTGGGTCAGCAAAGAGCGATTGTGAAGAAAGCTTTTCCCACATGTTTGGCAAAGATAAGGCTTCACACATCTGTGGATTCTGTAATGTAGCTGCATACTCTTATTACTTTCAAAGGCTTTTCCACAAACATCACATTCTGAAGATTTTTCACCTGATTCCATATTGCCCTCATTACTGGAAATGGGAGAGTTATTTGCATCGTTACTAGAACATCTGCTGTTGTGATGTTTCTTCTTTGGCTTCACTTGGACATCTCCAGTTGATCCTACATCTATATGATCGCTTTCTTCTTGATTTGGGCTCTCAGGTATGGGAGAGTTAGGTGAGTAAAACTGATCAGCGTTTGATTCTGGTTCACTGAAGTCACTTTCCTGAAGCGTGTGAGCCATCATAAAGGCTTCAGTCTCCTCTTTCAGTACAAGTTGCTCCTCCTCCAGACTAGTACAGAGGTCTTCTTCTTCCTCTTTAATCTGTGAAGATTCTGATTGTTCCTGGTTCAGAATTACATTCCTCTTCTCAAGTTGCTGGTCTGGAAAAACGTCTTCCTTCTTACAGACATGTTCTTGGGGGAGACCTGGAGGAACAGAAGAAATAAATTATGCACCTCACAGCTGCCTTTCTACTGTATGAACCTTTTTCCAGGAACCAACCTTTAATAGAAGATCCATGAAAAATGACAACATGACATATTTATTAACTGCAAGCATGGATTTCCAGATCGCATTTCTATCTCTACCAGAGCTAGGTTTCACAGCGATCAGTCATCATCTCTCCTAAAAGATAATGAAACCTTTCAGAACAAGACTCCTCTATTCTCCTTATCCTCTATTATCCTTACTTCTGAGTCACTTTGGATAAAAGTACTGTATCTGTTCAAATCAATGTAATATAATAAACACATGCACAAAACAGCATTTCTAATCTATGTTGCTGATTCTCCCCACAGTGAGAGGAAAGTGTGATGGAAGAGAACCATGACGAGTCTAACTGTACCGAAACACACAAAGGAACAGAGTCCTGGAGAGAAATGTAAGGCTTCAAAAGGTCCCTGACAGAAAAATAATACTTTTAAAATCATTCTGAACCTTTGGGTGGGGCTTGCAGCATTGAATGTTTCTGATTGGTTAAGTATTTGCAGTTATAATTTTTCAATCACTCTATCAGTCAATTCCAATCCGATCAGGTTCCAGTTCAGGTTAAATGACTTCAATCAGGCAAAAAAATGTCTGAACGTTAAGTTGTACCACAGGATTGGCCGTTTCTGTGTTTAGCAACAATGCTCGACCTTTAATTAGACCTTAAGCTGTGATGGCAGAGCGGCTCCACAATGAGAGGATGCTCTGACTGTGAGAAGAATACAGCAATCCCTTTCCCACATAATAAGAATAATATAATATTTATTTTTGATACGTCACAAAAGTTTGTCTCCACAGTGCTAATAACTATGCTAACCCCACAAAAATGTGCAGCATGGACAGATTTGGAATAAATCCTGTTGAAAGGATTTCCCTACTGTCAATGAAACAATGCTAAGATTGTATGGTCAGGGTAAAGTGACACACTTAAGACGAATTATTTTGGCCATAAATCGGTCATATCATAATCATAAGGTTATTTTAAATATCCAGGGCTGAAATAATGTCTCAGTTTGTGGGGGGAAAGAGCAGAATCATGATAGTTCTGGTTGCTGTTGGTTAAAATGCACCTTATGATGTTTTACAGAGACGCCCTAGTAACATAAATATGATACATCTCCGGCTTGGAATTGGTGTGTAAAAGGTCCAAACTAAGTTACTGACATACACTAAACAGGACAAGGCACAGAACACGTTTACACAGCAAAAGCTAAATGTTTCCACAGATAAAGAGGAGAAGATTTCATGTTGTGTTGGTCTGAAAAGTAACAGCTGCACCATTTTCCTCTGTAAGCCTAAAAATAAAAGTACCATAAAGCTGTGATTCGGATCCTCTATGAACACATTTAGATCTTACTTAATTCAGCCCATCACGTTGTTTCGTACCTGTTATGTGGAATTTTATTTGTGGTTTCCAGGTGACATCCAGCAGTTTGCGCTGACGATCGATCTCTTCTTCGTACTGGACGATGGTTTTTTCAAACTCTGTGAATATTTCTTCAGCAGCAGCAGTTAGTCGCTCGCTGATAAACTCTCTCAGATGCTGAACTGAAGACATTGTTGCTGAAACAGTGAAATATTCAGCTGAGAGACAACAAGACAAGCGTCTCTCAACTCTGCTGAGGCTTTATTGTTTACTTCCGCTGGGTGTCACACTGAAAAGGTCCGACAGTGGACGTGAGCCAGCTCCTGTCAGGTTTTATGGCAGCTTCCTTTACTTTAACTTGCAATTTATATTCTTCCTTAATATCTGGGGTTCTTATTTTACTTTTTGTATTGAATAAAAATATTTGTTTATTTGAGGATTTTCTCAGGGGCCATTTCGCGAAAAAGCATTATACTCCCCGTCGGGGAATTGAACCCCGGTCTCCCGCGTGACAGGCGGGGATACTGGCCACTATACTAACGAGGAGTGTGCTATTGTTAGTTTTACACACACACACACACACACACACACACACACACACACACACACACACACACACACACACACACACACACACACACACACACACACACAACATTTTATACGTATATATGTATATATTGTAAATTCATTCCAGCGACATAAATGCTGCTATTTGATTGGCTGCCTCTCTGTTACAGATGAAACTATATAACTATGAAAAAATACCCTGCCAACACTCACTGCATGTGTGTGTATGTATTTGTCTGTGTGTGTGTAAAACTTACGGTAGCTGACTCCTCGTTAGTATAGTGGTCAGTATCCCCGCCTGTCACGCGGGAGACCGGGGTTCAATTCCCCGACGGGGAGTGCGTATTATTTTGGGGGAGTGGCCCCTGAGCAAAGTCCTCACCCCGAACTGCTCTTTGGGCGCTGGGATCTGGCAGTTTACTGCTCCTAGCAGCTAGGATGGCTTAAATGCAAAGAAAAAAATTCCAAGCTTGGGATTAATAAAGTATAATAAAATTAATACATTTAGACAAATGTTTTATGTTCAACATAAAGAGTAAAAGAAGCACCCCAGACATTAAGGGAGGATAGAAATTGCAAGTTAAAGCAAAGATATTATGAATAGGTATCAGTAAAGGGAGCTGCTGTAAAACCTGACAGGAGCTTGAGGTATCTAAACATAGCATTGTGTAGGACACACTTATTTCAGCCCACAGCCCACATATAGCAGGGCAGGTCTTTTCTGTTCTGATCCCAGACCTCCAGATCTTCTGCAAAGATCTGTTTAAGGTGTCACTTTTTTGTAATAAATCATAATTTTTTATACATAAAGCTGATGTCCAGAGCTCTTCTTTTACCTGAAAGTATTTTTGCCACACCACTTGCTTAAAGTAATTCACTACAAAATAGCGTGACCCAGAGGAGAAGATCTTCATATGATGAAGTCACCATATCACAGAAACAACTATGAAGATGCCAAGGACACCAAAGAAGAAACAACAGTATGGCAGACAAGAGAGAAAAGTTGTTAACCATAGGATCAAGGCATCACGAGCCAGAAAGAGGGTCACTGCACAATGGAGCCACCTCATCACCTACTTCATCGCAGAAACTACAAAATGTAGTCACAAACTATTTTTCCACACCAACTGCTTAGAAAATACACCACAAACTCACTTTCCATCACTTGCACATCACAACAGCAACCGAGTGGTGGACCTGAAGCTGCCAGGTGTCATCTTGCCTGTTGCATTTTAACCCAGCTTTAGTCCAGTGACACCGGAGAAAGGTTTGGGCTGATTACAGCCGTCCAGTCCCTCTAGACTGGGACAAACACAGAGCCAAGACCAGCCTCACACGTCCGTCAACCTCCGTGACTTCAGCTAAGCTGTTCCAGCATCCAGCCCTGAACCAGCCTGGTGACGCGGATCCAGCTGAAACAGCTTCAGCTCCGTAGATCCAGGCTAAAACTGGGTAATATTTGACAGTCATGAAATTGTCATAGGAAGTCCCAGAGCCCAAAGAGCAATTCGGGGTGAGGTCTCTGCTTAGGCGCCACTCCCCAAAATAATACGCCTCCCCGTCGGGGAATTGAAGCCCGGTCTCCCGCGTGACAGGCGGGGATACTGACCACTATACTAACGAGGAGTCAGCTACCGTGAGTTTTACACACACACACACACACACACACACACACACACACACACACACACACACACACACACACACACACACACACACACACACACACACACACACACACACCGACATATACATATATATATTTTTTTTACCTCGCCCCTTCTTGCTTCTTTGATAGAACGAGACGCGGTTCGACAGTAACTATAGCACATTTCATATACAGGACAATTCAAAGTGCTTTACATAAAACAAAAGCATTACAAAAAAAACACCACGTAGTGGCCAAAAATATATTGCATCCGTAGTGGTTTAGGACTACCATAGAGAAAGAATGGGAAACGGTTTAGGGGCGTTTAGCTAAACGTCGGGGTTCAGTTTGCCGAATAGGTGTAATAGAGAGGCAGCCAATCAAATAGCAGCATTTATGTCGCTGGAATGAATTTACAATATATACATATATACGTATAAAATGTTATGTGTGTGTGTGTGTGTGTGTGTAAAACTAACAATAGCACACTCCTCGTTAATATAGTGGCCAGTATCCCCGCCTGTCACGCGGGAGACCGGGGTTCAATTCCCCGACGGGGAGTATAAAGCTTTTTCGCGAAATGGCCCATGAGAAAATCCTCAAATAAATAAATATTTTTATTCAATACAAAAAGTAAAATAAGAACCCCAGATATTAAGGAAGAATATAAATTGCAAGTTAAAGTAAAGGAAGTTGCCATAAAACCTGACAGGAGCTGGCTCACGTCCACTATCGGACCTTTTCAGTGTGACACCCAGCGGAAGTAAACAATAAAGCCTCAGCAGAGTTGAGAGACGCTTGTCTTGTTGTCTCTCAGCTGAATATTTCACTGTTTCAGCAACAATGTCTTCAGTTCAGCATCTGAGAGAGTTTATCAGCGAGCGACTAACTGCTGCTGCTGAAGAAATATTCATAAAGTTTGAAAAAACCATCGTCCAGTACGAAGAAGAGATCGATCGTCAGCGCAGACTGCTGGACATCAGCCGGAATCCTCAAATAAACCTATATACTAAAGGTATATAAAATTCCACATAACAGGTATGAAACAACGTGATGGGCTGAATTAAGGGCTCTGTTCAGCACCTTGGACAGCGCTGTTCAGCACCTTGGACAGCGCTGTTCAGCACCGTGGACAGCGCTATTCAGCACCCTGGACAGTGCTGTTCAGCACCTTGGACAGCGCTGTTCAGCACTTCGGACAGCGACACAAAAGCTGTTATTTAAATGGCTGTCACTCTGTTATGCCTATTCACAGCTGGCCAACCAAAAGGAACTTGGTTTTCCTTCCAGTCTGTAGGCTCTCCCCAACACTCCCAGACCCCTCCCAGCAAACATAGATATTAAAAGTAATAAATAATAATAATACATTTTATTTAAAAGAGCCTTTCAAAACACCCAAGGACACTGTACAAAGGAACATTAAAATAATGTGCAAGATTTGGGTTGTTGGACTTCAGCTTTCTGAGGGTAGGGCTTTGCAGATTCAAAGAAGAATCCGTTATGTTCTCATCTGATTTTGTGTTTAATATTTCTTGTAAGACAGCGCCTATAAAAGTAAAAAAGACATTGTGAAAAGTTTATTGTAACAAAAGCTTGGGGATAGAAGCTATTATGAGCTTAGGAGTGACTCAGGGTCCCTTTAAGTTCCTTTATTTCACATCCAGATGTTTTGTTTTGTTGTTGTTTCATTTCTTCAAATGTGCCATTTGTATGTTGGAGCCACTAATATTCCTGCTTTCTCCAGAGTATCACTTCCAGTTTCACTTTCACCATTAAACCACTGGTTGTGATTCAAAGCAGCAGCTCCAAGTACAAGTTTACTTTGAATGAACTCCATAACATTTAGTTTGATTTAAAAAAGGAAATTTCTAAAATATAATCAACACTTTCCATAAACCTACTACAGTCTGTCCAAAATAAAAAGCACAGTGGTGGTTGTGCACGTTAAGGTGCAATTCCTAACCCTTTTCTCCAGTTTTGGATGAGAATACTCTCACAGCAAAGACAAGGCTCTGTACGTTTAAGACCATAATTATTATATAACTACCTGTATTGTGAATTTGTTTTGTAAAGTGCCGAAAGTTACGACTGTTGGAGCTCCACAATATAATAATGTGGAATGTGGTTAAGATAAAATTAAATTAGTCACAGCAAAAAGATCTTAAAAGTGATGTTTTATTTAAAAACACCATGTGAAAATCATGATTTTTAGTGTTACGTCAGAGGCCAGAAACCACAGAGATGATCCATCACAGCACAGAGAAATGAAACATGTTCTTCACTGATAACGGTCCAGCTGGCAGGAAGCATCAACATGTTCAAAACCAGAAAACTCAACCAAGAAAAGGACACATCAGACCGGCATTAAACTAAATAAATAAATAAAGTTTCTGTCTTTACTTTGTTCAATATCTAATACACAAAGGTGAATGTGTGTTACTATGTTATGATTAGACCATTATATTGACAAAAATTAATATAAACAATAATAATTGCAATTATATGTAAGACAAATAACAGCCATAACTGCCCTACCAGAGCACAGAGACCGCCTGCCTGCCGAGTTCAGACACAGCTTCATTTAAAATGTGAGAAATCAACTTACTAAAATGTGAACATCGACCATCCACTGACAGATAAAGGTTCAGATTTACCAGACATTTAATAATACAGGTTAAACTTAAAAGAAAATCATGCAAAACTTAATTTATTTGAGTAATTCAACTTAAAAAGAGGAAACTAATATATTATATAGACTCATTACAGGCAAACTGAGATATTTCAAGCATTTATTTGTTATAATTTAGATGATTATGGCTTACAGCTTGTGAAACCCCCCACATAAAATCTAAGTCTCAGAAAATTAGAATATTACACAAAATCAATAAAAAAGGATTTTGAATCCAGAATTGTTGACCATGTGAAGGGTCTAGTCCTGCATATGAACTCAGTTCTTGGTCTGAGCTCCTTCTGCATGAATTCCTGCCTCCCTGCGCCGTGACATGGATGTTATCAGCCTGTGGTGCTGCTGGCGTGGAATGAAGACCAGGATGCTTCAGCTCTTCTGCATTGCTCGGTCTCATGTGTCTCAGCTTTCTCTTGGCAACGCTCCATAGATTTTCTATGGGGTTCAGGTCTGGAGGGTCTGCTGGCCAGTCCAGCACAGTAATCCTTGGTCATTGAACCAGGTTCTGGTTCTTGTGGCAGTGTGTGCAGGTGCCAAGTCCTGCTGGGAAATGAAATCAGCTTCTCCACAAAGCTTTTCTGCTGAAGGAAGCATGAAGTGCTCTAAAAACTGGTAGATGCTGAGCTGACTCTGGACGTAATAAAGCCCAGGGGACCAACACCAGCAGATGACGTCTTCTTTATCCAACTGATGGTTCTCTGTGCAACTGTCAGGTCAGCAACCTTCCCCATGATGTGATTCTACTGAAACAGACTGAGATCATTTAAATGCTCTGGAGTCCGTTGCAGGTGTTTAATTAGCTGATGAGAGTGTGGCACTTAGAGGATACAACGTTGAACCTTTTCACACTAGTCTAATGTTCTAAATATGATTTCAGGGTTTTCATAAGCTGTAAGCCACAATCATCAAAATGATAACAAATAAACGCTTGAAATATCTCAGTTTGCATACAAGTCTACATATTAGTTTACCTTCTAGGTTGAATTACTGAAATAAATTAAGCTTCGCATTATATTCTAATTTCTTTAGTTTCATCTGTAAAGGATTTGTTTTAGAAATTTTAAATTAATTTTCATATATAACCAGAATATGGTGTGAATTTCCCAGTGTGGAGCCACTCTGGACAGCTGACATCTTCTACAAGACTCGTGTTTCAACACACTCATTTCTAGTCACACTAACAAGGTGAAGCTTTAAATGAAGACACATAATTCTTGCCTGAACAGCCTTTAAAGTGGGTGCTCACATGGCCTTAGAAGTTTGATAATTTTATCCGAAATGGATTCAACATAAACTTTCAAAACTGAAATTTCACAAGTGGACAAACATTCCACTTCATATTACTCTAAAAGTAGTACACAGGCATGTCATCATGTGAAGAAGTCACCGGACCAGCTGACTCCTCTAAAATGGGCAAAATCCGAAGATATAAAAATGACTAAATATCGTACTCCAGAGCATCTGATACAGTTGGCTGGACAAAATAAAGCTTTATTTTTCTTTTTCACTATACACATTTTAATTTCTGCTATTTTTGCACATAATACGTCATAATACGTTGAATACGTCATAAGATGGATGTTGGTTTTCTTGGTAAGCTTGAGATGAAGCTCTTTGAACTGCTGTCTTGTATGAACTCAGGTGTTATTTAAGCTGTCTTGTATTACAAACGTATAAACAGACATGTTGCTTATAAAAATTTATATGTAATTACAAGTAGTGAGCAAACAGTCAAATTACAACTTTCCAACTGTGTCGCAAGTGGACTTTTCACCTGTGTGAGTTCTTATGTGAGCAGTCAAACTACCTCTGAAACGAAAACTTTTTCCACACCTTTCACAGCCATACATCTTCTCACCTGTGTGAACTTTCAAATGAATTCTCAGATAACTTCTTCGGCTGAAATCTTTCCCACATGTTCCACAAGTAAAAGGTCTCTCCCCAGTGTGGATCCTCATATGTGGCAACAAATGAGCACGCTGACTGAATTTTTTCCCACACGTCCCGCACGCGAAAGGCTTCTCACCTGTGTGAATTCTCATATGGATCAATAGGCCACTTTTTCTGGTAAAACTTTTCCCGCATGTTTTGCAAGAAAACAGCATCTCACCTGTGTGGATTCTCATATGTGCCAACAAAGAATTATTCTGAGTGAAACTTTTGCCACATGTCTGACAAGAAAACAGCTTCTCCCCTGTGTGAATTCTCATGTGTCTCAGCATGGAGTTATTCTGGGTGAAACTTTTTCCACACGTTTTACAAGAATACAACTTTTCACCTGTGTGTACTCTTGCATGTCTCAATAAAGTACCTCTCTGACTGAAACTTTTACCACATGTTTCACAAGAATACTGCTTCTCACCGGTGTGAACTCTCATGTGAACCAACAAATTACCGCGTGTGCTGAAGTTTTTCCCACAAATTGAACAGGAAAAAGGCCTCTCGCCTGTGTGGGTTCTCATATGGATCAGCAAAATGCTATTTTTTGAAAAGCTTTTCCCACATGTCTCACAAGAATGTAACTTTTTTACAGGCTCCATATTGTTCTTATCGCTCAAGGCTTTTCCACAAACGTCACATTTTACAGACTTTTTACACGTGTCATTATCAAGCTGACTCTTTGACAGGGGACAGTTGTCTACACTGCTACTGTGACTAAAGTTTCTTTTAATTCTTTTCATCTGCTTCACCTCTACATTTCTAGTTGATCCAGAGTCTGAATGCTTGCTTGCTTCTTGATTTTGGTTCTCAGCTTCATTACAGCTATGAGAGAAAAGTCTATCAATGTTTTTTCCTGCTTCACTTAAGTCACTTTCCTGATGAGTGGGAGCCATCGTGTGAGGATCAGTCTCTTCTTTAAAAACAAGTTGTTCTTCATCCTGACTGGTGCAGAGTTCCTCCTGTTCCACTTTAATCTCCTGAGGCTCTGCGTCCTCCTGGTCCAGGCTGGAGCACCTCTCGTGGTTACAGAGTTGTTGGTCTAGAACAAATTCCTTCTTCTTACCATCATGTTCCTGTGGGGGTTCTGAAGGCACAAAGGATTACAGGCAAGACATTACCAAAACCAGATTTTGCTACAAGTACCTTGTCTTTTTGTTTATTCTTTACCCCTGAAATCCTCCTGGAATGGTGTTAGTCACTTTTAATTTACCTGAAATAGTCAAAGTGGGTTTTGCAGTGTTAAATATTAATAAATGTCTAAAACATTAACTTAAACTTTATCACAGGATGAGTTTGTTCTCTTTTTTTTTTGGTAAACCCAAGGTTTAATCTCAGACTTGCCAGGTAAACCAAACGGAGCTAGCTGCAGCTTTTTGGTTCCACTTTTTAGTTGAGTATTTATAAAAACAAACTGAGGCGTGGGGTGCTCTGGGTTCATTTTTTCTGCTATTGGTCTTTCAACTTTGCTTTGTCATGAAAGACAGAATTCATAGAGAACATAGAGCTGCTTTGGATGTTAATGTATGTACGTGTTCATCATGATTATGTTTGACTATTGAAGCATTTGTCCGTATTTGACAGATGTTTCTTCATTATTCTGTTCTATAGTCTGGGGAACATACTGACTGTAAATTTGGAACACGAACTAAGTATAAAACCCTAAAAACCCTAACCCTAGTAATTAAAAACTGGAAAGGTGGCACACATTTCTAATAAAACAGGCTTGTGTTCTAGAATGAAGGTTTAAGAAAAAGGTTACTGGATGAAAATATTTTGTTTACACTGGAACACGTAAGCATTCACAGCCATATTGTTGTTTCAAGCTAAACATACCAAAGCCACACAAGACTCGGGTAACTTGCGGGTTTTCAACATATTTTACTTGAAACATTAAAAGGCGATCTGGCCATCAAACAATTACTGTATCGTACCTGTTGTGTGGAAGTTAACCTGTGGTTTCCAGGTGACATCCAGCAGTCTGCGCTGACGATCGATCTCTTCTTCGTACTGGACGATGGTTTTTTCAAACTCTGTGAATATTTCTTCAGCAGCAGCAGTTAGTCGCTCGCTGATAAACTCTCTCAGATGCTGAACTGAAGACATTGTTGCTGAAACACTGAAATATTCAGCTGAGAAACGACAACACAACCGTCTTCCACCTCCACATCTGCCGACGATGGCGTCTCAATGTTTACTTCCGCTGAGTGTAACACTCAATATGTTCCGGCAGAGGACGTGAAAAGCTGAACAGCTTAATGATGTTAATAAACTGAAGATGGCGGTGTTGTGTTAGTTTTGCTTCGATCAGGTTAGACAAAATGCTGCATTTCTAAATGATAAAAAACAAAACAAAACAAACAAACAAACCAAATAAATAAATAAATAAATAAATAAATAAATAAATAAATAATAACAAATTATTTGTCCAATTAAATTATTAAAGGTAGACAGAATAGTTGTGAACACACACACTTCAAGATTCATGCATTTTATTGTCGCTTTCTACAGTATCTGAGTACATACACAGGGCGTCTCTCTCCAGCCCACGGTGCAAAACTACAGAGAATAATTAAAGATTAAATACATTTCTAAAAAGTGTACAAAAATACAATAGAAAAGAGTATGTCCACGAATACACACTTCTATACACATGCAAACCTACAGTGCAGATCACAGAACAAGGTGATTTTGTAACAGTAGTATAATTCTTTTCTAATTTTATTTTTTTTTTAAATATAATTTCTAATGCAATTTCTGTGTCCAGTAAGGGGTTTTCCTTTTGCGTTCCGTCGCAATACTTTTCTCGTCTCTCCTGAAATAAACCTGCAGGCGTGTCCGCAGTCTGGCGTCTGAGTTTCTGTTGCCATCAGAATGAAGTATTCACCCAGACCATGGTATAAATGCCCATAAAACCCCCCACACCCCAGCAGCCTTGCGAGTCTCAATTCAGTGACAAAAAATAAAATAAAATAAAATCATGCATCATTCTGTGTGGTCCCCACATTCAGTCACTTCTGTTGCTTCTGGTCTTTGACATCTTTCAGATAATATATGTGGTCCTGACATCCACCTCTGACTTACTGACTTGTTAGAAATGTCTCTCAACCACTGAGATCTACAGACCACAGTTCCTTAAAACTTTACTTTTTTAGATCAACACTGGTATTGTCTAATATATTACATATTCTACCACTGCTAATCTGGCTGCCTTTTCTGGGTTGGAAATTTGCAACTTCGTTGGGAAGCGTGCTACATACAAGATACGTTATTACCTCAGCTAAAGTGGAGGTCATGCATTTGGTGCTTGCCTCCAAACAGCCAGCCAGGTTACGAACAAATCTTGATGAAAGTTTCTGGAAATCTCAGAAATGGAATAAAGAAACAAGTGATTAGACTTGGTAGTGATCCGGGCCACCGTCTGGAGCCAGGTATTTTTAAAGGACTCTTTATTATGGAGAGATAGGAATAATTTTGCTATTAGAGTTTCTAACTAAAAATAATGCCCATGATTACTGATTAAAACAAGGAAATGTCCGGGTGTTTGCAGAAGGGGACCAGCCATCCTGCCTGTGTAAAAGAGAACTTTAATTAGTATTTATGGATTTTAACAAAGATTTCTGATACTTGTTTCTACTTTGTTCTGTGTTCTAAAGTGTGTAAAATGATAAGCTCAGCTAAGTAATGGCAGTACTCACCTCTTGTTGCATTACCCGCTTAAAGAGCAACTGGCAGGTTAAGAGCATGATTAATGGTTTGGATTATGCATATTTTATAGTTAATATCTATTTAGTTTTTGTTGAAGTCCGTGAATAAGAAAATAAAGAAATCGGTTATGGACTATTAAAAACTGCTCAAATGACTGTAAAAATCTGTTTTGCCGGAAGTGACGTCACGTAAGGGACTCTGTTATGTACGTTATTGCTAACACAACAGTTATGGCTAACACAACGGAACGGAATGGGCGTGAGATTATGGAGGAAGAAGAAGATAATTTTATTTTTAGAAGTGAAGGACCGGATCCATACAGTTTTGAACCTGAAGCTACAAACAGAGTCACTGACAACCAGCAAAGGAGATCGTTGACGGGAAACAGGCAGCAGATTCAGTCATGGGCAGCTGAAAACATCTGGAGGATTAATCAAACAGCATGGTAAGTGATACAAATGTTTCGTAAATTTTCTTCCACATTAGCCTTCTGAATTGGGCAAGTAATACCTGGTTATGCTGCAGACCAGTGAAAAAATACAGTGTTTGCAATAGCAAATAGATTTTAAAGCCTTTTACTTACTGCAGCCGATAGGAAGACATCCCTGTCCTGCCCCGCCCTGACAGGTTTGTTTTAAAAATCACGTTTCGCCACAAAAAAAACAACTTCAAGCTGCTACTATGTCACTAGCGATTCGTGACAAAACATTGGTTAAATAAAATAGTTCTGTGGCAGATAATGCGGCTACCCCGTTCACACAGTTGTAGACAGAAAAGCGCTGTTCTAATCAAATCATCTGATGATACGTAGGCTAGTGCCCAAAGTAGCCTCGCTAAGGCTCCATCATCTAATCCACGTCGGGTAGCCTAATTGACAGCGCAAAACAGTCATTTTAGACTATAAACAACTTTCTGAATTGTGTTGATTGATCAAGGAATACCAGAGTTATAATCTTTTTTCTGAAGTTGGTCAGACTGGATGTGCGTGTAGTGCGCAAAAAAAGCCCACGCTGTTCTAAACTCATAAATACCTCATAGAATGTACGTGCTGTAATGTCTTAGTTTTACCAGCACTCTCTAAACTTAGAAGCAGACTATTTCAATGCGGTATTTAAATACGCTTAAAAAAAAAAAAAAAAAAAAAACTGGAAGAAAATTTGTTGCGCCAGGATGCTGGTTCCATGACGAAGGATGGATCTGCGCACTGGCTGAGCAGATCCATCGCTTGTTTTTTTTTTGTTTTGTTTTTTCGCTAAACTTACCTTTTTTTCTAATCCAACACTTGGTCTCAGCTTTTTCAGGATGTGTATAATTTTGCACTTTTTTCCCAATGATAAATAAAGCCTGATTCTGAGGTTTAAAGATATTGTTAAAACAGAAAAACTATTTTAAAACTGGATTGTAAACCCTTCTGAATAATGGTCATTCCACATATGATGCCATGTGCACTGCAGTCTTAACACTTTATCCCCCAAACAACAGAGCCCACAACTCTCACCCACAATTGGTAATCCCTCTTCCCCCTATATTCAGCAAGGCCAGTGACAACAGAAAAAAGGGGATCTCAGCTTTATGTATTACATGAAATGTTTCAGCATGTTATAAGCAGCTATGACTACGGATGAAATATAAACATTTAATTTTTAAAGCCTGTATGTAAAAGTAAAAAAAATAAAAATCTTTACATGGTTGAACATATATTTACAACACTGTATCTACATTTAACAACAGAAATTCTTTAACAGCATGTTATCTAATTACAGGTGTTTATGTGGACACTGTCAGCCCATGAGCAGTGCGGAGGAGAGCATATGCTGCAGGGAGATTCCTGCAATTTGGAGCCTCGTCGAAGACCTCCATCCACAACCCGAAGGCATTACTTGTGTGGGACAGCATCCTGGGTTCTCTGCATGCTGTTTGAACCCCTGGGTGCTTCAGGTGGCCTACAGCGCTTTCAAGCAGGAACATGGTCCACTTGATCTGACCCAAAATGAACAGTTCAGGTATACTGCCTACAGGCAGATGGTACGCTGGGCACATGGAGTGCTTGGACGACATGTGAGGAAACCTCTTCCAGCATGTGTTGTCTCAGCAATCCGGTTAGCTTTCCCTGATGAACATGGTGTCTACCAAGGTTTCAGATGGCCTGACCTGTAACACATACAAGACATGTCTTCCTATTCTGTAAATTGTAATAATAAATAAAATATTTTGCTTCCATCTCAATGTCATCTTTCTGTTATGATCATCTTCCTGGATTTATTTAATAAGTTCTAATTATTAGAAGCAAAACATCTTATTTAAACTTGTTGCTAGAAGTAAATAAAGCTCAATTAATTTACACAGTCATACAGGAATTACAAAGAGAGAATAGAGATAGAAAATACACTCTGAAATACACAGGCACATATTAGATGGTCCAGAATCTTATGGATTATATAATTCTGCGGGAAAATAGATGGCCATTATTTGAAGAAAATGTGCGCGATGCCTTCAATTATTTACCATATGATGGCTCCTTCTTTACTGGACGCACAGTGAATCCACCTTTGCAACCGGGATTAAATATGTTGAAACTGTCCTCAATAATAAGTAGTAAAAAGGGGACAATTCCGTTTTATAAGAAAAGGTTATAAACAGGTTAAAAAACAGAGAGAAAAACTTACTCTGCTCGTCTCCCGTTTCCGATGGGCGGCCCGCGGCTTCCCCGGTGAAGGCAGACGTGATGGGGCACCTGCTGCTGCTAGCATGCTAGCCGTAGCATGAACAGTGGGAACTGCATCAGACCTTAAACGCACTGACCTCATGGTCTTGTACCCCATCTTAAACGCAGTTAGGTCACTAGGCATATAGTCCGTTTCCACAAAGTGTGCGCTGCAAATGACGGAGTTTTTGGGATGAACGGACTTGAAAGTGAAGTCTTGGCGCCTAGCCTGGACAAACCTGACCCAGGAGCGAAAGGTGGGGCTCTTCTTGTTAGGGAAACTGTGGACACGATGTCCAGAGAGACTTGAATTTGTGCAGGATGCACAAACACAAGTATTCACCATGGTGATGTTCCAGAAATCTTTAATTTTACTATTAGAAGTCTGGAGTAAAAAACACAGCCGATGCCTACGATAAACTGAGCGTATGGGCTCGTTTACCTTACATGACGTCACGTATCACGTGACAGGAAAAGTTATGTTTTTTAAAGCACTGGATCGCAGACGAGCTGAATTAAGTGCAATTACAAAAAATGAAATTTTAAGAAGCTTTTATTTATGCCACAGTGTCTCTCGGACTTTTTCAAAACGTCATATTGTGGAAAATTCAACCTGAAAGATGCTCTTTAATGAAGAGGGGGGATGTAGTTGGGATGAATGAAATGTTTATTTAAATTAGGCTGCAATGTTAGGTATTGGATTACTTATAGGTATGTATGTGAATATTTATTCCTTCTGTTTTGCAGGTTGTTGTTTTTTGTCCCACCTCAATGGGCTGTTCCAGCTAATTTCTTGCAGCAGGAGGATAAAAGCTCTTAGCTGCATGTGATGATGGACGCTGTTGAATTTTTTTAATAAAAGTTACACAAGTCTCACACATCTTCATTAAACTGCTGTGTGATCATTGGCCAATTCACAAAGAGCAACATGAAATATGAAAAACCTTGAATACTAAGAAATGCTTATAAAATTATAAATATATTGGGTAAAAAAATATTTAGACTACAGATTAAAATGATAAAATGTCTTTAATATATTAAAATATAGTAAATACAAGTTAAACACAAAATTACAACATTGTGCAAAATGTGATTTATTTCAGTAATTCAACCTAAAAGGTAAACTAATATATTATATAAACTCATTACAGGCAGTGAGATAACTTTCAAGCATTTATTTGTTATAATTTAGATGATTATGGCTTACAGCTTATCAAAACCCAAAAATCTAAATCTCAGAAAATTTTAGTATTACATTAAATCAATTTTAAAAAAAAATTATTTTGAATCCAGAAATGTTGACCATCTGAAGAGTCTAGTCCTGCGTATGAACTCAGTTCTGGTCTGAGCCCCCTTTTGCATGAATTCCTGCCTCCGTGTGGCGTGGCATGGATGTTATCAGCCTGTGGTCCTGCTGGGGTGGAATGAAGACCAGGATGCTTCAGCTCTTCTGATTGTTTGGTCTCATCTTCCTCCTAGCAATGCTCCATAAACTTTCTACAGGCTTCAGGTCTGGAGAGTCTGCTGGCCAGTCCAGCACAGTAATCCTTGGTCATTGAACCAGGTTCTGGTTCTTGTGGCAGTGTGGGCAGGTGCCAAGTCCTGCTGGAAAATGAAGTCAGCTTCTCCACAAAGCTTTTCTGCTGCAGGAAGCATGAAGTGCTCTAAAAACTGTTAGATGCTGCGTGGACCAACTCTAGATGGCATGGCTCCCACATCACCACCGACTGGAAATTTCACGCACAACTTTTTATTGATGTGCTTTGATGTAGCACTTTGAGAGCCTCCAACTTCTTTTGCAATCACCTTTTGAGGCTTTCCCTCCTTTTGAAGGGAGTCAGTGATGGTTTTCTTCCCTATGATGTGAATTCTACTGAAACAGACTGAGACTATTTAAACGCTCAGGAGTCCTTTGTAGGTGTTTTGGATTAATTAACTGATCAGTGTGGCACTTAGAGGATACAATATTAAAACTAATTTAATTAAGCTATAAGCTACAATCATCATAATTATAATGAATAAAAGCTTGAAACATCTCACTTTGCATATAATGAGTCTATATATTAGTTTACCTTTTTAAGTTGAATTACTTAAAAGTTTTGCAAGAATATTCAAATTTTATCTGTTTTATTTGTATAAAACATCATATGCAAGAACCTGCATTAAACCAGTAAAACATCAAAACATCATCACTGACACCAGCAGCACCATCCTCACGTCTGATAGGCTACCATAATCATGTGTCACAGAAGACATGGAGGAAAAACACTGTAGCTGGTTTTAACATATGAGTTTATTGCCTAAAACTCTCCGAAGAGAAAACAAATACCATGTTTTGTTCTAGCATGGTGGAATCTCAATATATTGAAAAGTTTTGATTTCAATATATTGACTGGCAGATAACAAAGTATAGACTCCAGAGCATTGATAATGAGACTTCTGGCTGAATGTCTTCCCACATGTTCCACGTTAAAAGGCTTTTCACCTGCGTGGAATCTCATGTGCGTCGCAGTGCCCTGTCAAGTCAAACCTGTCCCACATGTTTCACAAGGATACAGCTTCTCACCGGTGGGATTTTTCATATGAACGTACCAAAACTCCTCTCACATATTTTACACGAATACAATCTCTTGCTACGGTGACTTCTCATGTGAATTAACAAATACTTCTTAGAAAATATTTTCCACATCTTTCACAAGAATATAACTTTTCAAATGTGTGAACTTATCAAAGAACCTCTTCTGATGAAACCCTTTCCATAAGTACACAGCTTTTCTCCAGTCTGGATTCTCATGTGGGCCAACACATGAGAATCCAGACTGAATTTTTTCCCCACATGTGAAAGGCCTCTAACTAGTGTGGATTGTCAGATGTCTTCTCAAAGCACTACTGCAGCTGAAACCTTTTCCACATGTTACACAAATATACGGTTTTTCTCCAGTGTGGACTCTCATGTGGGTCAACAAATGACTGCCCTGACTACATTTTTTCCCACATGTTCCACATGTAAAAGGCCTCTCACCGGTGTGGGTTCTCATGTGTCTCAACAAATTCCACTGTTTAGAGAAGCCTTTCCCACATGTTTTACAAGAATACGTCCTCTCTCCAGCGTGGGCTCTCATGTGTCTAAAGAAATTACCGCGTCTAATGAAACCTTTCCCACATGTTTTACATTTAAAGAGCTTCTCACCTGTGTGGGTTCTCATGTGGATAAACTGATGACTCTGGGAAAAACTTTTCCCACATCTTTCAGAGAAATGCAGCTTCTCAGCTTTTGGGATTCTTGTATGAGTCAGTGTAGTTTTACTCATACTTTTCTTACATGTCTGCTGAGCGGATGGCTTCCCACCTGTTCTGTCATGCTGCAACATTTCTGTCTCACTCTTAAAGGTTTGTTCATAAACATCCCTTTTTGCAGACTTTTCTATCGTATCGGAATCAAACTGAATCTCTGACATGGGGGAGTCATCATCGTTACAGTGACTTTGGTTTCTTTGAGAAGTGGAGTCTATGTGCCTGTTCCCTTCCTGATTTTGGATCTCAGGTGAGGGGGAGTTATGTGAGGAAAGCTGCTCTGTGTTTGTTTCTGCTTCACTGACATCGTTTTTCTGATAAGTGGAAACTGGTACAGAGTTCTCAGTCTCCTGCTTCAGTTCTAACTGCTCTCCCTCCTGTCTGGTGCAAAGTTCCTCATGTTCTTCCTTAATCTCCGGAAATTCCTCCTGGTTCGGACTGGAGTTCTTCTCCTGGTTACAGAGTTGTTGCTCATCGAGAACTTCCTCCTCCTCATGGACACGTTGCTCAGGGAGGTCTGGAGGAAAAATAAAGGAACAAAAATATAGATTACTGAAGACAAAAACTGACTGAAACAATCTTGCAAAAACTAAGATCTTTTTAAAAAGTGCTTTCATGACCCCATCCATTTCCTCCACAGGAAACAGGGATTACACAAAGTTCAGACTTTCTCCTGGGGAAGAGCCATGCTATGGAGCTAGTACTCTTCATTTCATTTGAAACATCTGGGGTTGGTCTGTCAGGTAGGCTGGCAGATTAGTGTGTAGTGAATGTATGAATATCTGTGTAGTAAGTGCTTGAGAGGTTGAGGGAAGAAAAGAAAGGAAAAATGGAGGCAGGAATGTGTGCGAGCTCTTTGAAATTATTATCCCTGAAACAGGTCATTTCTGATCCGTGCTCAAGAACTGGCCTTTATTTGGCCGAGCCCTACCACTCCAGAAGCAAAGACCCATTAAAATACTGGAACTCAAGGGCAGCTGTTCATCTTTATATTTACTAGCTTGCCAGGAGAGATCTACACATACCAGATACTTCAGTGCCATGTGAAAGGTCTTCTCCAAAAACTGAAGGTAGTAACAAAGAAGAACAGACTGAAGCCTAAATCAGCTGAAATGATCCTATTCTTAAAAAAAATGTTTCGATCCCTCCAAATGCCCTTCTCAACTTCACCATCACTTTGTACAGCTATTGTCATAAAACTCACAAATAATTAAATGTCAGATTTAAAGATACACATAGAAACTTGATCGTTATACATAACTGTTTTATGACACATTGCCATTTGTTGGTCTATGCAGATGCTATGTTGAAATTTAATTGTTTCAAATGCTTCATAATAAAAAAATAGCTTCAAAGGTTCCCTCTATGTCTTTTAAATGCGTGTTTAAATGCTAAACTTCTGCTTTTTAAACAAGAAGCATTCGTATTATTTACTGTAACCAAGAACTCCAGTCAGGATCCTCTATGACTCATATTTATGTGTTACTTCTTTCAGACCTGTTTTATCTAACTTTATCTGTGGTTTCCAGGTGACATCCAGCAGTCTGCGCTGGCGATCGATCTCTTCTTCGTACTGGACGATGGTTTTTTCAAACTCTGAGAATATTTCTTCAGCAGCAGCAGTTAGTCGCTCGCTGATAAACTCTCTCAGATGCTGAACTGAAGACATTGTTGCTGAAACTCTGAAATATTCAGCTGAGAGACGACAACACAACCGTTTCCCAGCTCAGCCCAAACCTGCAGCAACGGGTTCTAGGTTTATTTACTTCCGCTGCGTGTCACACTGAAACGTTCCGACAGGGAATGTGAGCTCGCTTGTCGCTAGCTCTCGTTTTGAGGAAAGTTTCCACACTCTTTAAAACGCACTACAGCCCTCTGCTTAAGTTAAATTAATATAAGATAAATCTTTCTTAAAATACCTATTTTGAAGAAATGAAGGTGCAAATGATGTAGTGTACGACATCGGATCTCTCTCTCTCTACATATATATAGAAATATATAACGACTATAAAAAAAGATCAATCATAAAAACAACAATGGTTTAGTCTCAGGACATAATATTACATATAAATAGGAATATATATATATATATATATATATATATATATATATATATATATATATATATATATATATATATATATATATAAACGCAAAATTGCATCATAAATGAATCCTTGGGTCTTAGCTTGGGTCTGGAGAACCTGGGTTCGAGTCCCCGTGCTGGCAACCAAGGTAAAAACCACTGTGGCCCTCAGCCACGACTGCTCCCTGGGCACCGAACCTGGCAGCCCACTGCAGAGGACAAATTTCAGTGTGTTTTGCAAGACATGTACTAACAAATAAAGTTAACTTTATAAAAGTTAACTTGTCAAGTATATGATTTGTTTTCTAGCATATTTAAAATAGTATTTGACAAAAAGGCTACACAAGCTGACTGAGTATAAAAAAACACTTTACCATCTCTAAGGCAGCAATTAATACAGGTTCAAATAAACAGCAAAACAGTTTTTTTTAAAAATGGGTAAAATAACAAGAAAAAAACATAATGCTTGCATGAAGTCCAAGATACACTACTCACAAAATTGGACTGTTGAAATACAAGTGCTCATTGAACTAACAGCACGTTATACAAGAAGCACACTGAACAGTTGCAAAATGTGGATTCAAATTTTTCAAGAAAGTCAAATTAAGTTAACTAATAAAGGTTAAAGTGCATTTTAAGTTTCTGACTTTTTGTGAGTAGTGTATGCTACTCAACCAAGTCCAAAAGCCACCAAGAAGATATGAGTTGTCAGCAGAGTAAAATGAAAACAGGCAGGTTGTTTAGGACCACATCTGAAAAGGCTCCATCACCTCCACCTTTCAGCCTGGATCAAGGAACATCCAAACGCAACTGATTCATAAACCTCAGTGCTCTGGATGGAGGGTGAGGCTGTCAAAAATAGACAGGTAAGTTAGAGGCCAGTACAGCTGTGATGTGATCACTGCTGCTGCAGGCGAGACTGCAGGCGAGGAAGTGATGATTGACCAAAACAATCATATAGAATATAGAATTCCAATGATCTAAAAGTGAGGTAATAAAAGTGTGATTCACTCAAAGTCATTGAAATGATATAAGCTGTACTGAGGAAAAAACATGCCTTGACTGCTGAGTTCAAATCCAGTTTGGAAGACATGTTGAACAAAAATAACAGTGCAAATAAATCTTTTCAACACACCCACGCAGAGCACATATACTCGCCACCATGCTGGTTGTTGATCTTTCCAGCTGGAGTTCTCCACCAGAGTTCTGTGAGATGCTGTGATGTGAAAGCGCTAACCACTCCACTACTTTGCATATATGAGTTAAAAAGTAACCCGGTTAACAACCACAGACCACAACTTTCCAAGTGTTTCAAAAGAATATCACTTCTCACTTGTGTGGACTTTCAAATGACTTCTCAGAGAACCTCTTCTAGTGAAACCTTTTCCACATGTTCCACAAGAATAGGGTTTTTCTCCAGTGTGGATTCTCATGTGGGTAAACAAATGTGCACCCTGGCTGAATTTCTTCCCACATGTTCCACATGTGAAAGGCCTCTCACCGGTGTGGGTTCTCATGTGTCTCAACAAATTGCCCCGCTGAGTGAAACCTTTGCCGCATGTTTTACAAGAATACATCCTCTCTCCAGTGTGGACTCTCATGTGAACCAACAAATTACCTTGTGTACTGAAAGCTTTCCCACATATTTTACATGAAAAAGGCCTCTCATCTGTGCGGGTTCTCATGTGAGTTAAGAGAAAGTTACTTTTAGAAACATTTTCCCCACATCTTTCAGAAGAATGAAAGTTCTCAACTTTTGGGATTTTTGAGTGACTAATCAAAGTACAACCTTCACTCAGTGTTGTCGTACACGGCTGGAAAGCCTCTTTCACACCTGTATGGATTTTGTCATTCAACTCCACAGTTGTCTCATTCCCAAAAGGTTTTCCACCAACACCATGCTCTACAGATTGTTTATCAGAATCAAACTGACCCTCTGAAACGGGAGAGTCTTCATCATCACTTTTTCTTTGATGTCTCTTTTTTTGTTTCATCTTTTCATCTCGGATTGATCCTAAGTCTATGTGCTTGTTTCCCTCCTTATCTTGGCTTTTATTTGAGGAAGAGTTATGCGAGTAAAGCTGATGAGTGTTTGGTTCTTCTTCACTGACATGACTTTGTTGATCAATGGAAATCAACACCAAGTCATGCTCCTGTTTCAGTACTAGATGCTCTCCTTCCTGTCTGGTGCAAAGTTCCTCCTGTTCGTCTTTAACATCTGGAAAGTCCTCCTGGTCCAGACTGGAGCTCTTCTCCTGGTCAGTGAAAATTTCCTCCTGACAGACATGTTGCTGTGGGAGGCCTGAAGGGACAAATGAACACAAGTGATCAGATTTTTAAAGATGAATTTAGACTTAAAATGTAGGTTTCTGTAGGAGCACATGTTAATTTCATAATAATATATTTTTCAGGGGCTTTTTGGCACTCCCGTTTGAAAACAAGAGTTCCTTTGAATCCACTATTGAGCCCGACCAAGACTATTTCTAAATATCTCAGGCAGCACTAAAAACATTTTGTTCTGAATCTCTTTCAAAACTGTCTTCATGTCTATTTTCTAATGCAAGTTCTTTTCTGGGTAAAAAAAAAGGAAAAAAAGATATTTCACTTACATTCCCCATTCAACATGATCAAATACAGAAATGTATTTATATGTTAACAATCAACACTAAACCATAACATAGTACAACGCAGAAGTCCAAATATTAACACTGAAAAGTCTTGCGTAACACCGCGTGCTACTCATAGCTCACTGAGCGATAGTGTAACCTCGTCTTCATGAGGCCTGTTTTTCTGAATCCTGTCTGAAATGACACACACAAATAAAATTTAATAAATCTTCAACAGCTACAAGGGCTAAATATGTAATCACAGTATTATACATACAGTAAAAACACAGTAGAAATTTTAATGGTTATTTCCTCCTAAAAGAAAACCACATGACTTTCAGGGAAACCAGAAAGTAGCAGCAGCAGTTCATCTAGGATTTAGTAAAGTCAGATGAGGAACTGTGCAAGAGTAGAAGCTGAACAAGTAAACCGATCTTACAGATGTTTTAATGTCACACATGGACATGTCTCAGAGAGCCATCAGTCGATGTTGATGATGGAAACATCTATCAATGGTCAGATTCAGGAGTGAAGCCCAAGATATGAAAGGAAGAGTGAATACTTCACTTTAAACCTCCTTCATCTCCATGGAAACCAGCAGGACCTTCATGATTCATTTCAAACAAAGGCAGAGTCATCGGAGAACACATTAGCAGAGTTTTTAGAGCTGGAATCAAACTTTCACCACAAACAGCTAAAGTAAGACCTGGTTTCTGGTTCTGGCTGCTAGCTCCAGCCTTTCTGTCCCACCTGATGAGACAGACGTCTCTGTAAGCAGCAGAGTCTCTGCTTTCATGTGACTCCTTGTTTGTGTGGTTTGCGTGAAGTGGAGAAATTAGCAGAAGTGGAGAGTATTAATAAAATAACTGTCAGATTTAAAGATGCACATAGAAACTTGATCGCTATACATAACTGTTTTATGACACACTGTCCTTTGTTAGTCCATGCAGATGTTATGTTGAAAGTTTCAAATGCTTCATAATAGTAATTTCAAAACAATTGCTTCCTAAGTTCCCTCTTTATCTTTTACATATGTGTGTTTAAATGCTAAATGGGCTACTTCTGCTTTTTAAGCGAGAAGCATTCGTGTTATTTACTGTCTGAAAAATAACGACAATGCCATTTTCATTTAATAATAAATGTAACCAAGAACTCCAGTCAGGATCCTCTATGACTCATATTTACGTGTTACTTCTTTCAGACCATCGCTGTGTTTCCTACCTTTTTTATCTAACTTTATTTGTGGTTTCCAGGTGGTATCCAGCAGTCTGCGCTGATGATGGATCTCTTCTTCGTACTGGACGATGGTTTTTTCAAACTCTGTGAATATTTCTTCAGCAGCAGCAGTTAGTCGCTCGCTGATAAACTCTCTCAGATGCTGAACTGAAGACATTGTTGCTGTAACACTGAAATATTCAGCTGATATACGACAAAACAATCGTCTTCAAGATCAGTCCAGACATGCACCGCTAGTGATGTGTTTACTTCCGCTCGGTGTCACACCGAAACATTCCGACAGTGGGCGTGGCGCCCGTTCCTACGTGTGCGGACCCACGGGGGTCTTGTCGTCTCTCAGCTGTTTCAGCAATGTCTTCAGTTCAGCGTGTACTGCTGAAGAAAAATGCACAGAGCTCGAAAAAACTCATCGTCCAATACAAAGAAGAGACGGACGGTCAGCGCAGACTGCTGGATATCACCTGGAAACCACAGAGGAAGTTATAACCAGAGTAGAGAACGCTATGATGATCTGAATGAACATCATGAAAGATCCTATTTAGAGCTTTACGTAACATTCACTTTTAGGTCCATTAAGACAACACTCCTGTTTCAGAGTGAGTGGTTCGATACTGAGACAAGTAAAAAGATTTTGATGTGTGATGTTAGTGGAAAAACCTTTAAAATTTAGCTAAATTTGGAGCAACATGACAGAATAAACACAGGTATGAAGCCAAATGCTCACCAGACAAGTAAGAAAGGGAAAACTAAAGGATTTCAACTTTCTGGTTTGATTGTTGAAATGATGGAAATTAAATAGGCAATTTTTTTTATTTTTACACTAGTAGTATTTTTATTTATTTATTTTTTTGGTAAAACAAAAGGTTCAGATGTTTAACAGTTCTTTACAGGAAATGCAAACTGTCCAAAACGTGAATCCAATTTCCAGCCCTGCATAATAAGAAGACACCTGGTGTTTTTTTCTAGTTTTATTTGTAGTACAGCTGGCATCAGATTGTAAGTTTGTTTTACATCTTTAATCATGGATAGTAAATTCACGTTCCAAGTTCATTTTAAACAATAAAAAAAACATAATATATTTATTGAACAAGCTTTTAAAGCGAATTAATTTGAAAAAAAATTAGGGAATAAAGAGTCTTTTGTCACTGAAGCTGATGAAGTTTAGAAAGAAAACCTGAACACAGACAAACATCACTGATATATAATTTTTTCTGCAGGCTGTGGAGAAATAAACACTGTAAATTATTATCGACTCTGAACATGCATCAATTCATTGTTTGCCAAACACCCAGAAATTTTTTGTTTGTTAAAATGAATAAAATCGTGATCTAACAAACAGAAACACGTTGCGGATGACAGGCAACGTATACACGTTAAACATTAAAGCTGAAAATGCAAATAATTAAACACATTAACAACATAAAATAAGAAAAAAATAAAGTGAAACCATCACGGTCTGCTGTAGAAAGTTATCCATTTTAAAAAGCTCTAAAATGTAGTTTCGCTCTGTTTGACTGACAGACCAGGAGACCGTTTCTTTCCCAGAGCAGTGAGCACATCAAACAATTCAAAATCACACCGATAAGAACCGCTGAAGACGTCCAATAAAGCCGGTCCTTCTGTGCAATAACTACATTCTGTTTATTTGAACTAATTCATTGCATTTTATGTATTTTTTTGCACTCATGTTTCTATTAATTATGATATTTAATAGCTTGTAAATATTTTAAAAATAAAGGGGACGATACTGATCCCGACAAACACACACTTTTAAACCTTTATGCCAAGTCTGGTAAGAATGAAAAAGATCAGTAACCATGACAACGATGTGAAGCGTGTGTACTGATTATTTTCATGGTTGTTTTTAAATCTCTGCAGCCAGAACTCACTTAAACTATAACAACACTACTAAAATATATTTGCTATTCCACTGGAAGGTACAATGACATCTTTCTAACTAAAAACAGGGTTTCTAACTATAGTGAGTTTTCTTGTGGGAATTTAAATCACCTTTGCTATGGAAACATTTGGCACATATCTCACAGGAATAGGGCCTCTCACCTGTGTGGATTCTTCTGTGGATCACCAAACTGCCACTCTGAGTGAAATCTTTGCCACATATTTCACAAGAAAACAACTTCTCACCTGTGTGAGTTCTTTGGTGTCTCGACAAATTATTACTTTGAGTGAAACATTTCCCACAGATTTTACATGAAAAAGGTCTCTCACCCGTGTGGGTTCTCATGTGGATGGACAAATACTGCTTAGAAAACAGTTTCCCACAACTTTCACAAGGAGCAAATTTATGATCCTGTTGGATTTTTTGTTGGTTAAATCTTTTCTTTCTTTCATACGGCTTTTTTCCTGTGTTTATTCTGTCATCTTGCTCCATATTTGTCCCACTTCTAAAGGATTTTCCACTAACGTCAAACATCAAAACATTTCTACTTGTATCAGAATCAAACTGACTCTCTAAAGCTGGTGAGTTATCTTCAGCATTACAGTGTCTTCTTTTTCTTTTATGATTGTTTTTTGGCTTCGTCTCCATCTCTCTAGTTGTTTCTAAGTCTGTGTGATTGTTTACTTCCTGATTTTGAATCTCAGGTGAGGGGGAGTTATGTGAGGAAAGCTGGTCAGCGTTTGTTTCTGCCTCACTGAAGTCAATTTCCTGCCAAGTGGAAACTAATATAGAGTTCTCAGTCTCCTGCTTCAGTACGAACTGCTCTCCCTGTTGTCGGGCGCAAAGTTCCTCCTGCTCTTGTTTAATCTCTGGAGATTCCTCCTGGTCCAGACTGGAGTTCCTCTCTTGGTCACAGAGTTGCTGGTCAGTGAGAACTTCTTCCTCCTTGTGGACACGTTGCTCAGGGAGGTCTGCAGGAACAAATAAACACAATAGACAAACAACTAAATAACTGTAGGAATATTTTCCAGAGTCTTTTGGAAAGATGCTGTCTTCACTAATTTTCAAGAGGATGTACACTATATCGCCAAAAGTATTGGTTCATCTGCCTTGACTCTCATATGAACGTAATAAACGTCCCATTCTTAAATCAAATCAGTCCAATATGATGTTGGTCCACCGTCTGCAGTTATAACAGCTTCAGCTCTTCTGGGAAGGTTTTCCACAAGGTTTAGGAGTGTTTATAGGAATTTTTGACCGTTCCTCCAGAAGCACATTTGTGAGGTCAGACACTGATGTTGGAAGAGAAGGTCTGGCTCTCAGCCTTCTCTCTAATTCATCCCAAAGGTGTTGTAACGGGTTGAGGTCAGGACTCTGTGCAGGCCAGTCAAGTTCATCCAGGTCTTTACGGACCTGCTTAGTGCACTGGTGTACAGTCATGATGGATCAGGAAATAAACATTCCCAAAGTGTTCCTACAAAGTTGGGAGCATAGAATTGTCCAAAATGTCTTGGTATGCTGAAGCTTTCAGAGTTTCTTTCACTGGACCTAAGGGGCCAAGCCCAACTCCTGAAAAACTTCTCAAACCATCATCCTCCCTCCACCAAACTTTACTCTTGGCACAATGCAATCAGACAAGTACCGTTCCCTTGGCAACCACCCTACCCAGACCCTTCCATCAGATAACCGGATGATGAAGTGTGATTCATCCCTCCAGAGAACACGTCTCCACTGATCCAGAGTCCAGTGGCGGCGTTCTCTACACCACTGCATCCATCGCTTTGCATCGCTTCTGGTGATGTCTGGCTTGGATGCAGCTGCTCGGCCGTGGAAACCCAGTTTATGAAGATTCTTGAGCTGATCTGAAGGCCACATGAAGTGTGGGGGTCTGTAGCAATGGACTCTGCAGAAAGTTGCAGACCTTTGTGAACCGTGCCTCAGCCGAACCCACTCAGTCATTTTATGGGACCTACCACTTAGTGGCTGAGTTGCTGTCGTTCCCAATCGCTTCCACTTTGTTATGCTACCACTGAACGCTGACTGTGAAATATTTAGGAATGAGGAAATTTCATGACTGATTGTTGTGTAGGTGACATCCTATCACAGCACCACGCTGGAATTCACTGAGCTCCTGAGAGCGATCTATTCCTTCACAGATGTTTGTAGAAACAGTCTGCATGCCCCAGTGCTTCATTTTTATACACCTGTGAGGATGGAAATGATTGAAACACATGATTTAAATTTTTTGGATGGGTGAGTGAAGACTTATAGCAATATAGCTTATGTGCTCCCTTACATCAGCCCCTCTACGGAGCTACTACTCTAGTTGATTGGGAGCATCTGCAAATTAGTCTGTCAGGTCTAAACATTTATAATTGCTTGAGTGTTCCCAGTTTCATTTGTAACCTTTCTGTCATATTTTACCTCTGTCACGTCTCTTAAAACCTGTTAAGCTTGAATTGTACAAGAGGAATCCTTATTACTGTTTGTAACCAGCAGGTTTAATCTCAGACTTTTTTTAACTTATGTATCTGTGCCTGTTATATTTCTATTCTCTTATTTACGTGGGCTTGCATAACGATAATAAAGATCTTGAATCTTCTCGAATCTTGAATGTTTGTAAAATTACTGTGAATGAACCTGGAAATAAATGTAACATAGAGCTCTGATCAGGAACCTTCATGATACATATTCACGTATTACTTTTTGAGACCATCACAGTGTTTCATACCTGTTCTGTTTAACTTTTTCTGTGGTTTCCAGCTGGTATTCAGTCTGCGCTGACGATCGATCTCTTCTTCGTACTGGACGATGGTTTTTTCAAACTCTGTGAATATTTCTTCAGCAGCAGCAGTTAGTCGCTTGCTGATAAACTCTCTCAGATGCTGAACTGAAGACATTGTTGCTGAAACTGAAATATTCAGCTGAGAGACGAAAACACAACCATCTTCCTGCTCACATGCAACAACGGACGTTTTTGTTTGTTTACTTCCGCTGGGCGTTACACTGAAAACTTCCGACAGTGAACATGTGAGCCACTTTATCTCTGAGTTTTTACAATAGCTCTCACCGGCGTGTTGCTCTACTGCCATCTACTGGACATCTAGACGCTACACACTCATTTTCAGCTACATGTAATTTCTCACTGCTGCAATATTTTTAAGGCTCGTTGTTTATTTGAATCATATTAGTCGGTACATACCAGCGCTTAATTTTTAAATATCTGACATCTGGGATGTATGCTAGTAATGTGTCTTACAGTTGTCTTTTTGTTTTTTGAGGTAATTTAAATGTCTCAGTCAATGAGACGAATGAGGTATTATGTTATCATTATATTATGTAGTATTATGTAAACATTTATTACACATTTGACTTCCCTTCTGTTGATCTTGTCTTTACTTTCACCACACACAATCTTGTTTGTGTTACTCATTTTATTTATTGACAAAACAAGACTTGGGTCATTAATTAACTATCAACCATTACCACACACACACACAAACACACACACACACACACACATATATATATATATATATATATATATGTATATATGTATATATATATATATAAATTGTCCCCACGCCCTCCGTGGGTGGTCTCTCATCCATCCAAGTTCAGGTCCAGAGGCCTGGGAGCTTGCTCCGATGACCACGGGCACCACTGTTGCCGTCACTTTCCAGGCCTTCTCAAGTTCTACTTTCAGGCCTTGGTATTCCTCCAGTTTCTCATGTTCTTTTTTCCTGATGTTGCAGCCACTTGGTATTGCAATGTCAACCACAATGCTTTCCTCTACTGTTTGTCCATCACCACAATGTGTGGCCGGTTTGCCATTACCATTTTGTCGGTCTGAATCTGGAAGTCCCACAGGATCTTAGCTCGGTTATTCTCTACCACCTTCGGAGGTTTTCCCACCTTGACCTCGGGGCTTCCAGTCTGTACAGATGTTCCTGTACACTATACCAGCCACTTGGTAATGACGCTCCTTGTAAGCTTTCCCTGCCAGCATCTTACACCCTGCAGTTATGTGGGTCTTGTCTTGCATGGTAGATCTGAGCCTCTATTGCTCTGGCGCTCAAGGTCTGCTCCCGTACAGCTATGATCAGTGCCTCTGTGCTGTCTTTCAGTCCAGCCCTTTCTAGCCATTGGTAGGATTTCTCGATATCAGCCACTTCAGTTATCTGTCGGTGGTACATCTCATGGAGGGGCTTTTCCTCCCATGATGGTTCCTCCATCACCATATGATCTGTTTTCCACTGCCTGAAATATTCACCGAGCACTTCATCTGTTGAGGCCATCTTCTTGATGTATTCAAGGATGTTGGTTGTTTCATCCTGGATAGTGGTTCTGACACTCACTAGTCCTCTGCCTCCTTCCTTGCGCTTAGTGTACAGTCTCAGGGTGCTGGATTTGGGGTGGAACCCTCCATGCATGGTCAGGAGCTTTCGTGTTTTCACATCTGTGGTCTGAATCTCTTCCTTTGGCCAGCTTATTATTCCCGCAGGGTATCTGATGACAGGCAGGGCATAGCTGTTAATTGCCCGGACCTTGTTCTTGCCATTGAGTTGACTCCTTAGGACTTGCCTTACTCGTTGGAGGTATTTGGCTGTGGCTGCTTTTCTTGTGGCCTGTTCGAGGTTGCAATTTGCTTGTGGGATTCCAAAATACTTGTAGCTGTCCTCAATGTCTGCTATTCTGTCGTCTGGGAGTGAGACCCCTATCTGTATGGAATACCTTCCCTCTCTTTGTCACCATCCGCCCACACTTCTCAAGTCCAAATGACATTTTGATGTCATTGATGTGGATCCTGGTTGTGTGGATCGGTGAGTCAATGTCTCGCTCGCTCTTGGCGTACAGCTTGATGTCATCCATGTAGAGGAGGTGACTGATGTGTGTGGCATTGAGTCATAGGCTTTCTTGTAATCAATCCAGGCAGTGCACAGATTGGTATTCCTGGTTCTGCAGTCCCGAGCGACTGTTCTATCTACCAGCAGCTAGTGTTTTGCTCCTCTGGTATTTTTACCAATGCCCTTCTGTGCTGTGCTCATGTATTGATCCATGTGCCCACTTATCATAGCCGCTATGATGCCTGACATGAGCTTCCATGTGGTGGGGAGACAGGTTATTGGCCGACAGTTGGATGGAACTGTTCCCTTGAGGGGATCCTTCTGGATCAGGATTGTCCAGCCTTCAGTTAGCCATTCAGGGTGGGTCCCATCGTTTAGCAGCTGGGTCATTTGTGCTGCCAGGCGCTCATGAAGTGCAGTTAGCTTCTTCAGCTAGTAGGTATGAACCATGTCAGGCCCTGGTGCTGTCCAGTTTTTCATACCTGAGACTCTTTGTTGAATGTCTGCCACTGTGATGGTTACTGGTTCTTGTTCAGGGAGGTTGCTGTGGTCTGCTCTTAGATCCATCAGCCACTGTGCACCACTGTGCGATGCCTCCTTCTCCCATATGCTTTTCCAGTATTGTTCAGTCTCCAGCCTTGGCGGGTCTGCCCTGTTGTTATTACCCTGCCACTGAGAGTACACTTTAGCTGGTTGAGTTGAGAACAGCCAGTTGGCTTCAATTTCTCTCGTGTACCTCTTTAGGAGGGTAGCCAAGGCTTGGAGTCGTTGTTTGGCAGTTTCTAGTTTTTCAGGTATGGGCATCTGGCTGTACCTCCTGGGTACCTGTTTTTTCATTGCACCTTTCTGAAGCTCTGATAATTGGCTCACTTCTCTTCGAGCTGCCTTGATTTTAGCCTCCAACCTCCTCTTCCATAGTGGATATGTATCTTTATGGTTGCTCTTTGGTTGATAGCCAAGCACCTCAAGGATCACTGCTGATGAGGTGTAGATCAGCTCATTGGTTTCAGTGATGGTCATTGTAGGAATCGTTTTCAAGGCTGCATTCACATCTTCCAGGAGACTTTCCGCTGGTGCTCCACTTAGCCTCTGTAATTGTCGTTGGGGTTGCCTGATGTTCATTTTTGTCATGATCTTATCTCTTAAGTCAGTCTCTGCCTCACTCAGCGTGATTGTTCTTATTGAAGCTTCGTACCCAATCTCTGGGTGGGGAGATGTTGTTAACTTCCCCCTGACCTGGCGTCCTGGCTCCCCCTTGCTGTAGCATTTTTGTTGTACCTCGTCAATCTCAAGCTGTGATAGCAGTTGCCGTCTGTGGATGTTGGAACGTTGCGCTACAAGTTGTTTGGCAGTGAGTGTTGATTGTGGGTTTCGAAGATTCCATATGTCCCACATTCTCTGCATGTGTAACATGCAAGAGAAAGGAGGATTGTTTATATTGATGTGTATATATATGTGTATTATTAATTTCACCAAAATCCGTCACATTGTGTTAGGGATTATTTTCATTTCATTACATTATTATTATTTTATCTTCAACCTGACACGTTTATTTGTTTTGGCTTTATGCTTTATATTTTCTTTATTTGCAAAGTCAGCGCTTTTATTTTGAAGGCCAGCGGAAGTGATTGTAACTTCCGGTCCCTCTCTCGTCAGTCTGCTTTAACCCTGACTGCGGGAGGTATGTATCTGAGGCCGCTGTAACAAAAAGTTATTCCCATAAGTTTTATTAATCAGTTCATGTAAACAAGCCAAAGAACTGTTGTTTGGTAACATGTTGTGAAAGTTATAATTCACGTAATGGAACTGTGCTGTTGTATTTGAGTGAGGACGTAAGTTAGCTTACCGTGCAGCTCTCCTCTCATCGTGCGTGTGTGTATAAGTGGGTGTGGCCATGGAGGGGTGCGCTTCGGCGCACGTGCTAATCCATCTCTCCTGAAACTTTTATGTTAGGTGGCCTTTTGGATGGCATGAACACTCACACTCTGCTTGATATTGCATTTTATGCAGGTATGTATGTACACAGCTGTTTGGGTTCAGAAATTATATAAATTAGTGTTAAATTTAAAGTGCGTTGCCGACTAACACGGAAGCGTTTCTATGAGAAGTGTGTTCTTGATTTAAATATGTTATACATATGTATTTTGGTTTGACAAGTTTTTTTTGTATTTTCTTTATTTCCACTAATTTGGTTTATATGATTCTAATGTTGTGCATTAAGCACTGTCATATCATTTGTTGTTTTATTTTATTTTTCATCAAATTGTCAGTGTAAAGCTAAAGTCAGTCTGCTTTAACCCTGACTGCGGGAGGTGGCCTTTTGGATGGCATGAACACTCACACTCTGCTTGATATTGCATTTTATGCAGGAATAAACGGCAGTCAGACAGCATCCTCTGCGTCCTGCGTCCCTCTGTGCCCAGTCCCCCCCCACCCCCCTTTGCACCAGAACACAACGCAGCGTAGTCGGGGTGTGCAGGCGAGCTCCGGCTACATTGGTGCCGTGACCCGGATATCTTCGCTAAAGATCATCACCAGAGTGATCGCCGGTGGTTGTTTGGACAAGTAGGGACTTTCCAGAGGTTTAAAACAAAACGGAAAAAAAAAGGACATTAACTTACCTTGTTAAAATGGCTGATGATGAGGATGTTAAGAGACCACTTAATTATGATGAGGGTGCCGTGGCATTGACTTTTGGGCGGGGCAGGTTTTTGGGTGATTCCACTCCAGCTAGGAGCATCGGTACTGTGGGTCACCCAGTTTTATCCTCCACTCACATGCATCGAGACATCACTAGCCCGCAACAACAGGCATTTGATCCAGCCACTAACATCACAGGCATGGGGAGAGGGATGAGTGCAGTACGTCCCCGTGCTTCATTTTCCAGTCACATGCACATTGACACATCTTCTCCCATACAACACAAGTCTAGTGAGGACCTCAGCTCTCCAGACATAGGAAGCCTAATAACCCAGTTAGCACATCAAATTGGCGAGAGCATTGCAAACCAGATACAAAAGACTGCAAGTAATCAGAGTGACAGGAGTGCCCCTACACCTAGTGTAAATGTGGAAGAGGGTCATCCTGAGTTGAATCTGACAGGGATGAAGCTTGTAATGCAGGCAGATGTCAAAGAGCCACCGCACTTCAGGGGTGACGAAACAGACAAATACACAGTACATGAATGGGAGGAAGTTATGGATATTTATCTGATGAGAAGGGGCATTCCACCACACGAACACTCCCAAGAGATAATGTCAAAACTAATGGGGAAAGCTAAAGATGTTGTAAGGGTGACTCTCCGCAGCATCCCTTCTTTAAAGCCTGCTGAAGACCCCAAGCTTGTCTTTGACATTCTCAAACAGCACTTCAGTGAAGTAACATATTCCTCCATGCCCCTAGCAGACTTCTACAACACCTTACCCCTGACTGGAGAAAATCCAATGGATTACTGGATCCGGTTGAACAAAGCAGTGGATGTCGCTGATGAGTGCCTGAAAAGACAGGGGAGAAACATCGAGAATCCCGCTCATGAGGTCACCATGATGTTTGTAAAGCATTGTCCTGATCCTGCACTCACTAGTGTCCTGAAATGTAAAACAGCAGAGAAGTGGACATCACATGAAATACAGGAGCATCTCATTGAACACCAGAGAGAGGCCAAGAAAAAAATTCAAGGTAAAACATGCCGCCCACCACAGCACAGGCAAGTTGGTGCCCATGCTCAGGTTTCAACACAGAAAGATGTAACTACTGATGGAGTGTGGGAGCACACTAGTGAACGGAACATGATGGAGCTGCCATCCACTTCTCCTGTTGAGAGCGCTTGCATTCAGTCCCTCATTGGTCTGTTAGATCGTGTGTTGGAGCAGAAAACTCAGTCAGCAATAAAAACTGGACCAAGCAGAGAGCAAGCAAATCCCTTCCAAAGGAGGTGTAAAGTCTGCCAGGCAGCTGATCATTCCACAACAATGCACTGCAGACAGGAAAACTTATGTATGAGCTGTTTCAGGCCTGGTCACTGGAGAAGGGAATGCAGACAACGTAAGTCAAGTCACAACGCTCCACCTCACCCCAACCAGTCTCAGCCCGGAGAAGAACAAGATAAAGCACCTTTAAACTAAAGGGCTCACACCTGGAGAGGGGATGTGTGGGCATCAAAGACATAACCCTCGAATGTGGTGAAGATTTAAAGGAGGTATACTCAAATGTGTGCACAGCAATGACCGACGACTGTACCGTAATAGTCCAAAACATTCACAGAGTCGAAGCCTTTGACGAATTATTCCACGCCCCAGTGACTGTAAATGGCTCTGTTCAGCTGCAAGGATTACTTGACTCTGGATCTATGGCGTGCACAATAAGTGAGGTGGCAGAACAGAGACTCTTATCTGAAAATACCCTGACACAACTGCAAGAATTGACACAGCACATTGTCCTTGTCGGCTGTGGGGGAGTACAGGTGAGCCCCAAGTGCATGTACGATATGGAGTTGGAATTGTATGGGATCAAGTGTATGGTGCCGGTTCTAGTGGTTGCTGGTCAGAAAGACGAAATCATCGTAGGCACTAATCTGTTGAAGTATGTTTTCCGTCAGATGAAAAATGACGACACTTACTGGAAACTTATTTCATGCAACGGACAGGAGTCTGAAGAGTGTGAACGGTTCTTGGAGATGATGGCTGGCCTCACAAGGTGGAGAGGGGAGAACATGCCAGACAAAGTGGGCACGGTCAAGCTGACCCAGGCAGTCACATTACAACCCAAAAAAGAGTATCTGTTATGGGGCAGGCTACCAGGCAATGTCCCTATGTCACCTGGCAGTGCAGTGATGGTGGAGCCCACTTCATCAAAATGTGCCTCTCGAGGCATTATAGTAGGCAGAGTGATCACACATCTGTGGGGGGATGGTTGGACTCCTATAAGAGTGACAAATATCACAGGAAGGCCCCTCACCCTGAAAAGAAACTGCAAGCTAGCAGATGTCTCTCCTTGCATGGCAGCTGAAGATTTCACATTGCTTCAAAACTCCTGTGAGAGAGGAAATGACACGGATAAGACGATACATGACCGAAATAAGACTCCTGACAATACTGACCTGAAACAGAAACTGAGAAACCTTGGACTGGGAGATGTTGATATTGATGGTTGCCAGGTGAGCCCCTCCACCAAGAGTCAGCTGGTGGAAATGCTGGAACAATATCAAGATGTGTTCTCAAAACACCATCTAGATTGTGGAGAAGCCACGGGCTTTGTGCACCGAATCCGTCTCACAGATGACCGTCCCTTTCGCCTACCATATCGCAGAGTGCCTCCAGCTCATTACCAAAAGCTACGCCAAGTCCTCACTGAGATGGAAGAGCAGGGGATCATACGAAAGTCCGTAAGCGAATTTGCGTCCCCTCTAGTGATGGTTTGGAAGAAGAACGGCGACCTCAGGTTATGCACAGACTTCAGGTGGCTGAATGCGAGGACCATAAAGGATGCTCATCCTCTGCCTCATCAGGCAGACTGTCTTGCAGCCCTTGGCGGGAACTCTGTTTTCAGCACCATGGATTTAACATCCGGGTTTTACAACCTGCCCATGCATGAGGAAGACAAAAAGTATACCGCCTTCACAACACCCCTGGGCTTGCATGAGTATAACAGAATGCCGCAAGGACTCTGTAACAGCCCCGCATCCTTTATGAGGATGATGCTCAGCATTTTTGGCGACCTCAACTTTAGCACCCTGCTGTGTTATCTCGATGACCTCCTGGTCTTTGCCCCATCAGAGCAAGAAGCCCTCAGCAGACTGGAAGCTGTTTTTCAGAGGTTGAGAGAACACAACTTGAAGCTGAGCCCAAAAAAATGCCACCTGCTGCGGCGGTCTGTGAAATTCCTCGGTCATGTTATCGATGGTGATGGGTTGGCTGTCGACCCAGGAAAGGTTGAAGTCATTGTCAGGATGACAAAGAATGACTTGATGGAGGATGACGGCCGCACGCCTTCAGTTCGGAGAGTGAAGTCATTCCTTGGGATGATATTCTATTATCAACACTTCATTCCCAACTGCTCCTCGATTGCCAAGCCTCTGTTTGCCCTCACAGCTGGTCAAAAGCGGAGAGGGAAGACTGGTAAATTAAACCAGAAGCCAGGAGTCTTCAGAAAGCTAAAACCCGCAGATTGGACTGATGATTGTGACTCCGCCTTCCTCAACCTCAAAGAGAAGCTTCTAAATTGTGTGGTCCTCACTCACCCAGACTTCTCCAAACCACTGATCCTGTCCATTGACGCCTCTCTCGACGGTCTCGGGGCAGTTTTGTCCCAAATACCAGAGGGTGAGACAAAAGCCCGTCCGATCGCCTTTGCCAGCAAAACTCTGACTGGCTCACAAAAGAGGTATCCAGCCCATCGCTTGGAATTCTTGGCGCTCAAGTGTGAAAAATTTGGTCATTGGTTGAAGGGACACACTTTTACAGTGTGGACTGATAATAATCCACTAACCTACTTGATGACAAAACCCAAACTTGACGCCTGCGAACAGCGGTGGGTGGCCAAACTGTCCCCATACACATTCGACATCAAGCACATCTCTGGATCAAAAAACATTGTGGCGGATGCCTTGAGTAGAGACCCCTTTTCCAGGTCAGTGGGTCAAAGGTTGGTCAGTGAGCCATACGAAAACCTGTTGGCAGAAGCTGAGGCTACAAAGATGGAAGGAGTGCAAGATGTTTTCAGGTGCAGGGTTCATTGCTCTCAGGCACCAGTCTGTACAACCTCAAAAGCTCTCTGTGGCAATCAAGTGGGAAGTCAGAGCTCCTCTGATGTTAAGTCAATCTGTGAAGCTCACATCGAGTGGGAAAAGGCTGCAGAGTCAAGAGCAGTGCAGTTTCTTAAAGTGCTTCCACAGATGGCAATCTCTGAACAAAGTGCACTTCCGGCTCTGTCCCTTGAGGAGCTCCGTCACAGTCAGGAGTCAGATCCAGACATCCAGGGGGTCCTACGGCTTGTAGAACGGGGGGAATCACCATCTAGGAGGGAAAGAAGTAACTTACCTCACAAGGCACGAGCATTATGCAAACAGTGGCATCGCCTAAAAATCCAAGATGGAGTCCTCTATAGGATTATAAAAGACCCATCAACTAGACACACAAGGTATCAGTTTGTCTTACCAACCACCTGTAAAGCTAAGGCCCTTTCTGGGGTGCATGATCTCGCAGGGCACCAAGGACAAGCTAGAACCCTACACCTCGCCAGACAACGCTTTTTCTGGCCGCAAATGGAAAGAGACATTAAGGATTACGTCAAATGCTGCCAGCGATGTATCCTTGCAAAATCCCCTGAACCAGCTGCTCGAGCCCCGCTGGAGAGCATCCATACCTCAGCACCCATGGAGTTGGTGTGTATAGACTTCTGGAGTGCTGAGGATAGCAAGCAAAGGTCGGTGGATGTCCTGGTCGTAACCGACCACTTTACAAAATTGGCTCATGCTTTCCCCTGTGTAAATCAGACAGCAAAACAGGTTGCAAAGAAGTTGTGGGACAATGTATTTTGCATATATGGGTTTCCGGAGCGAATACATTCTGATCAAGGAGCCAATTTTGAAAGCAAACTCATATCAGAGCTCCTTAGTCTCGCAGGGGTGGCAAAGTCACGCACAACTGCATACCACCCCATGGGAAATGGGCAGACTGAAAGATTCAATAGGACGCTTGGCAGCATGCTGCGGTCTTTACCACTGGCAGCAAAGCAGCACTGGACACAGCAGATACAAGCCCTGACTTTTGCCTACAATGCCACTGTGCACGAAACTACTGGATATGCACCATTCTATCTAATGTTTGGTCGAGTCCCTAGGCTCCCAGTGGATATGGTCTTCCGGCAGGTCCTGAAAGACGCCAGTGTGGTCGACTACAAGACCTATGCAGGCAAATTGATGGCAAGCCTTCATGAGGCTGCTGGCATTGCTCGGCAGCATACAAGAAAGGAGCAGCAGCATCAAGCCGACGGCTACAACAAAAAGGTCAGGGGCGCCTGTCTAAATGTGGGGGACAGAGTTTTGCTTGCCAACAAAGCAGAGAGAGGAAAAAGGAAGTTGGCAGATAAGTGGGAACCCACGATCTATACAGTGACGGACTGTAACCCCCGAACTCACATCTACAAAATCGAAGATGGGAGCGGGAAGACTAGGGTGGTGCATCGGAACTTGATATTGGATGTGAGCTTTTTACCAGTCCCTGAGCAAAGCAGCGAAGAACCCAGTTCAGCCAGCATAGATGGGATCCGTGGATCCCAGACTCAGCCATCGGATGCTTTAGGAGGTCTGCCGGAAGAAATTTCAGAGAACCGGACCCTCTCATGGGTGTGCATGTCTTCAGATGTTGGCTGTGAGTCACTGGGGAACGGTGATGAGTCGGAGGAAGGGGATGAAGTGTCACCATCTGCAATCTGGGACTCAGATCAGATTTCATGTGCAGGTTCCTTGGATAACTCTGCAAGTAGTGGGATTGTAGGGCAGAGTGGGGAGGACTTACCTCTGAGAGACTCACCTGACTCCAATGTGATTTCCAGGTCACCTGCACCAGATGACCATAATGACTCTCAAACCAGTGTTCATAACATGAGTGGGGCAGAACATGATGACATCTTACCTGAGACAGTGGGTGGGAATCAAGCACCAGCACAAAATTCAGGGGCTGGGGGACATGTTGTCAGAACACGTGCAGGCAGAGTTGTTAAGGCAGTTAATCGTCTCATAGAGAACATGGCACAGAAACCACTTACAAGGGGTATTGTGAAAGGGTTAAGCAGAAAATCTCAGTCTTTGTTGACCCTGTCTTAATGTACAAAGGGGGCACAACAATGTATGTTATGCAGTATTTTATTGTTTTGTTTTAGAAGATGTATTACAATTTTTACTTTTTTTTTATCCTCTGTGGTTAATGTTCTCACGGTAGTACGTGTGCCAAGGTTTTATGTGGTGTAAAAGGCACCATATTGACTAGGAGAGAGAGTAACCTGATCAACTCCTGTCTTCTCTGAACTTATTTCACAAGTAGCTTTATATGCTGTGTCCAGGACCCAGATTCAAGGGGTCATCTTGGTTTGAGTGAGTGTGAACGTTTTGTCTCTTGTTATCACCTAATATACAAAATGTAGTTCTCTTCATATGCTCAGGATTTTGGAGAAATTAAGGAGAGGTGAATGTAACATGCAAGAGAAAGGAGGATTGTTTATATTGATGTGTATATATATGTGTATTATTAATTTCACCAAAATCCGTCACATTGTGTTTGGGATTATTTTCATTTCATTACATTATTATTATTTTATCTTCAACCTGACACGTTTATTTGTTTTGGCTTTATGCTTTATATTTTCTTTATTTGCAAAGTCAGCGCTTTTATTTTGAAGGCCAGCGGAAGTGATTGTAACTTCCGGTCCCTCTCTCGTCAGTCTGCTTTAACCCTGACTGCGGGAGGTATGTATCTGAGGCCGCTGTAACAAAAAGTTATTCCCATAAGTTTTATTAATCAGTTCATGTAAACAAGCCAAAGAACTGTTGTTTGGTAACATGTTGTGAAAGTTATAATTCACGTAATGGAACTGTGCTGTTGTATTTGAGTGAGGACGTAAGTTAGCTTACCGTGCAGCTCTCCTCTCATCGTGCGTGTGTGTATAAGTGGGTGTGGCCATGGAGGGGTGCGCTTCGGCGCACGTGCTAATCCATCTCTCCTGAAACTTTTATGTTAGGTGGCCTTTTGGATGGCATGAACACTCACACTCTGCTTGATATTGCATTTTATGCAGGTATGTATGTACACAGCTGTTTGGGTTCAGAAATTATATAAATTAGTGTTAAATTTAAAGTGCGTTGCCGACTAACACGGAAGCGTTTCTATGAGAAGTGTGTTCTTGATTTAAATATGTTATACATATGTATTTTGGTTTGACAAGTTTTTTTTGTATTTTCTTTATTTCCACTAATTTGGTTTATATGATTCTAATGTTGTGCATTAAGCACTGTCATATCATTTGTTGTTTTATTTTATTTTTCATCAAATTGTCAGTGTAAAGCTAAAGTCAGTCTGCTTTAACCCTGACTGCGGGAGGTGGCCTTTTGGATGGCATGAACACTCACACTCTGCTTGATATTGCATTTTATGCAGGAATAAACGGCAGTCAGACAGCATCCTCTGCGTCCTGCGTCCCTCTGTGCCCAGTCCCCCCCCACCCCCCTTTGCACCAGAACACAACGCAGCGTAGTCGGGGTGTGCAGGCGAGCTCCGGCTACACATGTAACCTCTCTGACTAGGGTTACTGGAATAGTAGCATTCCAACAGACCCTTGTTCTCATCTCTCATCCATTTCCGTCTTGTTCCAGTAGTCCACTTCTCACCAGGGTGCTCTGGTTCCCCAGCTCCTGACGCAGACCTTGTTTGACCGGGCGACGTCTGAGCCGGAACCCTAGACCAAACTAGGTGTTGGTAATTGCCCCGGCCAGGATGTGAACCCGGGTCTCCTGCATGAAAGTCGGATGACTTACTCACTATATATATATATATGTACATATCTATGTATACTGACATATACCGACTTAAACAAGTCGGTATATGAGTAAAGTGAAAACTAAATTACAGAAGTGTACAGACGTCAGCCTAATAAAGAAAGGGATCTTATAACTTGATAGTTTTATTGTAGAATCACAAACATTGTAAAAACACAGTAGCTTATGCAGATGTTGCCACAGCCTAGAAACACCGGAGCAAAGAACATTTTATTGATATTTCATATTTATTCATGTCGAGCAAAAACATTTCAGCTCTTTGAGTCAAGGATTAATTATTCTGCTCAGATTTATTGTTGTACACAGAGAAGGATGTGGGACAGTTATGAGCGACGTCACCTGTCTGCGTGAAGCGAGGTGGTGCGTGAGGGCATCTGCATGCATGGCTCTTAGTTAACATGTAGCAATGGTTATGTCGACATCTTAGACGTCTTCTGAAAACTAAGCTAATAAAAATGCACCGCAGGGAGAATAAAGTTGCTGATACAAAGATGCAGTCCTGTCTGGTTTAAAGATCTAAGGCAGTCTCGCCATGTCTCAGCCCAGCATGAAGCACAACTTTTTTTTTTTTTTTTAATGAGACGTTTCTTTGATCGCTTCATATAAAGTTTCTTCATTCAAAGACAAAAGAAGAAGCAGCAGTTAGTCACTCGCTGACAAACTCTCTCAGATGCTGAACTGAAGACATTGTTGCTGAAACACTGAAATATTCAGCTGATATATGACAAAACAATCGTCTTCAAGATCAGTCCAGACATGCACCGCTAGTGATGTGTTTACTTCCGCTCGGTGTCACACCGAAACATTCCGACAGTGGGCGTGGCGCCCGTTCCTACGTGTGCTGACCCACGGGGGTCTTGTCGTCTCTCAGCTGTTTCAGCAACGTCTTCAGTTCAGCGTGTACTGCTGAAGAAAAACAACGATGTGACGCGTGCGTACTGATTATTTTCATGGTTGTTTTTAAATCTCTGCAGCCAGAACTCACTTAAACTACAACAACACTACTAAAATATATTTGCTATTCCACTGGAAGGTACAATGACATTTTTCTAAATAAAAACAGGGTTTCTAACTATAGTGAGTTTTCTTGTGGGAATTTAAATCACCTCTGCTATGGAAACATTTGGCACATATCTCACAGGAATAGGGCCTCTCACCTGTGTGGATTCTTCTGTGGATCACCAAACTGCCACTTTGAGTGAAATCTTTGCCACATATTTCACAAGAAAACAACTTCTCACCTGTGTGAGTTCTTTGGTGTCTCGACAAACTATTACTTTGAGTGAAACATTTCCCACAGATTTTACATGAAAAAGGTCTCTCACCCGTGTGGGTTCTCATGTGGATGGACAAATACTGCTTAGAAAACAGTTTCCCACAACTTTCACAAGGAGCAAATTTATGATCCTGATGGATTTTTTGTTGGTTAAATCTTTTCTTTCTTTCATACGGCTTTTTTCCTGTGTTTATTCTGTCATCTTGCTCCATATTTGTCCCACTTCTAAAGGATTTTCCACTAACGTCAAACATCGAACCATTTCTACTTGTATCAGAATCAAACTGACTCTCTAAAGCTGGTGAGTTATCTTCAGCATTACAGTGTCTGCTGTTTCTTTTATGATTGTTTTTTGGCTTCGTCTCCATCTCTCTAGTTGTTTCTAAGTCTGTGTGATTGTTTACTTCCTGATTTTGAATCTCAGGTGAGGGGGAGTTATGTGAGGAAAGCTGGTCAGCGTTTGTTTCTGCCTCACTGAAGTCAATTTCCTCCTGTTTCAAGTGGAAACTAATATAGAGTTCTCAGTTTCCTGCTTCAGTACGAACTGCTCTCCCTGTTGTCGGGCGCAAAGTTCCTCCTGCTCTTGTTTAATCTCTGGAGATTCCTCCTGGTCCAGACTGGAGTTCCTCTCTTGGTCACAGAGTTGCTGGTCAGCGAGAACTTCTTCCTCCTCGTGAACATGCTGCTGTGCGAGTTCTGCAGGAACAAATAAACACAATAGACAAACGACTAAATAACGCACAGTCATGATGGATCAGGAAAGGGCCATTCCCAAAGTGTTCCTACAAAGTTAGGAGCATGGAATTGTCCAAAATGTCTTGGTATGCTGAAGCTTTCAGAGTTTCTTTCACTGGAACTAAGGGGCCAAGCCCAGCTCCTGAAAAACTTCTCAAACCATCATCCTCCCTCCACCAAACTTTACTCTTGGCACAATGCAATCAGACAAGTACCGTTCCCCTGGCAACCGCCCTACCCAGACTCTTCCATCAGATAACCGGATGATGAAGTGTGATTCATCCCTCCAGAGAACACGTCTCCACTGATCCAGAGTCCAGTGGCAGCGTTCTCTACACCACTGCATCCATCGCTTTGCATCGCTTCTGGTGATGTCTGGCTTGGATGCAGCTGCTCGGCCGTGGAAACCCAGTTTATGAAGATCTCTTCGCTCTGTTCCTGACCTGATCTAAAGGCCACATGAAGTGTGGAGGTCTGTAGCAATCGACTCTGCAGAAAGTTGCAGACCTTTGTGAACCGTGCCTCAGCCGAACCCACTCAGTCATTTTATGGGACCTACCACTTAGTGGCTGAGTTGCTGTCGTTCCCAATCGCTTCCACTTTGTTATGCTACCACTGAACGCTGACTGTGAAATATTTAGGAATGAGGACATTTCATGACTGATTGTTGTGTAGGTGACATCCTATCACAGCACCACGCTGGAATTCACTGAGCTCCTGAGAGCGATCTATTCCTTCACAGATGTTTGTAGAAACAGTCTGCATGCCCCAGTGCTTCATTTTTATACACCTGTGAGCATGGAAGTGATTAAAACACGTGATTTAAATTATTTGGATGGGTGAGTGAAGACTTCTGGCAATATACCTTATGTGCTCCCTTACATCAGCCCCTCTACGGAGCTACTACTCTAGTTGATTGGGAGCATCTGCAAATTAGTCTGTCAGGTCTAAACATTTATAATTGCTTGAGTGTTCCCAGTTTCATTTGTAACCTTTCTGTCATATTTTACCTCTGTCACGTCTCTTAAAACCTGTTAAGCTTGAATTGTACAAGAGGAATCCTTATTACTGTTTGTAACCAACAGGTTTAATCTCAGACTTTTTTTAACTTATGTATCTGTGCCTGTTATATTTCTATTCTCTTATTTACGTGGGCTTGCATAACGATAATAAAGATCTTGAATGTTAGTAAAATTACTGTGAATGAACCTGGAAATAAATGTAACATAGAGCTCTGATCAGGAACCTCCATGATACATATTCACGTATTACTTTTTGAGACCATCACAGTGTTTCATACCTGTTCTGTTTAACTTTTTCTGTGGTTTCCAGGTGATATCCAGCTGTCTGCGCTGATGATCGATCTCTTCTTCGTACTGGACGATGGTTTTTTCAAACTCTGTGAATATTTCTTCAGCAGCAGCAGTTAGTCGCTCGCTGATAAACTCTCTCAGACGCTGAACTGAAGACATTGTTGCTTAAACTCTGAAATATTCAGCTGAGAGACGAAAACACAACCGTCTTCCTGCTCACATGCAACAACGGGCGTTTTGGTTTGTTTACTTCCGCTGGGTGTCACACTGAAAACTTCCGACAGTGAACATGTGAGCCACTTTATCTCTGAGTTTTTACAAAAGCTCTCACCGGCGTGTTGCTCTACTGCCATCTACTGGACATCTACACCCTACACAGTCATTTTCAGCTACATGTAATTTCTCACTGCTGCAATATTTTTAAGGCTCGTTGTTTATTTGAATCATATTAGTCGGTACATACCAGTGCTTAATTTTTAAATATCTGACATCTGGGATGTATGCTAGTAATGTGTCTTACAGTTGTCTTTTTGTTTTTTGAGGTAATATAAATGTCTCAGTCAATGAGATGAATGAGGTATTATGTTATCATTATATTATGTAGTATTATGTAAACATTTATTACACATTTGACTTCCCTTCTGTTGATCTTGTCTTTACTTTCATCACACACAATCTTGTTTGTGTTGCTTATTTTATTTATTGACAAAACAAGACTTGGGTCATTAAGTCAGTCAATATCTATCTATCTATCTATCTATCTATCTATCTATCTATCTATCTATCTATCTATCTATCTATATATATATATATATATATATATATTTTTTTTTTAACCTATCTTGTCCAGCATCTTAGCAAGCCAAATGACATGTTTGTTTTGCCGAACAAATTTGCTCTGCCAACAGGAGGTTTATGGATACAAAGCTCCTCTTGTTAATTTGATTAATTTGTTTATTTACTTTGAATTGTGGAACCTATGTAATCTTGCTGGACCTTACCGGAGGGGACAGAAAAAGAAGAAAGACAGCAAAAAAGAAAGCAGAAAGAAGAAAAGAGACAAAAAGAAAACAAATAGAAGGCAAACACCCTTCTATCCAAGCCATCATCCAAGCAACCAACAAACTGCTACACCTGAACAGAAACACACCAAAAAATTTCTTAAGTCTTTTACAGAAAAAACAGAGTGAATGTTTCAAACAAAGCTAATCAAGTTCCTAAATAATAATACCCCCCCCCCCCCCAACAAAAAAAAAAAAAAAATTAAATTAAACTAAAAAAAACCACTGAACCAGTTTTCCTCAGTGGGGGAATGAAGTATCTTTCATTTCATTCACATTTTGATACTGGTGCCTTTTCCCCTCTCATTTGTATATTAATTGGGTGAATAAATTTCCTTTTTTACCTAAAACAAAAATCTGACACAACTTTAAAAATAAGTGAATACAGAAATTATTTTTGTTAAATAAAGCGTTGTGTTGGACTGAATGAAAGTTGCAGAATGTTCAACTGGACTTAAACAAGTCGGTACATGAGTGAAGTGAAAACTAAATTACAGAAGTGTACAGACGTCAGCCTAATAAAGAAAGGGATCTTATAACATGATAGTTTTATTGTAGAATCGCAAACATTGTAAAAACACAGTAGCTTATGCAGATGTTGCCACAGCCTAGAAAAACCGGAGCAAAGAACATTTTATTGATATTCCATATTTATTCATGTCGAGCAGAAAGATTTCAGCTCTTTGAGTCAAGGATTAATTATTCTGCTCAGATTTATTGTTGTACACAGAGAAGGATGTGGGACAGTTATGAGCGACGTCACCTGTCTGCGTGAAGCGAGGTGGTGCGTGAAGCGAGGTGGTGCGTGCGGGCATCTCCATGCATGGCTCTAAGTTAACATGTAGCAGTGGTTATGTCGACATCTTAGCCGTCTTCTGAAAACTCAGCTAATAAAAATGCACCGCAGGGAGAATAAAGCTGCTGACTCAAAGATGCAGTCCTGTCTGGTTTAAAGATCTAAGGAAGAATGTCGCCATGTCTCAGCCCAGCATGAAGCACAACTTATATTTTTTTAAATGAGACGTTTCTTTGATCGCTTCATATAAAGTTTCTTCATTCAAAGACAAAAGAACACGGTTTATGTTCCATGTTTATACAACAAACCATCACACAACGTGACAAGGTCTGTTTTTATTTAGTTCAGCTCTACACATCCATAAACATCCAAAAGAGTCGTGTTTATTCATTTTGAGCAACTGAAGACATCCAGTGATGCAACATGGCCGCCTGAAAGGATGATCAACCATTTCAACGCAGTATTTTCTGAAATAAGTTCTTACAAACAAAAAGCAAATGTAAGTAATGTTAACGTAAAAGTTTTAATTGAAGGTAAAATGACCATTTCAGACTGGTTGACCAGAGCAGGAATTCTCGTCTGCGTGATTTCTCATGTGGGCAGTCAAACCGCCTCTGAAATGGAAAGTTTTCCCACATATTTCACAAGGAAACACCTCACCTGTGTGGATTCTCGTGTGAAGTCTCAAATAACTTCTTTGCTTGAAATTTTTTCCACATATTCCACAAGAAAATGGCCTCTCACCGGTGTGGATTCTCATGTGGGTAAACAGACTGCTGCTTTGAGAGAAACTTTTCCCACAGATTTTGCATGGATACAATTTCTCGCCCGTGTGGATTCTCATGTGGATCAACAGATTCCCACTTTGAGTGAAATTCTTGCCACATGTCTCACAAGGATATAACTTATCACCTGTGTGGATTCGCATGTGTCTCAACAAATTCCCACTTTGAGTGAAACTTTTCCCACAAGTTTCGCAGGGATACAGCTTCTCGCCTGTGTGGATTCTCATGTGGGTCAACAGACTGCTGTTCTGAGAAAAACATTTCCCACATGTTTCACAAGAAAACAGCTTCTCACCTGTGTGAACTCTCATGTGTCTCAACAAGGTGCAGCTTTGTGCAAAACCTTTCCCACATGTCTGGCAAACAAACGCTTTCACATCGCTGAGGTTCCTTTGACGTCGTCCTATAACGCGCTTGTTTCTAAAGACTCTTCCACAAAAAGTATCTCCAGTTTTTTCTCCTGACTCAGTAGGAAACTGACTCTCTGACACAGGAGAGATGTCTCCACTCTCACTGTGACTACTTTGGCTCTCGTCCTGATCTTGGTTTTCATTAAAGGGAGAGTGATGCGAGTAAAACTGATCAGTGTTTGATTCTACTTCACTGAAGTCACTTTGAGGACAAGCTGAGGCCAACATAAAGGTATCCTCCTCCTCCTCCTGCTTCAGTACAAGCTGCTCTCTCTCTTGAGTGGTGCAGAGTTCTTCTTGCTCCTCTTTAATCTCTGGAAGCTCCTCCTGGTCCAGACTGGCGCTCCTCTCCTGGTTATGGAGTTGCTGGTCAGCGTCATGTGTCTGGTCTTTCTCCTCTTTACAGACAGGTTGCTGTGGGAGGTCTGGAGAGCCAAAAGAACATAGGAGGTAAATACAAGAGGCTGATGACAGGAAAATACCTCTAAAGACACATAAACTGTACGTAAGGGTGAATAAATAAAGATGGTTGTGAAGTCAGCCTGTTATCACTTCTTAAACAACTACTGGAGGATTAAAGGACTGATGACTCAGCAGGATTTCTAAATTTATCTTTAGTAGACTGGACTACTGTAATGTCCTCACGGGTCTCCCTAAAAAGACCATCAGACAGCTGCAGTTAGTCCAGAACGCTGCTGCTCCAGTCCTCACTAAGACCAGGAAAGTGGATCTTATAACTCCAGTCCTCAGATCTTTACACTGGCGTCCTGTCTGTCAAAGAACTGACTTCAAAATCCTGCTGTTAGTTTACAAAGACCTGGATGGTTTAGGACCAAAATACATTCAGGATCTTCTGGTTCGTTATGAACCAACCAGATCCCTCAGGTCATCAGGGTCAGGTCTACTTTCTGTTCCCAGAGTCAGAACTATACGTGGAGAGGCAGCGCTCACCTTTTATGCTCCTCACATGTGGACCAAACTCCCAGAAAACTGCAGATCTGCTGACTCAGCAGTTTTACATCAGGGTTAAAAACTTTTCTATTTTCTGCATTTTATCAGAACAACGGTTCATTTCTCACACTGGAAATGTATTTCTTGCATTTTATCTTATTATACATTACCTTGTTGTTGTCTTTATTTTATTTCCTCTTAAAGTTTGTTTTTGTTTAATTTACATCTGCTTCTCGCTGTATTGCTTTGATGTTTTAAATTGACTTAAATGTGCTATACAAATAAACTTGCTTTGCCTTAATGTTTAACTACATCTCCACTTTATTTACGTATTTAGATCAAGAGAACACCTCAGGTTTCTAAACTCTGTAAAAAATGTTCATGTGATGGTTCGTTCAGACCATCATACCTGCTGTGTTTAACTTTATCTGTGGTTTCCAGGTGACATCCAGCAGTTTGCGATGACGATCGATCTCTTCTTCGTACTGGACGATGGTTTTTTCAAACTCTGTGAATATTTCTTCAGCAGCAGCAGTTAGTCGCTCGCTGATAAACTCTCTCAGATGCTGAACTGAAGACATTGTTGCTGAAACAGTGAAATATTCAGGTGAGAGACGAAAACACAACCGTCTTCCGCCCGTTAGCTTCTTCTTCTTCTTCGTCTATTATTTCTGCAGCTGACATGCGCAGAGTTGCTTTACTGCCACCGTCTGGACATAGAAAAAAATGTAGCTACAATTAAATTAATCAGAATTATAATAACTGAAGAACTTTTCCCAAATCAGACCAAAGGGCATTATATTAGAAAATATTTTAAATAAGAGCAGATTACTGTAATAATAAAAAAATAAATAAATGTGGAGCTGGTTGAAGTCCAAGTCAATAAAGTCAGATACGTAGGCATTATTTGCGATTACAAGCTCAGCTTCAAAAACCACATTAAAAAGGTTTGTCACACTTTAAAATATAATTTGACCAACTTCAGGTGAACAAGAAGCTCAGAGACAACAGAGGAAGCCAAAATCTACACGAATTCAACGATTCTGTCTCATTTATTATTTGGTATATTGTATTTGTCACAGTCAAACAAGACGACCATTAAACCAGAGGAATCGCTCTATAAACAGGCTCTGAGGATCCTGGACAAGAAAACATCATCACTATCAAATTCTCTCCAAACACAGAATGTTAAACTTTGGAAAGTTACAGTAAATATGTAAATGTTCATCTACTCTTCAAGATAACCAATAAAATGGCCCCAACACCACTTAGAAAGTTTATTTCATTAACATCTGAACAGAGGAGCATCTGGCGCGAAACCTGCCAGCAGAAAAACAGAACTGGGACGATCAGCCTTTCATTTAAAACTAAATTAGTATGAAACAAACTCCCAACACATCGAACTATCTACTTCTAAATGTTTAGTACAGAAACAAAAACCTGTTAGAAGAAAGCGAGACACGTCAGCATTTATTTTATCATTTGTTTTGTTTCCTTTTACCAATAAAAAAGAACCAGAATGAGTTTAATTTTAGTCTGTAACAGCAAACTTTACAGGACAAAGGAAGGATGGCTGGAAGCTGAATAAGGTAAATTTACTCTTTTAATTCTACTGTTACTAATGTTGTATTTTCTCTATTTTACTGTATTTTTACAGAGCAATTAACTGTTGGTCCCTGTTCAATAAACTAAATAAAAACGAAACTAGATGTTTAGCATTTCAGACTGTAGTTTCCTTCCATTAAACATGTTTGTACTTTTATCTTTTCTGCTAGTTATTTAATCTGAATCTCACTACTGCTTTCATGACAATCACTAATACATCATGTACATTTTATTTTTCAGTCTTACACTATTCTTTTCTAATTTTTCTCTTGCAGCTGGATGAGCTAAAACAAAATCTGACAAATATCATCTAAAATAATTAATACAGGTTTAATTTTTTCAAGGAGGGTGTGTTCTAGTGTCTAGTAGACACAATACAGATCATTCAGCTGGAATTTCACTGGAAAAGTCTGTAAATTACTGAACTGAAAACCCTTTTTCCAAAAACAGGCAGCCATCGTTCATGACAACTACCGCAGAAATCAGCCTGAATGGATGATCAAACATTTTAACACCATATCTTCTAAAACAATAAGTTACAAACAAAAAGATAAAATAGATAAAATTGTAAACTTTTAAAGTCAGAGTCAAAAGTTTGACTTGAAAGTTAAGTTACATCTTTCTGAATGTTTGACAAAAACAAGACGGAGTTCTCGAGTGGGAGTTCAAACAAAAACTTTCTCTACGTGTCGCACACGAAGACGTTTTCCTCATTTTTCCACCCGTGTGGGTTTATGTGGAGCCTGAATGTGCCTACAGCTAAACATGCTCTACAGAAGAAAAGGCTTCTCAGCTGTGAGTTCTCAGTGCAGCCAAACGTCTTTATTATGGCACATTTCACAAGAAAACATTACCTGTGTGGATTCTCATGTGAAGGCCTTTGCTTGAACATTTTTTCTCCTGTACATGAACAAGGCCTCTCTCCTCTGTGAGTTTTCATACGTGCAGTCATATCACCACCTGTTTCACACCATCATGGCCTCTGGTCTGTGTGGATTCTCATGTGGAGTGACAAGCTACCATTTTGAGTGAACCTTTTCCCACATACCTTACAGGAAAAAGGCTTTGTACCGGTATGGATTCTCATATGGGTTGACATATTGCTCTTAGATATAAAACCTTTTCCACACCGTTCACATGAATGCAACTTCTCACCGGTGTGGATTCTCATGTGGAGTGACAAGCTACCATTTTGAGTGAACCTTTTCCCACATATCTTACAGGAAAAAGGCTTTGTACCGGTATGGATTCTCATATGGGTTGACATATTGCTCTTAGATATAAAACCTTTTCCACACCGTTCACATGAATGCAACTTCTCACCGGTGTGGATTCTCATGTGAACCTTCAAATAACTCTTGGTACTAAAACTTTTCCCACACACTGGACATAAAAAAGGCCTCTCACCGGTGTGCTTTCTTATGTGGGTTTCCAGATATTTCTTAGGAAATTTTTTCCCACACATTTCACAAGGATGAAATTTTCCTCCTTTTTGGGTTCTTGTGTGAGGCAGCAAAGTACGACTTGAAACCTTCTCACTTGTTTTAGAATCGAACGGACTCTCTGAACCTGGAGCATCATCCTCATCATCACTAGGACTTGGATGTCTCCGTTTTGGCTTCATCGTACCTCTTGTGGAGTCTGTTTGCTTGTTTCCTTCCTGATCTTGGATTCCAGGGAAGGGAAAGTTGAGTGAGGAAAGCTGGTCAGTGTTTGGCTCTCCTTCAGTGAAGTCATTTTCCTGAAAAGTGGAAGCTGATATAAAGTTATCCATCTCCTGCTTCAGTACTAACAGCTCTGCCTCTGATCTGCTGCAAAGTTCCTCCTGTTCTTCTTTCATTCCTGGAAACTCCTCCTGGTCCAGACTGGAGTTCCTCTCCTGGTTAAAGAGTTGCTGGTCAGCGAGAACATGGAGAACCTCCTCCTTATGGACATGTTGCTGAGGGACGTCTGGAGGAAAAACAAGCACACGAGATGGATGATTGAACGTAATCCAATCATCTGAACATTTTCCAGAAGGTCAGAACTTTTGCAGAGATGCTTCCAGGAATGTGACCATTTCCACCACAAGAACCAGAAACAGAGTTTAGAGGAGACGCTGTCCCTCCGTGTACAGCCCTCCTCTGGAACTAGTACTTTTTAGTTGATTTGGAACATTTGGAATTGGTCTCTCGGTGCTAAATATTATCAATTGTTCCACCTTTCTGTAACAATCCTCTTATGTTTTATTTCCATCATGTTTTACCAGAGGGTTGTTTTCACTGTTTGTAACCACAAGGTTTAACTTCAAACATGATTCAACAAGGTAGAAACACAAATTTGCAAACGTAAGAAAAAGAAATTATGACCCTCAGAAAATAATACTCACCCTAGGTTACGAGGGGCTACATGCTACGTTTCACCACCAGCACCCAGACCTTCAACAGTGAGGGTCTGTTTCTCCAGAGGTTAAAAGATCATTCCAGCCCTGGTTCGGTTATTTTAACCTTCATTTTACCACATAAAATGTTTGAGAACAAATTTCTCTCATTGTGCAACATGGCATGCTGTGTGTCCGCTGACGTCTAAATTCCAATAAACTCCAATTATAAACACTTTTAAGTGTATTAAAAACTTCCAGAAATTCTCAAAATGACTTATCAATGTTTAACCATTTTCAAGGATTTCCAGCAAATCACACACAGTCAGTCTAAACGACTAAAGGCTAGTCGTTTAGACTGTTTAGATGGTTATACATCAGTTTCCAATACGTCCAGCTGACTGTAGATTGCATGCTATACAGAAAATAAATAAATAAATCAATAATTAAAATTTGATTTCCTACGAATTTATCCTTCCTAGGGGATTTGCCATTTGGCTGACATACAGGGTGACATAACTCGTCGGATAATTACTGCAGGGTGATCATCTTTCAGCTGTAACAAGTTATTTAACCCCAACTGATGCAATGAGCAGCTTCTCATTTCTTAAACAACCATGTGGAAAGACGCGTCCTGGAAAAGATGTTTGTCTGTTTTAGAAGGCTCAAATCAAACCTGAACCCTACTGAGAATCTCTGAGATGTGCTGGAGAAGGCTTTATTAAGTGGTTGGACTCTCCCATCATCAATACAAGATCTTGGTAAAAAAATAAATGAAACACTGGATGAAAATAGATCTTCTGACATTGCAGAGTCTTATAGAGACGACGACACAGAGAAGCTGCTGGAATCAGAGATAAAGACGGTCCAGACAGGCAGACTAGTTAAGGAGTGAATCCAACATATTCACATGTCACATTAACAGAAAAATGTGAAATATTTTTAAATGGCTAAAATTGATCAATATTCTCTGAATAAAAACTATATTTACTGTTGATCAATCTGTATTTTTTAAGTTATTTATGCTTGAAAATCTGATGTCTATACATCACATAGAAAATGTTTTTGTTTGGTTAAAAAAGTAGGATGTCGACATTATTCTGAACTTCAGACGGAAAACTTTGGAGATCGTATAAAAAGAAAGAATCTGATTCATCAGGTCAGAGAAAGAATCAGAAAAAAGAGACTTATCAGGATCCTCCATGACTCGCATTTGTGTTATAGTTCATTCAAAGCATTAAAGTCTTTAGTACCTGTTCTTAATAACTTTATTTGTGGATTCCAGGTGATATCCAGCAGTCTGCGCTGACGATCGATCTCTTCTTCGTACTGGACGATGGTTTTTTCAAACTCTGTGAATATTTCTTCAGCAGCAGCAGTTAGTCGCTCGCTGATAAACTCTCTCAGATGCTGAACTGAAGACATTGTTGCTGAAGTAGTCAATGGAGATACAAAAACACGGCTGTCTTCCTGTTTAGATTGATGCATTAACCTCCTCACAATTCAAATTTCTTGAATGCTATTATCATTTGATGCTGCAGATATCAATATTTTGTATAATTCGCGCCACAATTTTGAAGCCACTTCCTCGGTTTACGCCTGACATCAACTTATGATGGTGATTACTTGGAAAAGGAAAGGTCTCTTTCTTGTGTGCCAAAAAGTGGTAGTCCGCCGAACCTCACACAGGTCAGTTCTTTTTTATTTAAAACGAAATACTAAAAGAAAGAAAAAAACTAACGAGGCTCGGTCAGAGGCAACTAGCGTCATACTGGGGACCTTTTTCAGTGTGACACCCGGCGGAAGTAAACAACACTTAATTCTGGCTTTAAGCTACCTGCAAGACGGTTGTGTTGTCGTCTCTCAGCTGAAATATTCAGTGCTTCAGCAACAATGTCTTCAGTACTAAACTAAACAACTTGTGGTAACAATTACTCAAACAAAACAAACTGACCTAACAAATGAGACACAAGGGTAAATTTAAATAGTGGCTATCAGCCCAAACAAAAAGACACAAAGAGGTAACACACAAAAACTTAATCTAACAAAGGAAAACCTAATTTCTCCCCCTGTTGATGCAGGTTTGTAGTCTGGTCCAGTTAGTTGGCACCACTCTGTGGCCACCTGCTGCTTCCCAAACCAGGGACTGGAGCCACTGAAACATCTCAAAAGAAAAGAAATTATAACACCACAATATAAACCAAAGTGTGCACCAGTTTTAGAAATATATGTGATGTTAATGATTAAATGAAACTAATGTCAAACAAAAGCATATAGTGGTTTGTAAATTAAATCCAATATGAGAACACTACATAAGTGTGTGTGTCGTACTGTCCATTGCAGGTTACCACTTATGTGTGGCTGTCAATGCAGCTATCACCCTAGTTTCTAAAAAAAATATTACTACAGTTCCTTTGTTATCTGTTGTGTTTATTTGTTCCTCCAGAACTCGCTCAGCAACATGTCTATTAGGAGGAGGAAGTTCTCCCTCACCAGCAGCTCTGTGACCAGGAGAAAAACTCCAGTCTGGACCAGGAGGAACTTTACACCAGATCGGAGGGAGAGCCGTTAGAACTGAAGCAGGAGACTGATAATTCTATATTGGTTTCCACTTTTCAGGAAAGTGATTTCAGTGAAGCAGAACCAAACACTGAGCTACCTTCTTCACATAACTCTCCCTTACCTGAGAGCCTAAATCAGGAAGTAAACATGCACATAGACACAGAAACAACTAGAGAGATGGAGATGAAACCTAAAAAGAAACATAAAAGAAACAGAAGGCACTGTAATGATGAAGATGACTCCACATCTTTAGAGAATCAGTCTGATTCTGATACAAGTAAAAATGGTTCGATGTATGATGTTAGTGGAAAATCCATCGTCCAGTAGGAAGAAGAGATTTAATTTTAACGCAGACTGCTCGACATCCTCTGGAAAGCTCATATAAGCTTACACACTGCAGGTTTGTAAAACTGTAGTGATGTGAATGAAATAACTCCTGAAAATGACTCAGAGGATCCTGATCAGAACTCTGCGCTATTTAAATGTATTTTTAGGCTCACAGAGAAATTGTGCTGCACCTGCAGTTTTTTTTAAATATTTCTTTTATTTAACAGAAAGTTTAGAAATTTATTTAAAAAAAAAAAATTGAGACTAAATTTTTTGCAATAGTTGCACAGGGGATTTGTTGTAATCAATATACGATCAGCAAGCCACCGGACTGTAGCTGTGACTTCATTTTCAATCTTCATTGTCTCTCCAGAACTTCAAAACCAACTTGTCTTGAAGGGGGTGGAAGCTTTTGCAGAGGAGCAACTCTTGGACCGAGCGAACATCCCCAAGGAGGCTCAGGAGGAACCACAACCACCGGCAGAGACTGAAGACCCGGAGGAGCTGTGCACCAGTCGGGATGGAGAGCAGATTCAGCTGAAGAAGGAGACAGAGGTCTTTATGGTGCCTCCCACTGTCCAGGAAAGTGACTTCAGTGAATTTAAACCAGACATTATTGAGCTATACTCTCATAGCTTTTCCTTACCTCAGATCCAAAATCAGGAAGGAAGTCACAGTAGCGACGAAGACAAACCTGTTCACTCTGAAGAAAGTCAGTCTGAAGAAAACCCTGGTCAGCCAAAGGCCGACTTCAATGTTAAATCTGGGGAAAGCCTTTTATCTGTGGCTTTTGTGGTAAAGACTTTAGACAAAAGTACAACCTGACGGTGCATCTCAGAAGTCACACAGGTGGAAGTCCATATATTTGTAAAACATGCGGGACAGGTTTTGTAAAAGGATTTACTCTGCAAGCCCACATGAAGGTTCACAAATACAAGAAACTGTATTCTTGTGAAAGATGTGGGAGCAGTTTTTCCTACAAAAAGAGTCTGAAAACCCACATGAAAATTCACATAGGTGAGCAGCCATATGTTTGTGAAACATGCTGTAAAAGTTTTGACAGAAAAGGAACTCAGAGCACCCACATGATCGTTCACAAAACCAAGAAAACAAACAAAAAAAAAAAAAAACCCAGAGAATAATCACAAAGCCGTATTCCTGTGCAACATGTGGGAAAGGTTATTCCAGCATAAACACACTTAAAGCCCACATGATCTTCCACACAGGCGAGAATGTGTTTCCCTGTGAAACATGTGAAAAAGTCTTTATTTCTTATAGGGACCTCGTGGTCGATAAGAAGGTCCACACAGGTGAGAGACCTTTTTCATGTCAAGCATGTGATAAGAAATTTATTTCTAGAGGCAGCCTATCCTCTCATTTGAAAATCCATGATAAGGTGCATTCATGTAAAGATTGTTTTTTCACAGAGCCTGATCTGTTGAAACACATGAAAAGCTACATCCTTTTCTACTGTAAAACATGAAATAAAAAGTTGAGTACAGAGTCTTTGGTTGAAGCACATGGCATTATATTCACACATCAGAAATCTGAAAACGAGCTCTGTGAAACAGCGTCTGCGGTTGCTGGCCGGCCTGTAGGAAGCAGCGTTGGTTGGCATTCAGATCAGGTTCTCTGTAGTGTGTGTGTTAGTGTCTTTCATACTGACGAATGTAAACACTTGAACTTCATTAAAAACTGAAACAAACGTTCTCTTTCTGTTTTATGACACATTCTAATTTGTGAGCATGCTTGTCATATTTTCTGTCTAAAACTCAGTTTGATGTTTATTCTGAACTCTGATGTGGATCTTTAATGGGATGTTCTGGCTGTTCCAGCCACGTGGAGCCTTATTTGTTAACAACATGATTATATTTTGTGGTTTCAGGCTTCTGAGATGTTGAAATATTTTGACATGTAAATGAAATAAAATCAGTTTGGAAATTGTTGTGCGTAGTAATTCTGTGTTAAACACGTTTGCTTTTATTGCTCTAGTGAGTAATGATGATTGATATGTTTTTGATATTTATGTGTGATGTTTTATTTTTGGGTGTCTCATGGAAATGCACATAATTAAGATCATTTAACTTTGCCGGGTTCACCAATGCCGGTTCTTGAGACCGACCATCCTGCAGTATTTAGTGTTTCCCTGCTTCAGTGTGCCTGATGCGAATGAAATGTTTCTCCAAAAACTTGTCAGCTTCTGGACCAGCCTGTTAATGAGCCACTGATTTGAGTCAGCATTTGAATAAAATGAAATATTCCAGCTGCAGTGGACTGGTAACCTGTCCAGGGTGTACACTGCCTCTCACCTGCTGAGATGTTGGGTTAGGCTCCAGTTTCTCTGCGACTCTTATGGACAAAGCAGTATTGATGATGGATGGATAAATATTCCAGTAGTTAAAACAATTTTCCAGCTAACTCATTCTCCACTAAGTAAAGAGATTTTGCAAACAACATTAAGTTTTCCAGCAAATAAAATTTAATTTAGTTTTTTAAAAACATTTACATTTAAAAAAAATCATGTTAGAAATAAATTAGTTGCAATTAAGCCATTTTTTCTGTGAAAACAAGCAAAAGTGACAATTGTCTGTCAATTAGGACAACATTTTTTTTTCCGGACTGCAACCAGCTCCACATATTTAAGAAAAATCTTGTTGGAATCAGTAAACATTTACGGAATTAAGTCATTTAATCTTTGAGTTGTCTATAAAAATGAATAAAACAATCAGCTCGTTGTTTTCCAGAAGCAGCAGCTCCTGAACGTTAATCTGTGAAGCTGCTTTGTATGTTGCCTACACTGACTATAAAGCCAAAGCAACACAACAGGGGCCTTTTCCAGAAAAGATGTACAACTAACATTGAGTCTAAAAAGAACCTGCCAGCAAGTACGTTAGCTTCGAGGAGTCGGTTTCCATGGTAACAGGCTCATGGGGGACCAAACCCTCAATTTCCCTCGACTCGGGGTTTCACCATAACCCTCTGCTTGAAGAGGCTCCTGATTTATATTCATTTTTTTTCTCAGTGTTTAAAGAGTCACATTTTCTGCCGGAACTTTTTAGTGTGACACACAGTGGAAGTAAACAAAGCGCCATCATCAGCAGCAAATGTGAAATCAGCTGGAAGATGGTTGTGTTTTCGTCTCTCAGCTGAATATTTCAGTGTTTCAGCAACAATGTCTTCAGTTCAGCATCTGAGAGAGTTTATCAGCGAGCGACTAACTGCTGCTGCTGAAGAAATATTCACAGAGTTTGAAAAAACCATCGTCCAGTACGAAGAAGAGATCGATCGTCAGCGCAAACTGCTGGATACCAGCCGGAAACCACAGATAAAGTTAAACACAGCAGGTAAGAAACACCATGGCCTGAATGAAATAATACATGAATATGAGTCGATATGAATATAAAAAATAAATAAATAAAAACAAAAGTCAACAGTCTGGTTATGATGCAGTGAACACGTCCATTAGGGGTCTAGTTAGAATCTCTTAGAAGAAGAGAGACAGAAGCTCAAATCGTGGCCGTGGCAACATGCCGTGGCACTTCCGGTTGTTGCCACGACTTTCCACAGACTGCCAGAACCTGCCAAAGCGGTGCCACGACTCGCCACAGCCTAAACGTTTAGAAACGTAAACACAGAAGTGTCTTCGGAGCTCACCAGGGGACGGGGGAAAGTTCCTGCAACCTGCACCAGGTATGAACCAGACGGTAAGGATAACTGACAGGATTCATGTCATTTTATTTACAGCCTTGACTTGTATTTGTATTGTAAACGTATATAGTCACAATCACACAGAACAAACAATATCAGAAAGGGTTTGGACACACCAAAACAATGTATTGTATTTTTACAAGTACTAGCTTGTAGGTACAGTATCTGTGGCAGCAGCTGTAAACAAAGGCAGACCTAGTGCCAGGCAGCGGCAACTCTTGTCTGGTCGTGGCAGCCTTTCAGACTATATTTTAGATTATTTTCCATGAAAGTTCTGATGCTTCTTAGATGAAAAGAATGCAATTAATTTGTCAACATTGTGTATCTATTAGCTCAGTTTGTCAAACTCTCCAAATGGTACACTTGATCCATTCCGTTTCTGTCAGTGATGACCGTTTTCCTTGTACGATATGATACTGGCACGAGTATGATGCTCATGAGGTGCGCGCACACGTGACTTGGAAGTCGTGGTGCTCTCACAAAAATAAGGCTCCCCAAACTGTTTATAAGTGACCACTGACATACAGCATGGTCTAACAATAGGCTATTAATAACCTTTATGCAACAATGACTATATACGTTTACAATACAAATACAAGTCAAGGCTGTTAATAAAATGACATGAATCCTATCAGTTATCCTTACCATCTGGTTCATAACTGGTGCAGGTTGCAGGCACTTTTCCCCGTCCCCTGGTGAGCTCCGAAGACACTTCTGTGTTTACGTTTCTAAACGTTTGGGCTGTGGCGAGTCATGGCACCGCTTTGGCAGGTTCTGGCAGTCTGTGGAAAGTCGTGGCAACAACCGGAAGTGCCACGGCATGTTGCCACGGCATGTTGCCACAGCCACGATTTGAGCTTGGCCCTACTGTACAAGTAGAACAACGTCTCGAATGTCTCTAGCTTCTGTAGCTTTGCATGCTATAATTAGTTACTGATTTCTGCCTATTTTCCATGCAGACCTTCCTCAGCAGCACGTCTACAAAGATGAAGAAGTTCTCCTTCTCCAGCAACCATGTGACCAGGAGAGGAAGCCAAACCTGGACCAGGAGGAAGCAGAACCTGCAGAGATTAAAGATGAACAGGCTGAACTCTGTGCCAGTGAGGAGGGAGAGGAGCTTGTACTGAAGCAGGAGACGGATACCTTTATGGTGACTCCTGTGCATCAGGAAAGTGACCTCAGTGACGCAGAACTTAACCCTGACCAGCTTTTCTCCACTAACCTCCCTTTAACTGAGAGCCAAAATCAAGAAGGAACGAATCAGGCAGAAGTAGGATCAACACCCGACGTAGAGATGAAGACAAAGAAGACACGTCACAGAAACAATGTAAAAAAGTCTTCCTCATCAGAAAGTCGGTTCAGTACAGAGTCTGATAAAAAGTCTTTGGAATGTGATGTTTGTGGAAAATCCTTCAGCAAGAAGTTCAACATGGAGCAACATTACCGGATCCATACGGGTTTCAGGCCGTACGCTTGCCAGACGTGTGGGAAAAGCTTCACCCATAAATGTAACCTCTTGACTCACACGAGAATCCACACAGGAGAGAAGTTGTATTCCTGTGAAATATGCGGGAAAGGTTTCACTTACGGTGGTCATTTGACCGTCCACAGAAGAACACACACAGGCGAGAAGCCTTATGCTTGTAAAGTGTGTGGGAAGAGTTTCGCCCAGAAGGGAAATCTGTTCACACACACGAAAATTCACGCAAGCGAGAAGCAGCACTCTTGCAAAACGTGCGGTAAAGGTTTCACTCGAAATGATCACCTGCTGGTCCACATGAGAATCCACACCGGTGAGAAGCCTTTCTCATGCAGCATATGTGGGAAGAGTTTCATTCAGAGCAGCGTTTTGATGGTCCACATGAGGATGCACTCCGGAGAGAGGCCGCATCCTTGTGGAAGATGTGGAAAACATTTCAAGCACCAAAGTTCTTTGAGGATTCACATGAGAACTCACACCAGCGAGGAGCTGTATGCTCTTCAAACAACCCGATAGTTAGAATAATAATAAAAAAAAACAACAAAAAATTTACATTTGTTTATACAAATTTGCCCCTCTTCTGTTACTTTTCACAGTTCGAACCACCACTTTTTCTAAAGTAGCTCTAAGTACTGTAAATAACTTAAACTGTCTGGAGTTGGCCTTTTTTCTTACTGTCATGTCTCTTCCAGTCTTGGTTGCAGAAGATTTTAGTTCTGTTTTCATTCTACAAATAGCTGCTAGATTTTACTCAGTCAGACACACTCTTCCCTGCAGGATAATTTATTTACACATTTATAGTGATCATATGTTTCATTAAATTACTTCCTCTTCAGATACACGAAGGCAGTTCGCTTCACCTCCAGGCTCAGAGAAAAATAGCCTAAATAAAATAAAATGAAAGCAGGAGAAATAAAATCAGTGTCATCTATAAATTTATTTTTATCAAAGCCGTATTAAAATGCAGATTAAATGAGCAGAAAAACACGTAATAAAATAAAAGAACGGTGAAGTGAATGCTTGGATTAAGGGAATCAGATACTCTGTGGGAGTTTTAATGAGTTTGCCTAGTTTATGTGAGCACACTGTTTCTGTGTCTTTCATGCTGTGAAGTGTGTGTGTGTGTGTACTGGTTTCTGGTGTGATGCCCGGTGGGATTTCTGGCCACACGTGCATGAAATGAAGTTCTGATCAGTGTTAGTGAATCTGTATAAAAGATAAACTTTTAATGCACGTTGACAGCGAGTCTAAATAAAAGGAAATGAAAAAAATATATATATAAATTTCTGAAGGGAAATCATAACCTGGATGTGAAATGAAGTTTAAATCAATCATGAATATGTGTCTTTATTTAAAGCTGAACTGCGTTTGTGTGACTGTAAATGTTTGTGGAAGCAACACGAGTTTGTAGTCGAGGTTTGCAGCTCGGAGACGATCCGCTGGGGGAAACACGTCCTGGTCAATCATGATGAGAACCCGTAGTTTAATGTTGACCGGCTGGTGTTTACTGTCGGTGTTCAGGAGACGCTCACATTTTAAACTCTTCATTTTCCACTTTTCTTTTTAAAGAAGCTGTTTGGTGTGTTTTTCATATGAATGTAAAGACCTAAACTTGAATAAAAACTGACACCAACGATACACTACCAGCGTTTTCTGTGTTTTATGTCACGTTCTGGTTCATGACTTTTCAAATGTTCATTTTTCTTTATTCATCCTGTTCTGATGCTGAAACTTAAAGAACTTTTAGTGCAGCTTTAGTCATTAAAACACATTTCATGTGTTTTATTTTGTGATTTTGTGCTACGAGTAATGTGATATTAAACAAATTCCACTTTATTATATTACTCAGAAAAAAGGACTCTTTCTAGTTTTAGTTAAAACCAGAAACGTGTTGATACAGACATTATTTACTAGATATATTAAAATGAAACAAATATGATCAGACTTTTTGTTTTAATCTGAAGGACTTTAAAGCAAAACTTGATTTAGGAATTTCTTTAATATGTTGGAATATTTCAGGATTTCAAATGTAATGTTCCCTCAGAAGCTGTTTGATGGATGGATGTGGTCTTTTTCTTAATTATTTAAATAAAAAATCTATTTAATTAGTTCCTGAAGAGAAATGGGAATGTTACAGTAGATCTCTTTCTCTCTTACAAAACAAACACTAAACATAATTATTGGTTAACCAGACTTTTCATTTTGGGAATAATTAAACAAATGAACTTTTTCCTAATTATTCGGGGTCAGGTCGTGGGGGCAGCTGCCTGAGCAGGAAGCCCGAGCTCCCTCTCCCTGCCCACATTCACCAGCTCGTCCGGGGCGATCCCGGGGCGTTCCCGAGGCGTTCCCAGGCCAGCTGAGCTGTAGTCCCTTCCTCCAGTCCCTTTCCCAGGAGCTCCTCCTGGTAAGTATAACGTTAAATAAAGTGCTCTGTTTATATTAAAAATATATTTTCTATATCTATAAAAGTCTTTTTCTTTTTTATTTTAATGTTTCAATGCTTCTTCTTCCTGAACTTAAACTGAAGAATGTGGTTTATTAACTTATCCTGCAGACAAAATAATCAAACCAACATCCACTACTTAAAGTCTGAATATGTCATTTTTAACTAAGCTGGGCAGATAAAATGAAACGTAGCTGCTAAACTACAGAATGTTACCAGCTGAATCTCCTCCCGTCACCCTCACGCTGTAAGCATCTGCACCAGACCAGGTGAAAGATAAAAATCTAAAAGCTGGAGCTAAAACAGAAACAATGCCAAATTTAGACTGAATGCAAGACATGTTTTCTCATTTATATATAAACATTTTATTAATAAATATAAACAAGTGCAGTAAAAGTAAAAAGCTTTCATGTGGTTTCTCAAGCATTCAGCTTTTTACCCGTGTGAGTTCTCATATGGACGGTCAAACTTTTTTTGTAACGGAAATATTTTGCACATATTTCACAATAAAACGCCTCTCCTGTGTGGACTCTCATGTGCACGGTCATATAACTTTTTTGCTTGAACCTTTTCCCACATGTTCCACATGAAAAAGGCCTCTCGCCTGAGTGGATTCTCATGTGGGTCAACAGATCACTCCTCCGAGTAAAACATTTCCCACATGTTTTGCAAGGGAACAGCTTCTCACCTGTGTGGATTCTTAGGTGAGTAAGCAAAGTACGATTGTGACTGAAACATTTCCCGCATGTTTTACAAGCATATGGCTTTACACCTGCGTGAACTGCATGATGTTTCTCCATACTGCACCTGCCACTGAAGGCTTTTCCACAAACATCACATTTTACAGACGTTTTAAGAGACTCAGTATCAGTCTGACTCTCTGTCACAGGGGAGCAGCTTAAACTGTTACAGTTCCATCGCTTTTTATTAAGTCTCTGCTTTGGCTTCATCTCTCCATCACTAGCTGATCCCATGTCTGACTGGCTGCCATCTTTATTGTTAAAACTCTTAGTTAACAGAGAGTTATGACAGAAAAGTTTGCCAGTATTTGTTTCTGCTTGGCTGAAGTCCTGATACTTCTGAGTCAATATAAAGGTATCCGTCTCCTGCTTCAGTACAAGCTGCTCTGCCTCCTGACTGGTGCAGAGTTCCTCCTGTTCCTCTTTAATCTGTGGAAGTTCTGGTTCCTCCTGGTTCAAACTGGACGTCCTCTCCTGGTTACAGAGTTGCTGGTCATCCAGAGCTTCATCTTCCTTACAGGCATGCTGCTGTGGAACGTCTGGGGAAACAAAGAAATATAAGTTACTGACTTGATGTTTGGAAAAACCATTAGAATATGTTGTAGTTGCCATGATCTTCTGGGTTTCAGAGAGTGGCCTCTTGTTCAAGATTTCATACCAAGAACAGGAAAAACATAATCCTACTCCACCCTGATTGACTGAGTCCTACTAGATGCAGAGTGTGTGCAACAGAAGCTGCAGCCTGACCCAAAACATCTCACATTTCATTGGGTACAACTGCTTTAAAAACTTGAGTCCAGAAATGGGTCTTCTTAGGGTTGAACTCATGATGTTATTGTTTACACTTTTATACGCTGGTTTACAGATTGTAAGATACTGTGTATGTGAAGTACTGTACGTTAAACTGTGCAGCCACCCTCTTTCATTCCGACCCTGATGTAATTAACGTCTGATTACGTCTCTACTTGTTTGGTTTATTTAGAACATAACACCTCATATTTCTGAACTCCGGAGTAAGTTTCCATTTTCATCTGTGAGCCTAAAAATAAATCTAACGCGAAGTTTCTATTGTAAACGTTAGTTCATTTAAACTATCACACTGTTACACACCTGTTGTCTGAATGTTTAAGCGAGGTTTCCAGCTGGTATCCAGAAGTCTGCGCTGACGATCGATCTCTTCTTCGTACTGGACGATGGTTTTTTCAAACTCTGTGAATATTTCTTCAGCAGCAGCAGTTAGTCACTCGCTGATAAACTCTCTCAGATGCTGAACTGAAGACATTGTTGCTGAAACACTGAAATATTCAGCCGTTGTAAGACAACTAAACTTTCTTCTTGCTTCGCACCTGCTGCTCCGTTCCTTAGGGTTGTTTACATCCGCCGGGTGTTACACTAAAAAGGTCCGATAGTGAACGTGAGTTAACCTTAAACGAATTGATCTGAGCTGCCTCCACTTGTTAAAACAATAAATAATATAATGCGCAGGTATACTAGGACACAAAGCTGTGCCAACAGCTGATTTTAAATACAAAATGTTTTATATTAGGCTTTGACAATAAACATATGGACAGAGACTTCATCCACTTCATCCCATTTCTGGAAGAATTAATGTTCCTTAAACAAGATGGAAAGACTCCAAACCAAACAGGAAATAACTGGGAAAAGAAAATTCACATTCTGTTATTTCTCATAACATCTACCTTTTATTATTTACAAATGAGTTTTCTAATATTTCCGGTTATTAACTGTAATATAGCCCTGACATTTAGATGCTTTGTGTATGTTTAACATTCAGTTATTAATAATAAAAGATATTGTTGTAACTGATCACTTAATGACACGCACACGCACACTCACACACACATATATATAGTGCTAATTTTTTGCCTTTTCTGTTATTTATTGTGCAAAATGTATTTTCAGAAATTCATTTGACATTTCAACAGTGCTTTTATGAAACTTCTCGACATCTTAAAATGTCTTTGTCCTTTTCTGATTTGAATGTTTTTATGCTCTTCCTCAGCTTAAAGTGAAGTATGCTGAATTGTGTTCAAGTATGAAACATAGTATATTAACTTACCCTGCCTTCTAAGTAATCAAACCAAAATCCACTACAAAAAGAATGAATATTTATTTTTTTAATAAGGAGCTTGTAAATGTAGTAAAATGTAGCTTCTAAACAGACAAATGCTAACAGCCCAACCTGCTAGCATCACCCTCACATTGTAAACATGTGCAACAGACCAGCTGACGCCTCCTTGTTCTTTATTTGTTCTATTTTGATGCGTTTTTTTCTTTTTTTAAAACGTAATGTACAGCATGTTGGTCAGCTGGTATGTTGTCTTTAAAGTGCTTTAGAAATAAAATGATGTGGTAAAAAAGGCAAAACGGTGCAAAACTGAGACTGAACAAAACAACATATTTTCTGAAATACTTAAAAACAGTTACTGATAGATAAATGCAAATACACTTAAAAGTAAGCTTTCATTTGTGACTAAAATCAAAACTTCTAAACTGTTTTTAAAGAATTCAGCTTTTCACCTGAGTGAGTTACCACATGGGCAGTCAAACTTTGTTTGAAATGGAAACTTTTTTCACATATTTCACAGGAATACACCTCACCTGTGTGGATTCTCATGTGAACCCTCAAATAACTTTTTTGGTTAAAAGTTTTTCCACATATTCCACAAGTAAATGGTCTTTCTCCAGAGTGGATGACCATGTGAACCATCAAATTACTCTTCTGACTGAACCTTTTCCCACATGTTCCACATGAAAAAGGCCTCTCGCCTGAGTGGATTCTCATGTGGGTCAACAGATCACTCCTCCGAGTAAAACATTTCCCACATGTTTTGCAAGGGAACAGCTTCTCACCTGTGTGGATTCTTAGGTGAGTAAGCAAAGTACGATTGTGACTGAAACATTTCCCGCATGTTTTACAAGCATATGGCTTTACACCTGCGTGAACTGCATGATGTTTCTCCATACTGCACCTGCCACTGAAGGCTTTTCCACAAACATCACATTTTACAGACGTTTTAAGAGACTCAGTATCAGTCTGACTCTCTGTCACAGGGGAGCAGCTTAAACTGTTACAGTTCCATCGCTTTTTATTAAGTCTCTGCTTTGGATTCATCTCTCCATCACTAGCTGATCCCATGTCTGACTGGCTGCCATCTTTATTGTTAAAACTCTTAGTTAACAGAGAGTTATGACAGAAAAATTTGCCAGTATTTGTTTCTGCTTGGCTGAAGTCTTGATACTTCTGAGTCAATATAAAGGTATCCGTCTCCTGCTTCAGTACAAGCTGCTCTGCCTCCTGACTGGTGCAGAGTTCCTCCTGTTCCTCTTTAATCTGTGGAAGTTCTGGTTCCTCCTGGTTCAAACTGGACGTCCTCTCCTGGTTACAGAGTTGCTGGTCATCCAGAGCTTCATCTTCCTTACAGGCATGCTGCTGTGGAACGTCTGGGGAAACAAAGAAATGTAAGTTACTGACTTGATGTTTGGAAAAACCATTAGAGAATGTTGTAGTTGCCATGATCTTCTGGGTTTCAGAGAGTGGCCTCTTGTTGAAGATTTCATACCAAGAACAGTGATGAGTATAATTGTTATCAGCTCAGGAAAAACATAATCCTACTCCACCCTGATTGACTGAGTCCTACTAGATGCAGAGTGTGTGCAACAGAAGCTGCAGCCTGACCCAAAACATCTCACATTTCATTGGGTACAACTGCTTTAAAAACTTGAGTCCAGAAATGGGTCTTCTTAGGGTTGAACTCATGATGTTATTGTTTACATTTTTATACGCTGGTTTACAGATTGTAAGATACTGTGTATGTGAAGTACTGTACGTTAAACTGTGCAGCCACCCTCTTTCATTCCGACCCTGATGTAATTAACGTCTGATTACGTCTCTACTTGTTTGGTTTATTTAGAACATAACACCTCATATTTCTGAACTCCGGAGTAAGTTTCCATTTTCATCTGTGAGCCTAAAAATAAATCTAACGCGAAGTTTCTATTGTAAACGTTAGTTCATTCAAACTATCACACTGTTACACACCTGTTGTCTGAATGTTTAAGCGAGGTTTCCAGCTGGTATCCAGAAGTCTGCGCTGACGATCGATCTCTTCTTCGTACTGGACGATGGTTTTTTCAAACTCTGTGAATATTTCTTCAGCAGCAGCAGTTAGTCGCTCGCTGATAAACTCTCTCAGATGCTGAACTGAAGACATTGTTGCTGAAACACAGAAACATTCAGCTGAGAGACGACAACACAGCCGTTTTTCGATCCACAAGTGCTGCTAGCATCCCCACTGTTATTTACTTCCGTTGTGTGTCACACTAAAAAGGTCCGACCGTGGACGTGAGTTACGCTTATTTATCTCCTCTTCTGTTGCTGAAACAATAACTGATATTATGCGCAATTTATACTACGACAGAAAGCTGCGCCAACAATTCAGTTTAAAGAGAGATGTTTTATATTATCTCCCAGGAGTTTTCCCTCACTCTTCACCTACTTCTCCTGGGAAAACAAACGTGGAAATGAAGATGGAAAGACTCCAAATCAAACATAAAATGCTTGGGAAAAGAAAATGCACATTTAATTATTTTTCTTTCTCATTAAACATAATTTTTATTATTTAGAAATAAGTTTCCACATATCACAAATAAGCATCCAAATAACCATTGTTTTGAAAATCAAAACAAACTTAAAAAAAAAGAAGAAGAAGAAAAAAAAAAGAATGTGTGGATTTTCTCAATTTTCCAACATTTGTTGGGTAACGATTTGGCTTTCCAAAGACGTTATGTTTAAGGATAGCGAAAGAGAGAGAGAGAGAGAGAGAGAGAGAGAGAGAGAGAGAGAGAGAGAGAGAGAGAGAGAGAGAGAGAGAAACAGTAAACTCTCTATATTTATAAACATCAGCAGTAAAATTCACTTTTCTAATTTGGACGTAAAACCATGATTGTTTCTTAAATGTCAACATTTCCCCAAGTCATTTAAAAGAATGATAATGTATAAATGTTCCATGCAAAATTATCATGTTAGAGGTAATGGATGTTAAATTATTAGAAAATAAATCAAAAGAAATCAATTAGTTATTGACTTAGTTAATTTAGTGAACATTTCACATCCACAAGCTAAAATTCCTAAAATCCATATTCAAAGTTTTTAGAAATGAAAAAGATGGCTGACATTTATAGAGGATAAGAAGAAACACTTTCTCCAACCTTTGTCCAACACATATAAACATACTTTATATGTAAACTGTGAAGTCACAGATACAGTGATGTCAAATTGACTGAAAAAACTATTCTGATGATGCCTTGTTTTGTTTTTATTTGTTTTTTTCTTTGTTTAACCTGTCCTGTCCAGCATCGTGACAGCAGAATGATGGTCTGGCTGCTGTGTTGTGCTGAAAAAATTCACTTTGCAAAGAGGAGCCTTTTTAGATATGGGGCTCCCTTTGAATCTTAATTATAATTCTTAATTATATATTATAATATTTTACAAATATGTTTTTGGACTATTCTGTTGATTATTATTCTGGACCGGAAAAACAGCAGAAGGAAAAAGGTGGATAGAGGAGAAGTGGGAAGAGAAAAGATAGAAAAAGGGAGAACAAAACAAAAAGGCAGAAAATGGTTTAAAAAACAAAACAAACAAAAAAGTTTCTGTGCTGTTGCAGTTTGTGATCTTTTGATTAGAATAACAAATGCAAAAAATAATCATTTACTCAAAATCTTTGTAATGTACTAAATTATTTGCTCCACAGCAAAATGTTAATATATTGTGTTAAATAATGCAAACACCCTGACAGAGACAATCAATGTAAGACACAATAAAGAAAAAAAGTGTGGAAGATTAAACCAAATATTAAACACAGCAGAAAGATACAGTAAAAAAAAAAAAAACCTTCCCACATGATCCAATTAATAGTTTTCATTTATCAACATAATCCAGTAAATCCATCATATGTTTGTTTCTATGAAAAGTTTCCTACAATCAGAATGAAATGATTTCTGTGTACCAGTAATGTGTCTCATTTATAGTTCAAATCTGACTGTGAAAGAGCTTCAAATGTCAGAATCAACATGGAAATGATGGAGTGTCTTGTGGCTGTTGTAAATAGTGATGGGAAAATGAGAGAAATTTCAGAGCTTCATTTTTCCTGAGACAGATTGATTTAAAAAAAAAAACTGTGTCAGACTTGCATCAAAACACCGTTGTCAGATGACTGCTGATGTCCGGAGCTTCGACCCTGCTTCACTTAATGCTTCATTGATTCAAAACGCTGTTCCTTGCATTGGTTAGACAGCTTTCAGTGGTATTTTTTTAAGTTCTCATTAGAAATACCGGACTAAAACACTGAACAAAAAACAAGGTGTTTATATGTTCATCCAAACACCATAATTATTTGCAAAGCTGCAGCAGGGAGGATCTCTGGGTCAACCTTTGGTTGGGTTTTTAAATAAAGCTTTCTAAAGGAACCTGAAACAACATTCTCCCTTTGTATTCTGCCATTTATATTCATTCTTGGGTTTTATCGTTTGGTTTTTACAGAAGCGGTCGTGGTCGCATTTATTTTAAAATAAGATAAAAAGAAAAAATTAAATATGCACAATAATAAATTACATTGGCTTGTATTGAGTGTGTTTGTGGTTTACTGGGAGCAGTGCTGGTTTTCAGTCTAACTGCTGCAGGAATCAAGAATCTCTTCTTTACCTCCTTTATACTTTGGATGCAGCAGTCTGTCTCAGAAGGAGAAGAGCTGTCAGTGTTTGGGAGGGGTGTGGGGTGGTGGGGAGGGGACTGTCCTTCAACATGGATGAGATCTTAGTTATTATCTTCTCCTCTTCCAGCACTTCAACTGGTCGGTCCAAGGAGCATCCCAGTGCAGAGCTGTTCTGTACTGGGTGCCTCAGTACAGTAACGTCAGATGGAAGAACATCCATCACTGATCAATGCATCCGATTTCACTTCTATCAACACTGACAAACGCTGAAATTGCAATTTGACAGATTATTAAGTTTTACCATCACTCATTCACAGAATTACACATTTACACCATGACTGTAGCCCCTCTCCAGCTGTCTTCATCAATGAAATGGAGTATAACACAGTAACCGAGCCAGCGTTAATCATCTTTTCATCACAAGAAAACAGTCCTTGTTATCTTGAGATGATTAAAAAAAGAAGAATAGCTCTCGGGTCCCACATATTAACAGATAATTTAGTTCTACTTCTGCTGCAGTGCTGTGGCTTCAGTTGGCCACTAGATGGCACTATTCCTAGTCTGTAGACTTGAAACTTGGGATTTTATTTATTTTTTAAATTTTATTGCAAAAATTTGAAAGAAAACCTGAACCTATACTTGCCCATCACTAGTTGAAAGATGTGTCCAGTATGCACGATAGGAACCTTTCCCACATGTCCCAGTATGTTTGATTGTGTTCCAAATGAGGCTCAGACTGGAGGAAAGTGGCATGAAGCTGTCACAATGTCTGAAAACAAAAGTATTTTAGTGTCATAACTGTGAGCTCTACTTTCCATATTGTCTGTACTGACTGGGAACCAAAAGCAGCACAGCAGCCACATCTCCAGCTTGTTGTTGAAAAGCTGTTCTGACATTCACAACCTAACAAGCAACACAGCAGTGGAGTTGTGTTTGGGAGTCAGAGGAAACCTCACGTTCCAACGTATGAAACAAAACATTTGAATTCATCCCAGCTGCTAAACAACAGATAACAGTGTGTGGTACTAAATTCACCACCAACCTGAACGTGTTTGTGGGAACATGAATGTTTTTAGTCTTTCTGCATCATGTGAGGCAGATTTTTTTCATCTGCTGTCAGATTGAAATCAAGAGCATGAAAGCACACAGCAGCTTCAGCTGAGCTGTCAATCAGCAGCAGCAGTCTGATCTGTGGGCCGCAGGGGCTGATGGGAGCTTTGAGGACCTGTTAGAAAGCACGTGGTCCTGCTCTGATCTCACAGCTCGTCCTTGTTTGGCCTCAGCTGCATCAGAGCACCACTTCTCCCCAGGTTCACCAGAGGAAACACCACTGCACACAATGCTTTTCCTCCCAGCTGCTGCTCTGTGCTGGCTGTGTTCAGGTGAGTGTTTCCAGCCAATCAGGAGCCAACAAACTCCACCTGGAACAAACACTGTCACACTAACCTTCATCTGTCTGGCTGTGTCTCTACAGCGCTGGTTGCCATGGCAGCAGAGCTGATTCAGGATGATTTAACATTGACCAGGAGAGTTGGTCAAAGTGTCTCCTTCAGATGTGGAAACATTCACCTGTGTGATGTCAACGATTATGTGTTCTGGTACCAGAAGAAAGAAACATTCAAAGTAATTCTCTATATTGACAAAATTTCAGCTGAAGTTTACAGAGGTTACATGCATCCTCAGAAAGATGATTTCTCAGGTGTGAATATTCAGAACGGCTGTGAGTTGCAGATAGAGAAAGTAAAACTGGATCATTCAGCCACCTACTACTGTAGCTGTTGGAAATCTGGTCTCCACAGTGAGAAATGATCCCTGCAGCCTGTACAAAAACCCTCAGATGAGCAGATGTCAAACAGTGTTAGTGGCAGGAAGAGAGCAGTAAAGCACAGCCCAGGTTCACATATTTCACCTCCATCTCAGACAGAGTCACAAACACACTGAGCTGAGGGAGTTTCTTCTTTACTGCTGTCTTTATGGATGCAGCAGCTCTTGGCATCAATAAAATGAGAAGAGAACTTCTAATGGTTTATTTGTTCCCTTCTGGGAGGTGCAGGAATATTCTGAACGCCACCAGCATGAAATCACGAGCTCCATAAAAACTATAACATAAAATAAAACACATTTTCTCACAGTTTCACAAAACTAAGTTGTAAACGAGGTTGTAATGTGGAGTTCAACACCCTGCACATGCTCAGTAAAAATATTTAAATTTTAAGCATTATAACTCATAATCACATACATCATTACTCCAGTCCCTTCAAATGTGATGCCTCCACACTTGGCTGTACATTACATACACATTTACAGCACACCTCCGCTTGAGGGGTTGGGCCTTCCAAGGTTCATATGAAAGCACTGACCTACTGGCAGATGAGGTTCCCAAACAATGAAATTATTAATTCTGTCCCACTGTGGCTGAAACTGGAGTTGCAGCCATTAATGAAACCTTCCATGTTATTACTATCTCTGCTGTTTACTAAACCACTTTCTACTACTAGATCTACAAGCCATAGCATTCAAGTGAGAAACTCCATCAAAATTCTTTCTCAAATTAAAAAAGACTACAGCATTCCCAATATATCCACTTAGTCACCAAGAGGTCATAATCATGCATTTATACCATCTATATTTTATTAAACATTCTCTAACTGGCACTCAAATGGCATCAAATGCATAAAAGATGTTTATCTCGAGTGCAGTCTTGCTTCATTTAAGTAAATGTGATTTAATCTGTCCCAATTTTAATATCACATTAGCAGTTATAAAAAAGAAACACTTAACTCACCACGCACAAGCAAAAACCTTGTTGCTAAATTTGCCAAATGCTTCCTTTTACCCATTATATCAGCAGACATGTTAAAGCAGCATGGTACCGGGAGATGAGACCAGAAATCAATCAATCAATCAATCACTTTATTTGTCCCCCGAGGAGGCAATTGGTTGTACAGCAGAGAAGCAACACAAATAACATATATAAGAAAGTTAAAAACGAGTATAATCAACAAAACAATAAAAATTTCATTCATTCAAGAAATACCAGAACAACAGAAACAGGCCCATTTTCTAATTCACAATTGCTCAATCAATAGCAGACCTGAGTTAATGCAGTTTAACGGGATTCACCATTTCTATCACTCCAAAGTTTCATTCCTACCTGGATGCAATATGTGATCATCTGAATGATCACGTTTGCTTTCTCTTAGGAAATGTCCTATTATTGTTACATATAGATGCCTCAGAGACAAAGAATGATTAACGTGGCTTTATTGGACAAACAGTGAATTATGGAACAGTCTTACTATTAGGAGACAAACGGTGGAGTGGATCCAAGAAATACGGAGCAGGGAAAGGAAAGAGGCATAGTCCGTGAGTGAAGCAATGGCGTCTGACAGGGAATGAGTGTGGTGCTGGAGTTTAAGTAGCCGGGTGAGGAGATTGGATACAGGTGTGGATGATTAGTAACTGGTGATTGACTGGCTGGAAAGGATGTGGACAATCAGGGATCCCGAGTAGAACCTGGTGCAGGTGTAACAATTATACAACAAGTTTGGTCCAGCATGTTTTTTTCTACTCAGGGGCCTATTAGAGAGACTTAATCCCAGATAGAGATTTAATTCTGTTTCGGTGTTTGTAAAAATAAACCACAGAACCTTCCACAACTCCTTAGGGCTGCTTTGTTTCTTGGGACAGTTTTGGCACAAAGACTCAAAGGATGGAAAACATCTGCTCATCTGGAAAGACGGACAAATGGGAAGAAACGTGGAACCCTTTACTGAAATATATAGATACATAAATCATGGACTACTTGTTTCTTTCCCTTTTTTGTTTTATTCTTCTTCCTGTATGGTGGTACCAACAATTACTATTATTGATGTTCTTGTTGTAAAATGATAATAAGAACAGCATTAGTATTTTATTTATGTTCTTTTGTTTCCTGCTGATATGCACTTATGAATTAATTTTAATATACTTTAATATACTGGTGTGGTGGTTAGCACCGCAGCCTCACAGCAAGAAGGTTGCCAGTTCGAATCTCGGCTGGGGGGGGGGGTTCGAATCCTGAGGGCGGTGGCCTTTCTGTGTGGAGTTTACATGTTCTCCCCGTGTATGCGTGGGTTCTCTCCGGGTTCTCCGGCTTCCTCCCACCGTCCAAAAGACATGCATGATAGGTTAATTGGTTATTCTAAATTCTCCCTAGGAGAGAGTGTGTGTGTGAATGGTTGTTTGTCCATCTGTGTTGGCCCTGCGACAGACTGGTGACCTGTCCAGGGTGTACCCTGCCTCTCACCTGTTAAAATGCTGGGATAGGCTCCAGCTCACCCGCGACCCATATGGAATAAGCAGTCAAGATAATGGATGGATACTTTATGGCAGCAGGACATCGAGGGAGTAGACCAGGGTGCTGCTGCCGTGGAGCCCCGCCCACCAACTTTGCTATTGGTGGTCTGCTATTGTCAGTTCTTTAATATAGGGTGAAGGCAGGCACCTCACTCCTCACTCCTCATGCATCATGCATGTATGTGTATGAAAGTAGCTGCAAAAGACTTGATTATGTGTTGCATGATTTTTTTATATTTTGTCTAATATATATATATATATATATATATATATATATATATATATATATATATATATATATGTATATATGTATATATCAAATAAAAAAATAGCAGGGTTCAACATGCAGCATAGATTTAAGTTTTGAGCAGCTGTGTTATTTTTATTTATTTATTTTAAATAATCTGCTGCTGCTGATAAATGACTTTTTTATGTCTTACAATGTAATTAAATTATAAGAATATTAATAGTGGATTTTGAAAAGAATGTTCTTTTACAAAAATAACTAAAAAGTTACTTTTATCTGTAACATTACTTTTTGGTGTAAGTACTCAACAATTAAGCAACTAGAACTTGTAACTAGTTACTTGTTTCAGTGACTAGAACAAACACTGTTAACATCAGAGCCATGCTGCTAAAAGAGAAGAGAAGAAGAGACAGTCATGTTGATATGAACATTAGAGAAACACATCATGGAGCTGAAATATGATCCTGCTTCATCATTTGAACTCCTTCACCTCAGCTGACACGTTCACCAGCAGACAGGTTTTTGTACCAGTCTTTCTCACTGTGTGGAGGATATAGCTACCCAATCTTTGGATCTGGGACTAAACTGTATGTAACAGGTAAGAACAAACATTTCTTTTCCTTCACTTGTTTTCTTGTAGAAGTTAAAATGTGTTTAAAGTCAGTTTCTGCTGCTTCAGGCTTTACATGTTAGTTTTTTCATCATTAGTAGAGAATTCATCATGCAGCCATTGTTACAGAAGAAAGAGCTAATCAAATTTAATTTGTATATCACATTTAAAAATCTACCAGTTTAACAAAGTGCTGAAAAATTTTCAGAAGCAAAGAAAAATCAACAATAACTGTTTAGTAAAAACTATGGATTCTTACTGTAGACGAGGTAACGGGAGTTACTGATTAGCAGATCTGAGGCATCTGATTGTGTTTTAAAGGCAGAGGAGTTAAACTATGAACTACACCTTCTAGAGGGTTGAAAACATGTAAAAGAATCTCAAACTCAATAGGCTATTTAACTGGAAGCCAGTGAAGAAACACCAGGACATTTTTTTTCTTGTTATAAGTCTGGCTACAGTAGCAGGTACAGACGAGACAGAGCAGATTGGAAAAAAATAGAAATAAATAGAGAAAAACATCCTTGAGAATATGAGTGTTGTTGTTTAGTTTTTCATCATAGCAGTTCTGAGACGTATGTTTTTCTATTTAACAAGATTACATTTTAAATGAAGTGTAAATTATATCCATTAGTTATTTATATTATATTATATTATATTATATTATATTATATTAGTTATTTATATTATATTATATTATATTATATATGTATTTATCATTAGTGACATATTAGCTCAGGGGTTCTTAACTTTTTTTTCTTTTTCTTTTGTTTTTTGTTTTTTATTTTAATGCTGGGGCCCAACTTCTCCTGTATAAAGTGGTCTGGAGCCCATTTAAATATCGGGTTGGGATTCAATAACTAAACCAAATCCACTCGCAGTTTAAAAAGCTCTAACTTCGTGAAATATGACATGATAATACAATAACTAAAAATATGTCTTGATATAATGAGGTCACCACAAAAACATTTATATATATCATGTATGTGAAACTGTACATATGACCAAACGCCTGATGGGTTAGTAATTAATGGAATAAATCAGGCTGCTTTAAATACTAATTTAAAAGCTCAAGTCAGGCTTAAAAACACAAAATGTATTAAATATAAAATTTTACTACAGCAAAGGAAAAAAAGGAGTAACTCTGTGTAAAAAAACTGATGTGAAAAAATTAAATTTGATGAATGTAAGAAACTGTAAATAAAGTTAAGGTTTATTTAGATATTTAATTACAAAAACTTTAATTGAACCATCTATTTACTTAATACATTTTTCTTTGAATTTTTTTTTCTTTTTCTTTTGCAAAACATGACAGATATTACCTGCATCTGTAGCTCATTTCATTTCTGTCTTATTTGTTTATCATGTGTATGTATGTATATGTATATAGAAAATGGATGTGTGATTTATCGTGACTGTGTGAATGTGTGTGTGCTGCTTGTTGCTGCTGTCAAACTTCAGATGAGCAGGTAGTGAAGCCCGTGGTGAGCGTGTACCCAGCAGCATCCAGAGTCCACCAGGAGGGGAGGAGCTCCCTGCTGTGTCTGGCCTCAGCCATGTTTCCTCCTCTGGTCCAGTTCTCCTGGAAAAGACAGAAAGAGGACGGCTCTCTGGAGGAGCTGCTCCCTGCAGAGGGAGATCAGCTGGAGATCAGAGAGTCAGGACGCTCTGCCGCCATCTTGTTGATCCATCAGTGTGAGAAGAGCAGATATAAATACATCTGCTACGTCAAGCATGAGGGGGGAACAGTGGAGGCCCAAACACAACAAGGTAATGAAGGCTTGGAGACTGTGTTCAGCAGAGATTCAGCTTCATGTGGAGACGCTGTCAAAGAGAACAGAGGAGCAGAGGACTGACATTTCTCACTGTAACTCCAACATTTGACTCCTTTTCTGTTTCAGATGTTTCTCCCTGGCTTCAGACACTCTTAAACCAAGTGAAGCTGCTCTTGCTGCTGTCCACAGTGCTGATAGTGAAGAGTCTGGTGTACTGCTGTGGACTCTCTCTGCTGATGATCCTCAGAAACAAGGGACCGTCCACCAACTGCACACATGCTGACTGACTGTTTTCTGCTGGACTTTTCTCTCCATCAAATCTCATCAATTCATCTCATTCATCACTTTGATCAGGATTCACAAATGTTAGTTATGACGTGTTGTATTTGGCTTTAAAATGTCTCTTTTTATGCAGATTTGACAGAGTCATCGTCTGAATTTACATCCATTTATTAATGTTTATATTTGCTGTCATGAACTGTTAATTCTGAAAAAAAAAAAGTTTGATTTTGATGGTTTATTTTATATCTGTTTTCTGTCTTTTACATTTTGATAATTTTCAGATTTTCTTGCAGTTTCCACTTTTTTATATTACACAGTTTTTCTGTAATAAACAAATTTTTGAGAATAAAATAAAATAAATGTTTTTTCATATTAAATCACAACATGATTCTTTTCTTCAAGTCACAATATATTTCTTTACTCAGTGGAGTTTATTTATAATAATATTGACAATGACAAGGCTAAGAATAAACCTTTGAAGCACTAAAGTTGCACAAAATCGACAGAAATAATTCCCAAAGAAAAAAAAATTAAATCTCCAAATCCAAGTCTGTACAGGAGGGTTTATAAAAGCTTTTAAACTGGCTCTGACTCAGCTGTTCTGATGCTGACGGCGAGTTTGTTCCACGTTCTTGGAGTTAAAACAGTAGAATCATGGTTCCCTTTCTTCTAAGTGTGAACTGTGGAACTTGAAATAACAGCTGAGTCTCTGATCTGAGGGGTCGAGGTGCAGAATGAAGAGTTCTGACATGGAAAGTTGATCCAGACCATGAAGGATTTAAAAGTGATCAACAGAAGCTTAAATAAAGTTGTGGAGAGCAGGTTCACAGAGGCTGAACCAGTTTGAAGAGAAGTCAATAAAAACTCAGCTGTGATTGAGACCAACAGACTCCTCTGACGGCTCTGCAGGAGGTTTTCAATCAACTATCAGCCGGTGAAAAAATGAGACCTGAGCTGAACCAACATGGACGTCTCGTCCTGCTTTTGTTTTCAGACCAACCAAACAACATGACTTGTTTGTGTCGGTGGTTTGTGAGTCTGTCTCAGTGTGGTTTGTGTTGTTCTGATGAATGATAACAGAAGTACAGTCGACTGAAAGAGCAGAAATGTCTGAGAAGATGAGCTTTAAATGATTTATTATTAATGTTCAGCAACAAATGTTCAGCAGGAGGTTTCTCATCTCTCCTTTTCTTCCATCAAAGTTCATTTCTCAGCTCTGAGTTCAGGATTTGAGCTGTTTCTCTCACAGATGAAGAACACAGATGTTTCCTGTAACGACTCTTTAAGCACAGTCGATGGTTGTAACTGTCATTGTGTTATTAAGGTGAAAAGCCACAGCTAACGGTGTGGAGGCTGCAGAGCAGAAAGCCACACGGCTGCAGGAAAGGAAGTTTGATTGGCTGTCAGCAGTTTTTTCTCTTCTAATAACCACTGAGAACAGATTCATATCTGCTGCTGAACACACTCATCTCCTCCCCTCCCTCTCTGCTGTCTGTCTTTTTTCTCTACCTACAGTCCTGACTGGTCAAACCTCTGGATGTTTATTTGTAGCTTCAAACAACATCTCTGCTCTGCTGTTTGTTCATGTGTGGAAACAACAGTGTCATCAGCGTAGAGTTTTACATCCTCACTGTCAAAGTTTTCCTACACAAATTAAATTATCAGGGGTCACACATCGCATCACATGCTGGTTTCCACAGAAATGCTTCATTTTAATACTGAATAAAAATGGCTTCCTTCTTCTTCCTGTTTATATATTTGTATGATGTGAAACTTGTTGAGGTTGGAAGAGAAAGAAACTTACAACCACAGTCTAATGGTTGTCAACATACCGAACCTGTAAACAAGCAGAGAAACAAACACCAACAACCCTGTTTTACACTTTATTGAGATTATCTGAGTGAATAAATGTGGAGAACCTACCACACTGTGCAGATACAGGAGATTAAAAAGAAAAACAAGATAAATGCTGAAATATCTACAAGGCAGCTAATAATTCAGCTTCATTTAGTTTCTAACATGTCATAACTAACATTTGTGAATCCTGATCAAAGTGATGAATGAGATGAATTGATGAGATTTGATGGAGAGAAAAGTCCAGCAGAAAACAATCAGCCAGCATTGGTGCAGTTGGTGGACGGTCCCTTGTTTCTGAGGATCATCAGCAGAGAGAGTCCACAGCAGTACACCAGACTCTTCACTATCAGCACTGTGGACAGCAGCAAGAGCAGCTTCACTTGCTTTAAGAGTGTCTGAAGCCAGGGACAAACATCTGAAACAGAAAAGGAGTCAAATGTTGGAGTTACAGTGAGAAATGTCAGTCCTCTGCTCCTCTGCTCTCTTTGACAGCGTCTCCACATGAAGCTGAATCTCTGCTGAACACAGTCTCCAAGCCTTCATTACCTTGTTGTGTTTGGGCCTCCACTGTTCCCCCCTCATGCTTGACGTAGCAGATGTATTTCTGTGTGTAGAAAGCATCACGATCGACCACCCTGATGGCAGCGGAGCGTCCTGACTCTCTGATCTCCAGCTGATCTCCCTCAGCAGGGAGCAGCTCCTCCAGAGAGCCGTCCTCCTTCTGTCTTTTCCAGGAGAACTGGACCAGAGGAGGAAACATGGCTGAGGCCAGACACAGCAGGGAGCTCCTCCCCTCCTGGTGGACTCTGGATGCTGCTGGGTACACGCTCACCACGGGCTTCACTACCTGCTCATCTGAAGTTTGACAGCAGCAACAAGCAGCACACACACATTCACACAGTCAGCAGCAGCTTCCAGCACTGCATTGCATTCAGTCTGATCCTGGAAACATGGACTCTGATCAATAAACTCCTCATCAATACAGCACAAAGTTCACTTTCACTACATACACTGGATTCAGCTTCATATCACACACACTCATCACCTCATGGCAGCAGGTGGACCACGTGGAAATCTTCTTTAGAAAGTCAATGAAGTTATTTTAAAACTTGTTTATTTTTTTTTATTGGTGATTTCTAAATGAAAATAATAATAAAAACTATTTATAGTGGTATGTTGGCTATATTTCTGCAAATCTTTCCTTATATTAACCGTTTCATGCATCAATTATAAAAACCACAGTGACGCTTTTTAATTGAGAAATTCATAATTTACCTATTAATTATTATCTATTCTATAAAAATATTTATTTAAATATAACTGTTTCTTTTTCTTTTATTCTTTTACATTCTTATACACACACACACACACACACACACACACACACACACGCACACACACACAGACACACACTTTTCTATATATTTCTAAAAGAGACTTGGAAGTTGCATAAATTATTTATGAAAATTATATTGAGGTAATAAACAGCAATTTGCTAAAACATAAATGATCAGTTTATTTTGGTTCCTTTTTAAAATCTCTTTTAAAAAAATATTTTAGTTTACTAGTTAAAATTTGGCCTTTTATTTTCTATTTAATTAACTTAATTTAAGTTGATCTTAAAACAACTCTGTACAACATTAACAGACATTTTTTAGATTTTTAAGTTTTAAATGTTTGAGTAAAAACCAGCAGATGTCAGAGAATTACTGAGAAGGTGAAAAAGTAAATGTTTGTATCGTGACTAATATTTGCAGAAATAAAGAATAAGTTTAGTTGTTCAGTGAGATCTTAACATGTTTTCAGGAATTATTGAGCTTTTCTTCTGTAACAATGGCTGCATGATGAATTCTCTACTAATGATGAAAAAACTAACATGTAAAGCCTGAAGCAGCAGAAACTGACTTTAAACACATTTTAACTTCTACAAGAAAACAAGTGAAGGAAAAGAAATGTTTGTTCTTACCTGTTACATACAGTTTAGTCCCAGAACCAAAGATGATGAACCGCTCTTTTTTATACACGAGGTAGCTATATCCTCCACACAGTGAGAAAGACTGGTACAAAAACCTGTCTGCTGGTGAACGTGTCAGCTGAGGTGAAGGAGTTCAAATGATGAAGCAGGATCATATTTCAGCTCCATGATGTGTTTCTCTAATGTTCATATCAACATGACTGTCTCTTCTTCTCTTCTCTTTTAGCCACACTAGCAGCATGGCTCTGATGTTAATGTCAGTCTGTTGGTCAGTCCACTACTTTAGTCCAGATGGACTGGATCTGGACTAAAGGATGGAGGGATGGATTGACATGAAACCTTTAACAGACATTCTTGGCCCCCAGAGGATTAACTTCATGAAGAGACTTTGTTGATTCTTTTTATCTAGCGCCACCATCAGATGGACATTTGTGGTTCAGACTGAAATATCTCAACAACTATTGGATGGATTGTCTGGTTCAGATGTTCATGTTCCCCTCAGGATGAACTGGAATAACTTTGTGAATCGGTAATAGTGAAAAGAAGGCAAGGCAAGGTAGTTTATTTTTTATAGCACATTTCATGTCCAGGACAATTGAAAGTGTTTTACATAAAACAAAAGCATTACAGATATTGAGAAATAGTAAAAGGCAGAAACACATAGCAAGAATTACAATAAAATAATAAATTACATTACAATGATTAAATGCAAGATAAGTTAAACAGTTACAATGCAGAATTCATGCTTAGTCGCATGAGAAAAGAAATGTTTTTAACCTGGATTTAAAAATGTCTACATTTGGTGAAAGTTTAATCTCCACTGGCAGTTTGTTCCACTTGTTTGCAGCATAACAGCTAAATGCTGCTTCTCCATGTTTAGTCTGGACTCTGGTCTGGACTAGTTGACCAGTGTCTTTGGATCTAAGAGCTCTGCTAGGTTTATATTCTCTGAACATATCACAGATGTATTCTGGGCCTAAACCATTCTGGGATTTGTAAACAATCAAAAGGGTTTTAAAATCTATTCTGTGACTGACTGGAAGCCAGTGTAAAGATTTCAAAACTGGTGTGATGTGTTCAGATCTCTTAGTCCTGGTTAAAACTCCAGCAGCAGCGTTCTGGATGAGCTGCAGATGTTTAATGCTCTTTTTAGGAAGTCCTGTTAAAAGACCAGTACAGTAATCCAGCCTACTGGAGATGAATGCATGGATGAGTTTCTCTTGGTCTTTCTGGGAGACTAAACTTTTAATTCTGTTGATGTTTCTGAGCTGGTAAAAAGTTTCTTAGTGAAGCTTTGATGTGGCTGCTGAAAGTCAGATCTGAGTCTATCAACACTCCCAGGTTATGAACCTGGTCGGTGATTTTAAGAGCCCGAGTCTCCAGGTGTTTACCAATGCTGACCCTCTTCTCTTTGCTACCAAACAGAATAATCTCAGTTTTGTCTTCATTTAATTGTAGAAAATTCTCCCTCATCCAGGTGTTTATTTGCTTCAGACACTGACACATTAAGTCTATTTAACTGCAGTCGTCTGGTAACAGAGACACATAAAGTTGTGTATCATCTGCATAACTTTGATAATTATTTCTATAGTTCTGTAATATTTGACCCAAAGGGAGCATATACAAGTTAAACAGAGAAGGTTCAAGGACTGAATTGCACAAGTCATTGCCAATTGCTCAGATTCATAGCTGCCGATTGTAACAACATAACTCTGGCCTTCTAAATAGGACCTGAACCAGTTAAGGACCACGCCAGAAAGTCCAACCCAGTTTTCCAGCCTGTGCAACAGGAATCTGAGAAGTAAAAAAGTAAATTAAAAAGAATATAGGAGACATAAGGCGCATTCCGACAGAGAAGTTCTAAGAACGCAGTTCTAATAACTGTCCTAGTTCTAAGAACGGCTCTTCTCCAGGGGAACTGTTTCATGTTGCATTCGCACATGAGTTGGGGGCGGTAGAGGGACCGATGTGCAGAGATGGGAAAAGTACTTACATTCTGTACTCAGTAAAAGTACAAGTACTTGTGAAAAAAATGACTTTGGTAAAAGTAAAAGTAGTCAATGAAATAATTACTCAAGTAAAAAGAAAAAAGTACAGGCTATGAAATGTACTTTTAGAGTAAAAGTAAAAGTTTTTTTTTAAGTGTCACTTTAGATTTTAAACTCTTATACCATTACACTTTAAAAAATAACAGATCTACAAGCTCAAGGCACAGCGAGTGCAGCACTATGAGCTTGTAGATCTGCCATTTTCGGAAAAAAGAAATTGTGCAAATCTATGAATATATCTCCAAACAGGTTTGTGCTACTAACATAGAAACCTAGTTTTTTGGGTTTTTTTCAGTGGACTGTTAGGATTTAGAGGACATTTATGTGATCAAACATTTAATCAGGTCCTCAGGTCTTAATGTTAAACTCCAAACACATGTCTTAGTTAAAACTGGCCTTTGGCCAAGGATTGGTTTCCACACTGATGTAAAGTCTCAAGGAAAGTAGACCCACCTCTTGAAATCAAGTTTATATTTTTAATAAGACAGCAGCCTAGTCAGATACATATGTACAGTAAACACGTTTTTCAGCCATGCACAGAATGCACTGGACTTAGAGCAAAAAAAACAAATAGTGTTTTGTAAACATAAACCTATCACCTTTTTCTTTTCTACCCATCTCTTTACTCCCCAGTTACACTGGCAGGCAGCAGCTAAATCAACAATCAGCCTGAGTCAGATCTGTGCCACAAACAGACTGTATTCAGATTGGTTTTAATGGTCACGTGATGTTAATACCAATCAGAGTTCAGTCTGAATATGGTACAGATCTGATTCAGGCTGAATCTAGCCGTCAGTGTAAATAACGTCTTCGAGACAACTTGGCTGTAAACAAATTTTAAGTAACAAAAAACCCTAAGTGCTTTTTAGAAAATCCATCACTTTCCTCCATCTTGTCATCCCCAATTTCTGTCCACAGCTTTCTCAGCTTACAGGCTGCAGGTAGTGTTGTTTTCACATTAACAAACTTCAGTAACTTCAACGAGAGATCCATTGATGTGAGGACTGCGGAACCGAACCAGGCAGCAACACTAATCACAACACACTAATAGGCCCCAAATCCAAAATCCACAAAATCAAAGGTTTTAAAGCAGTTCCCCCATTACCACTGCTGTAAACCCTAGATTAAAAAATAAAATCATGGAAATTGGACATTAATATATTCAGCAGAATTATTTTATACACTTGAAAAGGATTGTAATTTAGTTTTCACAAGTGAATAATGCATATTGCAAGAAATAATTATGGATACTGTAAATCTGACAAAAAGATCTGATCATCAATAAACTAAAAAGCATCAGCAACAGTACAGTAGTCACTTACCACTTTTTAGGATCTCTTCGTTACATGTCCAGGTCGTCCTGAACTTGGGGACCAGAATTGCTGCTGCAATTAGCTCTGGATCACCAAGCATCTGTCCAAAACGCTTTTCAAGTCCTGCTTGTAGTGCGTCCAACAATGGCCCACAGTACTTGGAGGAGATGTGGAACTGTTCGAGCTTAGCCTTGATTAATCAATAGAATTTTTATTAGACAGAAATGCAAACACAGTAAAAAAAAAAAATCCAGTTTAATATCAACATGGCACTTTTTTTTATCCTACGGTAAATAAGAAAAACTACATGTACTGAGTTGAAAAGGGGGAGTGACACACACCTTGAGCAGTGTTATTGTAGGCACAAGCCATCCCATCTGCACGTTGGCCTCTCCCTGTAGGATATTGACGGCCTTCGCAACTGGTTTCATGGTCTTGGCGTATTCTCTCAGAAACGCAATCTCCGCTTGAGTCAACCTGCCAAAAACAAACATAAATGGATACAAAAAGTCTAACTACTAGAGAAAACAACATATTTCCAAAAAGATGAGCATACGTCACTATTACTTAATTTAGAAAGTAGGAATGTGTGGTGTTGATGGAAACATATTAACCACACGAAGGGAGTGTTGACCTCAATTGGTAAATATGAATTGATGAATATTACCTCATGCAGTCAATCAGTTTTAAAGACAGTAGTACTCACATGGGGATTTTTAGTGCACTGCAAACAGATGCGATGGCTTCTTCTCCTTGTTCGTTTATGATTCTTCCGAGCCTCTCCACAGCGAAGAAGAGAGAATTCCATCTCGTCTCGACTGGCCTCACAAGTTGCAGTTTGCATTTTTTTGCGATGATCTCTGCAGCCTGGGTGGATCTACTGGTCTTGTTCCATAGACTGTGGCACTTTGCAAATGCTGAGCGAGAGACCCTCTTATAGACTGGATCAGCATCTGCTGCAGAGAGATCAACTGTTGCAACCAGGTTGAGAAGGTGGCAGGCACAGCGATGATGCTTTGGCAGCTGATACTCCAGGCCATCATCTTCATCCAATATACCTCCAGCGTCAACAATCTCCACAGGTTCGCCTTCTTCCTCATCACTGCTCTCTTCTCTGGTTTGACTTGCCCCCTGGAGTGGTCCTCCTGTGTTGTTGTTTTCATCATGTCCATACACTTTAAATGCTTTTATGAAATTGGAGCCATTGTCAGTGGTTGTACACACTACCTTCGCCCGGATGTTGTATTCCGTGTGTATGTTATTCAGGGCACCAGCGAGTACTGCAAAGGTATGAGATCCTTCTAACTGACAGCATGCTAGAGCAGCGGAGCATCGTCTCATCGTCAGAGGGTCCAACCAATGGGCCGTGACACCTAGGAATGATCTTCTGTGTGCTGTCCAGCAGTCTGTTGTTGTAGCGATAAACTGTACCTTGGACATTGCAGCCTTCAGATTCTTCTTCGTGTCTTGGGTAGCTTTAACCACTCTGTTTTTGACGGTACCCCGGCAGATGACACTGACCCCTGGCTGCAGGTGCTGTACAAGGTCTTTGAAGCCTGGTTGTTCCACGACACTCAGAGGTTGCAAGCCTTGGATGACAAAGCTGATGATGGCATCATCCACACTCTTCTGTGAGACTTTCTTGGTTTCCCAGAGTTTAACCTGTGGTGGGGAAAACAATTATAGTACAATTATAGTACTGACTATATTTACAGTCAATTCCCAATGGCATACCACTCTCAAAAAGGTTGGGAACAGCACCTACTAGAAGCTAACCAGAGTCATGTGAACTGATAACAGCTGTGTCTCACAAATACATTTGCAAAATATCACACACTATTTCTTCCACTAAAGTGTCTACAGTATGCTCTTTTAAGGGCTGGCCATCTGTTACTTCTGTATGTCTAGTGTACAAAAAGAACTTTGTGACACTGAATGAGCGGCTGGAGGGGCATGTTGCCTCTCTGGGGCAGGCTCTGTAACCTGATGACTACAAATAAAGAATAGGTTGATCCCTGACATAGGTGTGCTGAGAGCATCTTTTGATCTCTGAATCTTAATAAGTAACATGAAAAACTTACATTACAAACCTGCTTGGCAGCGGGACCTTGACCTTCCTCTGGCTCAGAGGATTTCCTTTTGATGGAAGTTAATTTCAAGTATTTCTGTATGTGGTTTTTGTGCTTTCTCTATAAGTGAAAAAAGTAAAAAATAAATAAACGAATAAGTTATAGAGCCTTAACTAAAGGGTTGAATTGCATTCAAACATCTGCATTACTTAATTTACATTAAGTTTACACTTGTTATTTTGATCAACATGTGCCTGTATAATAGGTTAATTTACATTTTTATTATTTGCTGCTTGAAGACCTATTGTCTTATATGCCACCTTACATGTGTTTAAAGACCTGTTCATTGTTCCATACATGTGAAGATATATTGGTAAAAGACCAACTGATTGCTACTACTGATCCCAGCAGGAATAGATGACCTCATCAGACAGGTTTAATTACAGCTTATTCACAACAGTTCTTTTCGCATATAGAATACAATTACTTGGTCTATTATTTTCACATGCACTGAACAATGAACAGGTCTTTAAACACATATAAGGCGGCATATAAGACAATATGTCTTCAAGCAGCAAATAATATTAAATGTAAATTAACCTATTACACCTGTACTCCACCAACATCAATAAGCTATAGCATGGCATTATGGACCAAATTGTGTAATACATTAACAAAGACATTCTTTTAGCTCAAGATTTTGGTCTAAGAAGCCAAGTTTCATGAAATGAAACGTGGTCTTGTGGCTCAAGTGCTGAAAAATTATCGGTCCATGTCATATGAAAAAGTTTTAAACTACCAAACTACAACTTTGGGCCTAACTGGTACATCGCTGAAACATCATGATGGTCATAGAATGCTAAACTTATTAACCTAGCATAATGTCACGTTAACACTTAGCTGTTTGTTTTGCTTACCTCTATGTGCTTTTTCAAATTTGACGGAGAATTCTTGTAAGCGAGAAGCTCTCTGACTTTGGGTCTGCACAGGACACAGTTCATTCGCCATGAATCCTTTTTTGAGCCAACTAGCGTGAACATTTCCTTCAAGTAAGGCCATGTTCGTCCCGTTCATCTGGCTCGTACTTCGACACGGAATCATCAGGCTTTACCTCTACCACATTATCCTGCTCCTTGGTATCGGACATGTTGCTGCCTGGTTCAGTTCCATAATCCTCGTGTTAATGAATCTCTCGTTGAAGTTGCTGAAGTGAGTTAGCGTGGAAAAAAAAACAAACAGCTACCTACCAAAAGCCTGAAGGCACATGTGCAGGCAGAGAAAGCATGTGCGTGGTGCTACTGTAGTCTGTAACCAATGAAAAGAACGATCATGGACAGCGAGCTAATCACAAGCTGGGATGTATGTAGCCGTGAGTAATGTTTCATACTATTGGCAGAGCCTTCGAAGATGTTTTCCTTCTGGTTCCAAATAACATTTCAATTATTTGTTGTGCGTTAAAAGTTACGAGCCTGATTTGAAAATGTACGGGGTAAAAAGTACAGATACTTGCGTTAAAATGTAACGGATAAAAGTAAAAAGTACTCAGAAAAATAAATACTCAGTAAAGTACAGATACCAAAAAAATGTACTTCGTTACAGTACTTCGTTACTTGTACTTTGTTACTTCCCATCTCTGCCGATGTGACGCATACGTCTGCGACAGTGACGTGTGACTTTAGCGCCACATAACAACAAAACAAAACCCGCTAAAAACAAAACAACACGGCAAGCTAATATGGAGAACGAAGAGATCGTAGTGTTCATGCTCTGCTTGATGGAGATGTTACTGATGGACGATACAACCAGGCGTCTCACGGCGAGGCTGGAAGGCTCCTGAAAGTCAGAAGATGAAGAATCCAGCGGCAGGAGATACGCCGCTGACAAAGGAGACGACGTGTAAGTTTAACTTATTAAACATGCGCCGTATTTATACATGTCTTATGAGTAAACATTTCAGACGGTTTTCTACTGTCTGTGTTGAGCAGATTACAATAAGTAAATATTTCAGATGGCGGGTTTATTGTAACTCGTGTTCTGTTTCAGACGTTGCTGCAGCTCATTGAACCTCCTCACCGTCCGGCTGGTCCGGAGCAAAGCTGATAACTAGCGGGAAAAGGTTGTTCTCAATTTTACCGATGAGCAGTGGATAGAGAATTTGTGTATGTCCAGGGAGACGTTTCAATACATCTGTGGCCGCCTGAAGCTGCACTGGAGAGGATGGACACCACCACCTGCTGCAGATACTGAAGGAGATGGAGAACAGCCTGGATGCTTTACCTCCTGCCTTCCAGCTAATCACTACACACCTCTTCATAATAAGCATCATGTTCTGGAAGTTCGACAGACAGAACATACATGTATACACGATGTAAACATTTAAAGAGAAAATGTTCCATAGAAAATGCATCATTTCATTTTTTTTTTTTTTTTTTTGGTGTGTGTGTGTTATGTGCAAAATAAGGGTCTCATCACCTTTAAGCTTTGTGTGTTTTATGGAATCATCAGTAGAAAGGTGAAGGAGTAATCGGTCACTGAAGGGTTGGTTGTGACTGAGTTATGGTTTAGAATTATGAGGACATAGTCACACAGATTTAGCGTATATGAAGGTAAAAATATAAAAAGGGTGGTGAAATGTTTACAGGTGTGTAATTTGTGTCAGATCTTGGTTAAACATGATAAACTTCATTCTGTGATATGGAGCATATTATAAAGTTGATAAACTAATGTAATTTACACCCAGGGATAAGACTTAAAATGTAGCGACCAAAGATGGATTATTTAATATTTCATAGCTGTGATAAGTTAATAACAACTCAATATTTTTATTAGCTAATATTTTATAGATGTGGCCAAAGCACATCTAACAGACACAAACTGAATACTTCAAACTCTTTACAAAGTCATTTATTTTTTTATAGTGAATACAGCAGAGCAAAAATAACTATTTACATGTGTGTATATGCTGCATATCACACTGGCTTTTCCTGCCTAACGCAGGAGTCATTTGCTGCGGCGTTGCCCGAGTAGACATGTCGGTGGTACAAGCTGTCCAATTTACTGTTTTTTCGGTTCGTCCCACTCCGGTTGTCATGATCCTTAATTTATTTGTAGTCTTGTGTGAGTTTTCTATGTGTGCTGCTTCGCGTTATCCCGCGTTCTCTGACTGAGAGCTGATCATCAGGAATATTTTTATATTTTGCTGTGAACCTTCAAAACATCTCTGAAAATCCTCTGTGGCATAGACGGTCAGAAGAGCTTCGACCTCCTCATCGGTCCATTTATCGCTTGCTCTGTTGTTGTTTTTGTCCGTATGTGCAACCATGTTTTTTAAATGTGGTGGGGACACAAAATGCAGAAATCTGGCAAGGGGCGTAGCTACCCGTCACCAAACACCTACGTCATGAGGGTTCCTATAGAACCCCGTTCAGACCCTGCCTCGGAGCAGGAGCTAAAATGGTTATAGGAACTGGGGGCTTTGGTCCCCAGTTCCTATATGTCGGAATGCGCGAAAAAACGGCCTGGTTCCTGAAAAGGTTATAGGAACTGCAAAAGGTTCCTACAGTCGGAAGGAGCCTATAGATACAGTAGATAGAAGTAACAAACCTTCAATTCAAACTAATACCTGACAGCCAACTGCAACAACTGTACAGAAACACGCCAAAAAATTTCCTACAGCTTTTACAGATAAACTAAGCTGACAATCATCAGGAGTTCCTGAAAAATAACCAAGACGACAACAAGAACAAAATTGTAAAACTAATAAATAAAAAACAAAAACAAACATGTATCACAACAACAACCAAAATACCAGAAACACACACACACAAAACCTAAACAAAAGTATATCTTAGTGTATAAACCCACTGGACAACTCAGTGACTGTGTCAGCATGCAGAGGATGAGGAATGAGGAGTGAATCTGATCATACATATGTGGCACAGGCCCCCATGGACCAAGATTGGCAGCTGCCAAACCTGGCCATCCAGAGCAGCCATTCCCCCCTCCCCCACTCGCACAACATCCAGGAGGACCCGGCCCCCCAGATGACCATGCAGCAGGGGCCAGAACCCACCCCAATGTTACAACCACACACCCCAGAAACCAGGGCACTAATGACCTCTCCTCCTTCCTCCCCTTACCACCCCCGAGCCCTCTACACCCCCCAGCCCTCCGCCCCACCATCCCCCCTCTATCCACCCCATAATCTCTAACTCTCAGCTTCCCCTGCACCGTACCCATGAACACTTGCTCTCACACGCCCGCATCACACTTAACCCTCCCACCATGCCCTGTGGGAGACATCCCTGTTGATAGCGAGCCCCGAATCCAACTCCTACTACCAACCCCAAGCCCTGCCCGCCATGCACTACATGGCACATCACCCCAAAAGTTTTTTGTTGTTTTTGTCATGTTTTGATGTCTAAATGAAAATAAAACTAAGAGGTGAATCACAACAGGGTGCAGCCAACCAGGCCACTTAGATGCTTCCTCCACCCAACATGTCATGCTCACTTCCCAATACCCTACATGTGTGTGAAAAAGTGGGGAAGTAGAGGGGTCTGGGAAAATAAGTTCAGAGGGAAGCAAACTTCCCTCCAGAAAATAAGTTGCTGGCAGCAGTAGCCACCCGTTTCCCAGGAGGCCCCCCAGAGATCACTGTGTTTCAGGATTACATTTTTAGTCGGTATTATGAGACAAAACAAGCAGAAAAATACAGAAATCTGACTGATGCTGAAAGGGCGCAGGTTTCATACATCCAGTGATGCAGCAACCAAGACCAGGTTTGTGATATCCCACAAAATCGCTGAAAACAATAATCCATTATCGGAGGGAGAGTTTGTCAAAGTGTGCTTAGTGGACTCTGCAGCACTAATATGCCTAGTGGATATAGCTGGTGAACGGGGCTGAGGGTGGAGAGGGGAGAGAGTTCAGCATCCTAACCACCTGGTGGATGAAGCTGTTGTTGAGTCTGGTGGTAAGGGAACGGAGACTCCTATACCTCCTACCAGAGGGCAGGAGGCCGAACAGGTTGTGTGTAGGGTGGTTTGCATTGCACACGATTGTGATCGCCTTGCGGGTGAGGTGGGTGGTGTATATGTCCTTCAGGGAGGGTAGTGGTGCACTAATGATCCTTCCAGCTGTGTTCACTATGTGCTGCAGAGCTCTCCTGTTGTAGTCGGTGCAGCTCCCGCCCCTCACAGTGACGCAGCTGGAGCGGATGCTCTCAATGGTTCCTTGTGGTCATGATGGGTGGTGGGGCTCTTGCCCGCTTGAGTTTGCGCAAGAAGTAGAGGTGCTGCTGGGCTTTATTTGCCAGTGATGCAGTGTTGGTGATCCAGGAGAGGTCTTCACTGATGTGCACCCCCAGGGATTTGGTGCTGCTCACTCTCTCCACAGCAGCACCATCTATGGTCAGTGGCGAGTGTTGGATGTTGTCTCTCTGGAAGTTGACAACAATCTCCTTGGTCTTGCTGACGTTCAGCAGGAGGCTGTTGTCTCTGCACCACGTGGTCAGAAGATTGACCTCTTTCCTGTAGTGAGTCTGTAGAATGTTCACACCAGTAATGAATGATTTCTGGAACATTGTGGACAAAGTTAAATAGTCACACTGAAGAAGTATTAATGTTGCACTTCTTTATTGCAATATGTTTGTAAAACATGTTTTAGAAAATTCTCCTGCTTTACACAGGTCTGTTTTTTTTTTGTTTTGTTTTTTTTTTAGTTTCTTTTTTGATGAGACTTCACAGATAGAGGACTCCACCCAGATGGAGAGTCACCTGCTAGAATTCATTGTTCCAAGTCACGAAGGTAAAATAAAGCATATAAAGCCTAACTTTAGGTGAATTTTGAAGAGATTTGGGTGTGCATGCAGAGAAGTCTAATGAAATAAACACCTAAAATGTGTATTTTTAGAAAAAAAAAAAAAAAAGAATCTTAAAACTGACTTAATGTGTGTTGAGGTTGATCTTATTCTTGGTTCATACAACATGTATTACAATGACATGCACTCAGATAGAACTGTTGTCATCAATACAAAGTTGTCACCTATGACTCAGGATAAATGGGAAATGAACTGTACATATATAGAGCTTTTCAAGTCATATGCTGGCCACAAACCACTTTAACACTACATGTCACATTCACCCATTCACACACCCACACTCATACAGCACTTCTATAGTTATATACTAAATGCTTATCTTTTATCATATTACCCCATACTCCAATAAACACATTAGAAGGCAACATGGGGTTCAGTGTCTTGCTCAAGGACACTTCGGCATGTAGTCAGGGGAAGTCTGGAATCGATCCATGATGACTGCTCTTCCTCCTGAGCTACAATACCGGCAACAGTAAATATCAAGGTGTAAGAGGTGTGTACCAGATAGAAGAATAATGTGCAGACAGCTGGAGACAAACACCAGGCGTAACACATAAACACGTGACGTGAAAGTTGTACAGGGTGGCTAAGAAAAGAGAGAACTCATCTCCATCTGATGATTACAAAGATGTGTGTTTGGTGAGACTAGGTTGAGTAATTACAGTCTGGTTCGGATCAAAGTCACACAGCTGTCCAGTGTTCATGCTGTCATCTCAACCCTGAAAAGCTTCACAACATCATCAGTATTGTTCACTTCTCTGCTCTCATCACAGGATGATATCTGGTTCTGGCGTTAAAGTCAGTCATGGAAATACTTGAGGCTTCAGATTTTGTTTCATTTGAACTTTTCTTTTTCTGAGTCAGACTGATGACATAACATATCATTAAATCTGGAGAGTATCATCTCCCACAAGTTAATGAGCCCACAGGAAACTGGTTCTGATAGCCAGGAACAACCCAGTAACCTCCAGGAAGAGTTCTGTTGTGAAGTAGAAGCTGCTGGAACATCAGTGTCAACAGTCAAGTTTATTACAATGAACTGAGAGGCTGCTGTCTAAGGAAGAAGTTGGTGTTGCAAGTCAACACCTTCATGCTGGACTGAAGTTTGCAGCTGAGAAAATGGACAAAAAATCTGTCTGGATGAAAGTTTGATGGCCAGATGACACAAAGACTGATTTGTTTGGTCACAATGAGCAGATGTGTTTGGAGGACTGAAGGTGAAGAATTCAACCCCAAGAAGACTGTAGCAGCTGTTAAACAAGGTGGTGGTAGCATCATGCTGTGGGCTGTTTTGCTGCTCTTGTCTCAGTCAAAATGCTCTCTGGGTTCATCCTCTGAGAAGCAGAAACATCCAGAGGAAACTGATGGAAATCTGTCCAACAAAATCAGTGTCCTGATAAGCTGCTGCTAGAAGGACAAAATCCTGACCTGAGATCAGTCCAAGATTTGTCTTTTAAAATGGAATAAAGCGAAATGAGCTGAAATCTGCTGAAAGCTGTAAAACAACAAGAGCTGCTGGAAGTGTTTTCATGAAGAGCTCATTAACATTGTGAAGGAGGAATGGACTTTATTCCAGCAGCAGCTCAAAGCAGGAGATTCATATTTATCTGGATATTTGAAGGAAAACATTCATTATTAACCAAAGATGCTGAAAATGGATTGATTTGATTGATGGTGTGTTGAGGTTTCATTTCATCATTTAACACTGCAGATATCTGAAATCTTCACAGAGTTGATGGTTTGAGAAAATTCTGCTAATAAGAAAAAGAAGAATAAAATGTTAAATCCATAAAGACAGCAGTAAAGAAGAAACTCCCTCAGCTCAGTGTGTTTGTGACTCTGTCTGAGATGGAGGTGAAATATGTGAACCTGGGCTGTGCTTTACTGCTCTCTTCCTGCCACTAACACTGTTTGACATCTGCTCATCTGAAGGTTTTTGTACAGGCTGCAGGGATCATTTCTCACTGTGGAGATCACCTTTCCAACAGCTACAGTAGTAGGTGGCTGAATGATCCAGTTTAATTTGCTGTATCTGCAAATCCCAGCTGTTCTGATTGTTCACGGCTGAGAAATCATCTTTTTGAGGATGATTGTAACTTCTGTCGATATAACCAGATTTTTTATCAATATAAAGAATCAGTTTGAATGTTGCTTTCTTCTGGTACCAGTATGTCAAGTCAGAATCACACAGGTGAATGTTTCCACATCTGAAGGAGACGCTTTCACCAACTCTCCTGGTCAATGTTAAATCCTCCTGAATCAGCTCTGCTGCCATGGCAACCAGCGCTGTAGAGACACAGCCAGACAGATGAAGGTTAGTGTGACAGTGTTTGTTCCAGGTGGAGTTTGTTGGCTCCTGATTGGCTGGAAACACTCACCTGAACACAGCCAGCACAGAGCAGCAGCTGGGAGGAAAAGCATTGTGTGCAGTGGTGTTTCCTCTGGTGAACCTGGGGAGAAGTGGTGCTCTGATGCAGCTGAGGCCAAACAAGGACGAGCTGTGAGATCAGAGCAGGACCACGTGCTTTCTAACAGGTCCTCAAAGCTCCCATCAGCCCCTGCGGCCCACAGATCAGACTGCTGCTGCTGATTGACAGCTCAGCTGAAGCTGCTGTGTGCTTTCATGCTCTTGATTTCAATCTGACAGCAGATGAAAAAAATCTGCCTCACATGATGCAGAAAGACTAAAAACATTCATGTTCCCACAAACACGTTCAGGTTGGTGGTGAATTTAGTACCACACACTGTTATCTGTTGTTTAGCAGCTGGGATGAAAATACACAACTACAAACCCACACAGCTCCTCAACTCTCATTCAGCTCTTCAATGTGGGTCTGTGGATCCTCACTGGGAACACAATCAAACATACTGGGACATGTGGGAAAGCATCCCAGTGTGCATACTGGACATATGTTACAGCATCCACAGGAAGACACTTTCTTATCATTTCCATGTAGATTCTGTCATTTGAAGCTCTTTCACAGTCAGATCTGGACTATAAACCATGTTCTACACTGTATGTTGACATGTAGAAATAATTCCATTCTGCTTGTAAGAAGCTCTTTATAGAAACAAACATGGCTACACTGGTGTTACTGGATTATGTTGATGCATGAAAACAGCTTTGCTGCACAGCTGAATGATTGTGCTGAAAACACTGAGAACAAACTGAAGATGGAGCTGTTGTGTTACTTTGGCTTCACAGTCAGTGTAGACAATATACAAAGCAGCTTCAAAGATAAATGTGGAATCAAACAGAGTTCAGGAGCTGCAGCTTCCATCTTCATGGAAAACAATCAGCTGATTATTTCATTATTCTTCATATAGACGACTCAATAAAGATGAAACCACTTGATTTCCTAAATGTTTACTGGTTCCAACAAGTTTCTCCATTCCGACCCGACTTGGAACAGAAGCAAATATATTGGGACATGTGGGAACGTCAGCTGGAATATTTTGGAGCCTCCAGACAAAGAACTTTATCATTGATCTCTTTACTATTGAACATGTTTAAAAAGTGACTTTGAACATAATTAACATTCATTAACATGATGATCAAACTGGATTTTTCTCTAGTGTTTCATGTTTGTGTTTCTTTGGGAATGATTGGAATATTCTGTCTTCCATATTTACACATTCACTGTCTGAGCATAAAAACGTCTCCACCTGGATTTAACTCAGCAGATGATCTGGAGCTGCTTCAGTTGCTCAGGTCCAGGTTCAGCAACATGATGTTCCAGAAAAATCCGCTCAGCCGACTGTCAGAAGAAACTGGAAGCAGCTTTTTCCATCCAGAGTTTTTCCTCTGATGGAAGCAGCATATTCCAAGATGAACATTTCAGGATCAGGAACAACTGCTCAGTCAGGTTGGAAAGACAGAGTCTGAGCAGATTATCATCCATGTCTAATTCCTCTTCATCCTCCAGCTGCAGAAGGACCGTCTTCAGGGTGGAACTGACACCATTGTTGACTTCTGACCAGATTCCTTCAACTCTTTGCTTCTGGAAACAGATTTGTCTTCACTTCATTTCTTCTGCTCAGTTAATAAAAAATAGACATGATGAAGTCAAAGAGGGAAAAATGTCCTGAAGCTGAATTCTCATTAAATATGAACATTTCCATAAACAGCAGCTTTGCTCATGAAGCTGGAACTCTGCATACTGACCAACCAGATACTGTGTACACTGACAGCTGTGCTAGAAAAGGATCAGTTTTAGGAGGAAAAAGTGGAAATAAACTCCAGTGTGGATGTTTGTGCAGATGTTCAGGATGAACTTGATGTGATGAAAGTTGTTCTTGTTGATTTCATGCTGTTTAATGACGTGTTTCCTCTTCAAATCAGACAGGACTGGAACAGGAAAGAAAATGTAGATAATGGCTGCAAAAGCCAGAATGATGCTAAAAGCCAGAATTCCAGCATGAAGTGAAAGCAGCAGAAAATAAGCCAGATGTTCTTGTAGAAAACAAAGTTGTGGATGAAGTCTGCAGATGAGGCCTTCTTTCCTGATTCTAGCCATGAGTCGACAGCAGCTCCTGCATGAACAACCTGAGATAAAACTCCTGGCCGTCATCCACACACACTTCATCCCACATTCCACAGGTAAGTACTGCAGACCTGTGGAAGCAACAAGAAAAGCTAAATTCATTTGTGTCCAACTTTCAGACAGAAAGCTTCCAGATCACTTTGGTGTTCAGTCATTTCCTCTTAGACACGTGTTAGAATGAATGAGGACGACATTCAGATGAAACATGAAGACTTATTTCCAAAGTTTACATCACGTCTATATTTGAAAAGATCCACTTTGCTTTGATTTTGTCACTTGTTCATCTGTGTCGCCCCAATGTGTGAAAATAATCATTACAATTCATTTTTCTGCAGCACACACTCCTTTCAAGGCCAGACAGAGCTTCAACATCCTTCTTCTGTAGGTAGGACCAGTCTGAAGAAGAACTAACCACCATGATTTCCTCTTTCATAGCAGCTGATATTGATCATGAAATGGGACAATGCAGGTTGTGAATGTGGCTGTTATGGGATTGTTGTGAGCTTCATGTTGACTCTGATCATTTGCAGCTAATAGTCGACTGAAGATAGAAATTGTGTTTGAGTTTAATAAGTTCCTTACTTTTAGGAGACATGAGCTCATTGTCATTTGAGTGTTTATCAGCCAGATTATACATAAGCTGCTATTTCTAACTAATGAAATGACATTTTTAGTCTAATCTAGAACACATGTTTATAATTCTGATCCGTCCCAACTGGTTGTGGATGAAGACGTGTTTTCTGGATGTCCTTAGCTATTTGTAATCATGACAGGTGGGTATAAAATATGCCTGTTGAAATGTTTTAAACACTTGAGCTGCACATACAGGCACACATATCTACACAAAGATGCAAAAAGCAAAGAATGAACAGTGTGATGAAGCAGCTTCAGACCTCAGTTGTGGTTTTTCACCACTTTCCCAGTTTGTTGTGACACAAACAGCCATCTCTCCAGATAACAGAACTTTAAGCTTTACAAAGACGTTTCAGCTGAGTAGAAACTCCAGGACCAGTAAAAATAAAGTAAATTTAGCTCCTTTGTCTGGTGACAACAAAGATGAAAAGATCCACAGACCCACATTGAAGAGCTGAATGAGAGTTGAGGAGCTGTGTGGGTTTGTAGTTGTGTATTTTCATCCCAGCTGCTAAACAACAGATAACAGTGTGTGGTACTAAATTCACCACCAACCTGAACGTGTTTGTGGGAACATGAATGTTTTTAGTCTTTCTGCATCATGTGAGGCAGATTTTTTTCATCTGCTGTCAGATTGAAATCAAGAGCATGAAAGCACACAGCAGCTTCAGCTGAGCTGTCAATCAGCAGCAGCAGTCTGATCTGTGGGCCGCAGGGGCTGATGGGAGCTTTGAGGACCTGTTAGAAAGCACGTGGCCCTGCTCTGATCTCACAGCTCGTCCTTGTTTGGCCTCAGCTGCATCAGAGCACCACTTCTCCCCAGGTTCACCAGAGGAAACACCACTGCACACAATGCTTTTCCTCCCAGCTGCTGCTCTGTGCTGGCTGTGTTCAGGTGAGTGTTTCCAGCCAATCAGGAGCCAACAAACTCCACCTGGAACAAACACTGTCACACTAACCTTCATCTGTCTGGCTGTGTCTCTACAGCGCTGGTTGCCATGGCAGCAGAGCTGATTCAGGAGGATTTAACATTGACCAGGAGAGTTGGTCAAAGTGTCTCCTTCAGATGTGGACAAACGGACCAGTGTGCTAGCAGTTTCATATTCTGGTACCAGAAGAAAGAAACATTCCGAGTAATATTCGATATTGATAGGACAAATGGAAATACAGACAAAAGTTATTCAAATTATTCTCAAATAAATGATTTCTCAGCTGTGAATAATCATAACAGCTGGGATTTGCAGATAGAGAAAGTTAAACTGGATCATTCAGCCACCTACTACTGTAGCTGTTGGAAAGAAATCGATCTCCACAGTGAGAAATGATCCCTGCAGCCTGTACAAAAACCTTCAGATGAGCAGATGTCAAACAGTGTTAGTGGCAGGAAGAGAGCAGTAAAGCACAGCCCAGGTTCACATATTTCACCTCCATCTCAGACAGAGTCACAAACACACTGAGCTGAGGGAGTTTCTTCTTTACTGCTGTCTTTATGGATTTAACATTTTATTCTTCTTTTTCTTATCAGCAGAATTTTCTCAAACCATCAACTCTGTGAAGATTTCAGATATCTGCAGTGTTAAATGATGAAATGAAACCTCAACACACCATCAATCAAATCAATCCATTTTCAGCATCTTTGGTTAATAATGAATGTTTTCCTTCAAATATCCAGATAAATATGAATCTCCTGCTTTGAGCTGCTGCTGGAATAAAGTCCATTCCTCCTTCACAATGTTAATGAGCTCTTCATGAAAACACTTCCAGCAGCTCTTGTTGTTTAACAGCTTTCAGCAGATTCCAGCTCATCATTTCTTCTGCCAAGTTGCAGGTTGTGTTTCCAGCGCTGTACGTTGGTCTCTCTGTCTGTCAGTCTGTTAGCAACATTACTCACAAAGTAATGAACAAATTTTCAGGAAACTTTTACGAAATCTTCTTAATGGATTCAGGAATATTTGATTAGACTTTGAGGTTGATCTGGATTAACATCTGGATGCAGGAATTTTTTAACTCTAGAACTACCAACACTCCAGTAACCCCAGAACCACCAGAGGGTCATTTTTATACCAACACAGCAGAAATGACTTTAATCCCCGTCTGGCTTTGTGCCAGAGGATGCAGCGACATTTAAGGTCAGAGGAGGAAAAGAGTTATTAAGAAAAAATGATGCTGGTGGAAGCTCCTAGAATGATTGACAGGTAGACTGCAGCAGGACCTTCATCGGTTGCTGTGGATGATGTTGATGATGATGATGATGATGATGATGGTAAGCTGCACTGCTCTAAATCACTGATCTCCTGCTATGAGTAAATAGTCCCAGTAAACCCAGTAAGTTTGGTCCATACGAGCAAATTAGGGGTTAACATGCTAACAATTAGCAGTGAATACGCTAGTTGTTTACAAATAAAACAGCTGTTTTATTACCTGGTTAACTGGTTTAGTTCACTGGTTAAAACAGCAAATCTTAAATTTAGCTCTTTAACGTCTTTCTGAACTAAATCATCTCATTGAAAGTGAAAACATTTTCTAACGTCATTCATCAACATTAACAACGAGTCAGCTAATGTCAGATTTTCTTTATCAGCCTTTCTTTCAATTCAATTCAATTCAAACTTTATTTGTATAGCCCTTTTCATACATTGTCATGCAATACAAAGTGCTTTACAGTGTAAAAACATATATTAAAAATCTAAGAGTAGAATAATGCAAATGCTATCTACTTTACATTTGAAATCACACACATTCACACACACACACACACACACACCCAAGCGCGCAACACACAGCACAAACAGATGATGCCACTCTTCTTTTCATAGAATTAAAAGTATTCCTTCTAGTTCCTGTCTCTTTAACTGAAACGGTTTAAGAACAAAGTTTGAGAGAGAGATCTAAAAGACAAGATAAAAGACGATTGGCTTGACACCACTGTGAGGAAGCAGTACCTTGGGGACCCATCCACACCATGAGCGCCCCGCCAGCAACCACAGAGGCCATCGCCACAGGAGCAGCCAAGATCGGGTCAGGCGAGGGCCCCCACCACAGCCACAGGACTGCAATGCAGGGCCCGTCAGCCATCCCGTCCAGGTCGACCCCCGCAACGACAACCCTGCAGGCCGGAGAGACAGCCCACGATGTGGAGGATCCCCATGAGGGAACACCGGAGCTAGAGGATAAAAGATAAAAAAGATAAAAGCTGAAAATAAAACACAGTATAAGATACTTAAAAGAGCATAAATAAATCAACGTAATAAGAACAATAAAAGAAAATTAATATATATTAAAAAGTCAATTTAAGACCAAGATACAAATGAGTGATAAAAATAGACAAAATAGATAAATAGATTAATTAAAATAACTGAATAAATAAACTAATAATATTGTTAGTCAAATAACTAAATGATTAAGAAGTTCAATTAAAAGCTAAGCTAAAAAGATGTGTCTTGAGCCTCTTTTTAAAAGCATCTACAGTCTCTGCAGACCCGAGGCCCCCTGGCAGGCCGTTCCACAGGCGAGGGCCACAATATTGGAACGTGGCCTCGCCATGTGTTTTGGTCCTCGCCTTAGGAATGACCAAAAGGCCGGTACCAGAGGACCTCAGGGTCCGCGAGGTTTGTAGTCTAAAAGCAGGTCAGATAAATAAGAAGGCCCAAGACCATTAAGACATTTATAAACAAGTAAAAGAACCTTAAAATCAATCCTGAAACGCACGGGGAGCCAATGCAGCGATTTTAAAACTGGTATAATGTGTTCCCACCCCCTGGTCCTCGTCAGAACTCGTGCCGCTGAGTTCTGGAGTAACTGTAAGCTAGAAGTACTCTTTTTGGGAAGACCAGAGAGCAGGGCATTACAGTAATCTAATTTACTAAAAATAAAAGCATGCATCAGCACCTCCGTGCTGGCAAGAGAGAGAAATGGGCGAACTCTGGCGATGTTTTTAAGATGATAAAAGCCTGTCTTTGTGACATTTCTAATGTGTGGAATAAAGTTCAGCTCAGAGTCGAAAAGAACACCCAGATTTCTCACACACTGAGAAAGTTTAAAGTCTTGTAGTTTGCATGAGATGCTCCCTCTCTTGTCTTCAGGACCGATAATTAAAACCTCAGTCTTGTCCTGGTTGAGCTGTAAGAAGTTCTCTGCCATCCATGACTTTATATCTAAAATACAGTTTAAAAGGGTGTTAACTGGTTCTAGGTCATCAGGAGACACAGCGATGTAAAGCTGCGTATCATCAGCATAGCTGTGAAAAGCAACGCCATGTCTCCTGATCACGTCCCCAAGTGGCAACATGTACAGGTTAAAAAGTATTGGGCCTAAAATTGATCCTTGGGGAACCCCACACTGCATTTCATGGATTCTTGAGGAGCATGTATCCATACTTACGAAAAATTTACGATCCGTGAGATAGGAGTAAAACCATTTAAGAACAGTGCCTGAGAGGCCCACCATACTTCTGAGTCTGTGTATTAAAATCTGGTGATCCACTGTGTCGAAGGCGGCACTAAGATCCAGCAGCACCAGAACAGAAAGTTTCTGTGCATCTAAGTTACACCTAAGGTCATTAACAATCTTTAAGAGGGCCGTCTCAGTACTGTGGTTCATCCTAAAGCCAGATTGATATCTTTCTGAAATACTTTGTTCAATTAAAAACTCATTTAATTGGCTAAAAACAACTTTTTCAATCATTTTACTTAAAAACGGTAAGTTGGATACAGGTCTGTAGTTATCAAGAATGTTAGGGTCTAAATTACTCTTCTTCAGAAGGGGCCTGACCACTGCTGTTTTATAGGCAGATGGGAAGACACCCGTCTGAAGAGAGTAATTTACTATGTTTAAAAGCTCAGACTCAAAGAAACCATAAAACCTTTTTAAAAGAGATGTGGGAATTGGGTCTAAAAGGCAGGTAGTTGGCTTTAGCTGGGAGAAAACCCGACCAAGCATCTTTGCATCAACCAGGACAAAACTCTCCAGTGTTTCCTCTGGTAAAAATGCTTCAGATATGTTAAAATCAACATGTTGTTGAGATAAAAGATTCAATCTGATAGCACTGATTTTACCTCTGAAGTGGTCTGAAAAGCCCTCACATGCAGCCTCTGATGCTGGCATGGAGGACTTATTAAAATCTGTGTTTATTAAATTATCTATTGTTCTAAAAAGGAATCTGGGGTTATTTTTATTTTGTGCAATAAGGTCTGAAAAATGGAGGGTTCTTGCTTGTTTTACTGCATTATTATAGATGTACTGTTGTTCATGAAAAATCTCAAAGTGGATGTTTAATTTAGTTTTTCTCCATTTTCGTTCTGCTCTCCTGCATTTCCTTTTTATTTCTTTGATGCTCTCATTTATCCATGGTGATTTGGTTTTATCTTTTATAGATTTTGTTTTTAGTGGAGCAGCAGCATCAATAGCGGATTTAAGTTTGCAGTTAAAATGATCAACAATAAGGTCACAGGATGCAGGTAAAAACTGAGCAGAGGTATGATGTAAAATGTTAATAAAATTTGCAGCCACTTCAGAAGTAATATATCGCTTCCTCACAGTTCTCACTGGGGCCTCCCGCTGCCTAAAACTGGTGATGTTAAAAAACACACAGTAGTGGTCAGACACAGCCAGGTCAACAACAGAGGACACACCTGTGGACAGGCCATATGTAATGACCAAGTCCAGGGTGCGTCCTCTGTTAAGAGTCGGCTGTGTGACAAGTTGTTTGAAATCCATGCTGTCTAAAAGGTTTAAGAACTCTCTTCCATAAGGATCAGAGCTGTTAAAAATATGTAGATTAAAATCACCAGTTATTAAAATTTTGTCATGACTTGAGTGTATAGATGTTAAAAAGTCAGAGAATTCTTGAATAAAACAGGATGGAGGCTTTGGTGGTCGATAAACTGTAACACATAAAATGGACGGGTTGCTAAAAACAAATGCATGATGCTCAAAAGAAGAGTAACTATATAAAAGGATTGTCTTTGTTAAAATTGAGTTGTGAGCGATCGATGCTGTGCCCCCGCCTCTTTTGCCTCCCCTGGTAGAAAATAAAAAGTTAAAATTTGGGGGAGATACCTCAGTGAGAATAGCCGGGGCGTCGGTGCCAAGCCACGTTTCAGTTAAAAAGAGACAGTCTATCTTGTTGTCTAAAATCAAGTCATTGATGATAAAAGTCTTATTTAAAAGAGATCTGACATTTAAAAGTGCCATGTTAAATACTGTAGGTAGGTTTTTTTGTGTAGTGTTTGGATTATTTGTAGAAACCAGATGGATGGGGCGGAGATGTCTGATTGTGGACCTGGTGTGTGGATGGGGGTGCTGGTGATTTCTGCTAGTGATGAGTGCTGGAATGGATTTTACTGGAGGTGAGGGTTTGCGTGGGGATGTGGGGTTGGTATATTGTCAATCTGTGAATGGTTTATGGGAATGTACAGTCAGATTTATGTTTGTGGATAGGAGTCTGGAACCTGTGTGATTTGGATGAATGCCGTCACGTTTGAAAAGATATGGTCTATTGTGAAAAGTTGTGAAATTGTCTACAAATGGAATATTGTGTGTGGTGCAGTAACCTTTAAGCCAGATGTGGAGTTGTTGTACACGGCTGAATTTGACGTCTCCAAACCGGGGTGATGGAAGTGGACCAGAGATGATGCAGTGTTTCTTTAAGCGTATGATGGTTTGGATGAGTGAGATGAAGTCCATTTTTAGAGTCTCTGACTGCTGTAGTTTGAGATCGTTGATGCCTGCGTGGATGATGATGGTGGAAACTGATGGATTCTCTTGTGAAACTGTTATTGGTTGTGGGACAGTCGGACACTTTTGGGTCAAAATATGTCACAGGCAGCTTCTGTGTTGGTGTTTATGGACAATAAATGTCATGATACAGGTGATGTTATCCTGCTGTGTATTGGTGCCTGACACACCTCCACCAGGACCTTTGGACAGGTGTGCTATGACACCTCTCTGAACACCTCAGTGGGCCTACGTAGGTCCTCAGCTGGGGACCACCAGTCATTGTTCCTTTAACCCCAGTATGTGTCGTGATGACGGAGCCATGGCAGGGATCTCTCCCTACTACCCCCTGCTGAAGCCTGTTACGACCCCCTCTGTATCTAGGGGTGACAGGGTCGGTAACAAAACGAACCGGACAAACCAAATGATATTCAATAATATTTATTATACAAACTCGGGTTCAAAATGACAAAACAAACTCAAAATCATCAACAAAAGGTATCCTTATCTCAGGTAGTATATCAAATATGGTAACAAGTAACAAAAGGTGTCCTTAATTTGGTACAATATTACAATTAACAACTACAATTAACCTTACAACCAAAATCAATAGTTAATGACTCCTAAAGCTAATATAACTCAAATTATCCTTAAGGCTTCAACAAACAAGCAAAACCATAAAATTAAACATAAATCCAATAATCCAAACTCTAAACCACTACTCAAACTTGAGAGTGTCTCTTCTTTTTAGTTCAATCACAAAAGTGTACAAAATAGGGATTCTAAGGCATACAAACCACAAGGGATCAAATACTGCCAGTGTCTCTCAAACAATCACAAACCGGCAAACTGTGTGCCAGAGGAGCACAGCTGCCCCGAATGATGACAACTGCTCCCTTTTAAGGACAGGGAATCCCCTGGATTGGTCCTCATTGAAAGGGATGGTGTCCAACCATGGCGACAGGATGGTGGGATGGTCCTGCTGTAGGTGGATCTGTGATGGTGTTGACCAATCACTGACGAGACGAGTGAAGTGTAGGAAATAGGAAGTCCCCACCAGAGTGCATCCATGCAGCAGCAAGAAAAAACACATCCATAGGCAAAGCCGGGGATGTGACAAAACCCTAGGTGTTGTTCAGCCCCCCCTTATGCTTCCTCCTTTACCACAGCCAGAAGCTCCCTTTCTCTGCCTCCGCAGCCAGCTGTTTCATGGTTTTCTGATGCCCCACCCTTTTGCATCCCTTGTCGTGGAGTAGGTGAGCAGTTGAGGAACCAACAAAGCCTCTGCACCCCACTTCCACAGGGCATGTAAAAGCTTTCCAGCCATCCTCCCTGCACTCCGCCATACTTGGATTGCTTCTGCTCGTTAACAGCCTCCAGCTCCTCTTCCCATGGGACAATGAGCTTGACCAGAAGGATTGTCTTGTAAGCCTCTGACCACATGACCAAGTCTGGCCAGAGTGATGTTTCCACAATCTCCCTGGAGAAGTGGAGCTGATTCCCCACGTTGACCCTCATGGTCCACGCACTGCCAGTGAGAGGAGAAAATAACCAGAAAATCAAAAAATTCTGGACCTGACTGCATCATTATGATAAAAAGAAAAAAATCTCCATTCAATCTTTAGTTAAACGTGGTTGAGATAACAGAGAAGAGAAGAGCAGCAGCAGACACAGAGACAGTTTCTACACTTTAACTGGAAGCAGGTTTCATCTCATCCATCATTTCTTCTGTCTCCTCTTTCTGTTTTCTTTCTCCTTAAAACACAAAGTAAGATGAAGCTGCTCTAACATCCATCAGTGTGCTGGAGATTACATTTTTATTTTTTAACAAATGAAGCTTTTTGGAAGTATTTAACATGTCTCTTCTCACTGATTCCTGATAACTGCATAGTTTTAGTGGCTTGAAGGAGTTGCACAGCTGATATTCACATTTACGGGAGCTCAAAGATTAGTGGTGTGCATGATTTTATGGGCCGGTCTGGGCCAGAATGCCAGGACTGACTTTTTGTCCCCATTTGTCCCCACCACAACAGGCCATCTTGTAGTTCCAGATGAAACCTGCCTCTGCATCTTGTCAAAGACGTCTACAACTTGGTCCTTTTGTAGTAAGAGGAGCTGATCATTTCTCCCCCATCTGAGTCTTCCTCGTTCATTTGCTGAAGCAGAGCCAAAGTTTATTCTACATTCATTCTTCTCTCATGTTTTTATTATGTTTTCTGCTGCAGCTGTCTGTCTGTTAGCAATATAACTCAAAAGGTTATGGAGAGATTTTGATTACGTTTTCAGGAAATATCAGAAATGGAATAAATGAACAAGTAATTACATTTTAGGAGTGATCGAAAAATGTAATGTAACATTAAATGGTGGTATTTCTATAGGTAAACCTTAGTGTGACACTCCGTCTTCTGCATGCTTATTATTAGCTCTTATTTTTATGTATTTTTTTTAATAAAGATTATTTTAATTTTAATTGGATCCTTGTCTCATTAGTGTAACGAACTTGAAGGCCTTATGTTGAGTAAAGTTGATAATCTCTGAATGAAAGTACCAGAGTGGTGTTGTTGAATTTTATTTTGACTGAAGTTTACCTACTCCCACTGTCTTGCCACATATAAATGACAATGACTTGCTCAGATGATCACAGTACTGGTATCTTTACTCTAGAAAAACAGTAGAATCATGTACTTTATACAGTACTTAGAGGAAACCATGGCAGGCTTCCAAAAATGTATCCTATAAAACAGTGGTTCTCAAACTTTTTGAGCTACAAACCACAAGAAAACATATGCTGGTGTTCATGACCCCCCACCCCTACACGATGACTTATGCTGGGCTCACATCAGAAGGACTCTAGAAAACTACCAGCTCACACCTGAGGGGTATTCCACGAAGCTGGATTAACGGAAAGCTGGTTTATCTTGATAAGTCTGGTCCATTTAAGCCAGATTTCCGTTCCATCAACGTGGCTTATTTGAATGTCCACTGAGTTACCGTGGTAACTGATGCACCAGAACCAGCCTGCTCGGGGACAGGCCAACGTTCAAGCTTAGCTTAGCTGTGTCTCAAAGATCTGATACAGACGTTTTGAGTCTTAAGTGCTTTTATAGCTGCTATTTATGTGTTCTTTTTTTACACCTTAAAAAAAAAAGCTCATATTGGTTGTTGAGTGTGTTACGTCACTGCAACTTGTGTTAATATCAAACATGTTTGATATTGTCGCAGACCCAAGACTAGGAAAAGACCGACATGAAATATCGCAGATTATCAGCTTAAACCTAACAATCGAGATGAGTGGAGCGTGCTGTGACTCCGGTAAGACTCCTAGATTAACTGTGGACTTTCAGTTTTTAGTCTGCGACTATGAAAGTGGTTTGGTGTAAGCCCAGCTTTACTGATTAATTGTGTGATCATCAGTCTCTTATCAACCTGGTCCACTGTGTGTGGATTTTAAAAAATGGTGGTTACAAATTCAGCAAGAAGTAAAGAAAACAGCTTAAAATACTAAAAATGTTTCAGGCAACCAAAAGTTTGTCATGATCCAAAGAGGAGGTAGAACCCAAGATAAACCAGATTCAGGGGAACACAGGACTGACTGTAAAAGATAAAAGACAGACTGACTGGAAAACTACAGAGAATCCAGTGATGGTGATGAGCGACACACTGGACCACAGAAAGAACAATGAACTGGAAAGAACAATAGAAACCAAGGAGTAAATATACACTAAAGGAGCAATAATCAGTCAAGGAGCAGGTGCAGTGATCAGTAAATGAAGACCAGGTGTGTAGAGAACAGAAAGGAAAGAGAACAGAAAACACAAGAGGATGAACTCTACTAAAGAAGACAGGAAATTAGCAGTAGCTAGGCTAATGATATAAAGGTGACACAAATAATAGAAACTGTTGCAGTTTTCACATTGTTTAGAAGCATAAGTGGAGACGTTTATTCACAAAAATCCCACTGGTCACACCATTTATCATTAATCATTTACACACTGTTAAAATACTCACCAAGTGTTCTCAGAGAACAACGTCAGCAGCGTTAGCTGTTAGCTGTTAGCTGTTAGCTGTTCTTTAGTTGTGATACAGATTAGGAAACCAGTATTTACTGGACAGCTAATGGTCAGATAGAAATTAGTTTTGCAGGTATTTAATCAAAAAGTAAAGTATCTCATCAAACCCATGCTGACCTGATGGTGGCACTAGATGAAAATTCAGAGGATCACCAAAGTTATTCCAGTCCATCCTGAGGGGAACATGAACGTCTGAACCAGACAATCCATCCAATAGTTTTTGAGATATTTCAGTCTGAACCACAAATGTCCACCTGATGGTGGCGCTAGATAAAAAGTCAGAATCAACAAAGTCCCTTCATGAAGTTAATCCTTTGGGGACCAAGAATGTCTGTTAAAGGTTTCATGTCAATCCATCCCTCCATCCTTTAGTCCAGATCCAGTCCATCTGGACTAAAGTAGTGGACTGACCAACAGACTGCCATTAACATCAGAGCCATGCTGCTAGTGTGGCTAAAAGAGAAGAGAAGAAGAGACAGTCATGTTGATATGAACATTAGAGAAACACATCATGGGGCTGAAATATGATCCTGCTTCATCATTTGAACTCCTTCACCTCAGCTGACACGTTCACCAGCAGACAGGTTTTTGTACCAGTCTTTCTCACTGTGTGAAGGATGGTGGTACGCCATCTTTGGTTCTGGGACTAAACTGTATGTAAGAGGTAAGAACAAACATTTCTTTTCCTTCACTTGTTTTCTTGTAGAAGTTAAAATGTGTTTAAAGTCAGTTTCTGCTGCTTCAGGCTTTACATGTTAGTTTTTTCATCATTAGTAGAGAATTCATCATGCAGCCATTGTTACAGAAGAAAAGCTCAATAATTCCTGAAAACATGTTCAAATCTCACTGAACAACTAAACTTATTCTTTATTTCTGCAAATATTAGTCATGATACAAACATTTACTTTTTCATCTTCTCAGTAATTCTCTGACATCTGCTGGTTTTTGGGGGAAAATAAATTTTTGTTACTTTAAAAATAGTTTGAATTTTCTGTAGAGGACAAAAAAAAATTAAATGTCACTTGAAAAACTAACATGTGAACAAATTGTATTTTAAAAAGAAACTAAAACAGATAAATGTTACATGAGCTTTAACTCCATGTTGGACATAAGAATAAAAACACTGACGCAGAAAACAAAATAAATAAATAAAATCTGCTGGTTTTTAATCAAAGATTTAAAACTTAAAAATGATCTGAAAATGTCTGTAAATGTTTTAAAGAACATATTTAACTTCTTTCACAAACTAAAATATTTTTTAAAAATAACCTAAAAATGTACGATTTAGTAAATATTTGTTCATGAATTCAGTAAAATTTTGTGTACAACTTATAGAAATAAATGGAAAATTGGATAAAAATCTTTCAGAGAAAATGCAACTAAAAAAGATGAATTTACATTTGAATTAATTTTTTATCATGTAGGTTATTTAAAAGATAATTAGCAGTGATCAAATATTATTTTTTAATTATTAATTTTAGTTTAAAAGATGGTGAAAGGATGAAAGAAAACAAACTGAAATATTTTGATCTGTTTACATTGACTGGACTAATTGCTGGTAAATATTAAATGTGTTCATTATTTTATTAAATAAATTGAAAGAAATTTCCTCGGCAGAAACACATTTATTACATGTTTCATTAAACATTTTCATGTGTAGTGTAAAAGCTGTAAAATATAAATATATTATATAGATACATAGATTGTAATTAGTACTTTGCATCAGTGATAAACAGGAAAAGAAAAAGAAACATTTATATTTAAATAAATATTTTTATAGAATAAAAATTAATGAGTAAATTTTAAATTTCTCAATTTAAAAGCATCAATGTAGTTTTTTGTATAATTGATGCATGAAACGGTTAATATAAGAAAAATGTTGCAGAAAAATAACAAACATACCACTATAAATAGTTTTTATTATTATTTTCATTTAGAAATCACCAATAAAAAATAAACAAGTTTTAAAATAACTTTATTGACTTTCTAAAGAAGATTTCCACGTGGTCCACCTGCTGCCATGAGGTGATGAGTGTGTGTGATATGAAGCTGAATCCAGTGTATGTAGTGAAAGTGAACTTTGTGCTGTATTGATGAGGAGTTTATTGATCAGAGTCCATGTTTCCAGGATCAGACTGAATGCAGTGCAGTGCTGGAAGCTGCTGCTGACTGTGTGAATGTGTGTGTGCTGCTTGTTGCTGCTGTCAAACTTCAGATGAGCAGGTAGTGAAGCCCGTGGTGAGCGTGTACCCAGCAGCATCCAGAGTCCACCAGGAGGGGAGGAGCTCCCTGCTGTGTCTGGCCTCAGCCATGTTTCCTCCTCTGGTCCAGTTCTCCTGGAAAAGACAGAAGGAGGACGGTTCTCTGGAGGAGCTGCTCCCTGCTGAGGGAGATCAGCTGGAGATCAAAGAGTCAGGACGCTCCGCTGCCATCAGGGTGGTCGATCGTGATGCTTTCTACACACAGAAATACATCTGCTACGTCAAGCATGAGGGGGGAACAGTGGAGGCCCAAACACAACAAGGTAATGAAGGCTTGGAGACTGTGTTCAGCAGAGATTCAGCTTCATGTGGAGACGCTGTCAAAGAGAGCAGAGGAGCAGAGGACTGACATTTCTCACTGTAACTCCAACATTTGACTCCTTTTCTGTTTCAGATGTTTGTCCCTGGCTTCAGACGCTCTTAAACCAAGTGAAGCTGCTCTTGCTGCTGTCCACAGTGCTGATAGTGAAGAGTCTGGTGTACTGCTGTGGACTCTCTCTGCTGATGATCCTCAGAAACAAGGGACCGTCCACCAACTGCACACATGCTGACTGACTGTTTTCTGCTGCTCTCTTTAAATGCAGATTTTACAGTTATTTTCAGAATTGACATCCATTTATTAACATTTATATTTGCTGTCATGAAGTGTAAATTCAGACGGAAAGTTTGATGTTAATAATTTTTTTTATATCTGCTTTCTGTCTTTGACATATTTGATAATTTTCAGTTTTTCTTCCAGTCTGCAATTTTTTTTGTATTGCACAGTTTTTCTGTTTTTTCTTTTCTTGAAAACAAAATGAAATAAATGTTTATTTTCTTCATAATAAATATCAAGTCACAATATATGTCTTTACTACAAAGTGGAGTTTATTCATAATTATAATCATAATAACAAGTCAAAAAGTTTTTAAAGCACTGAAATTACACAAAAACCACAGAAATAATTCCAAAATAGAAAAAGTAGAAAGAGCAACATTAAAACATCAGAACAAAGATCAGAAAATATTCTCCAAATTCAAGTCGGTACAGGAGGGTTTATAAAAGCTTTTAAACTGGCTCTGACTCAGCTGTTCTGATGCTGACTGAGAGTTTGTTTCATGTTCTTGGAGTTAAAACAGTAGAATCATGGTTCCCTTTGTTCTAAGTGTGAACTGTGGAACTTTAAACAACAGCTGAGTCTCTGATCTGAGGGGTCGAGGTGCAGAATGAAGAGTTCTGACATGGAAAGTTGATCCAGACCATGAAGGATTTAAAAGTGATCAACAGAAGCTTGAATGAAGTTGTGGAGAGCAGGTTCACAGAGGCTGAACCAGTTTGAAGAGATGTCAATAAAAACTCAGCTGTGATTGAGACCAACAGACTCCTCTGACGGTTCTGCAGGAGGTTTTCAATCAACTATCAGCCGGTGAAAAAATGAGACCTGAGCTGAACCAACATGGACGTCTTGTCCTGCTTTTGTTTTCAGACCAACCAAACAACATGACTTGTTTGTGTCGGTGGTTTGTGAGTCTGTCTCAGTGTGGTTTGTGTTGCTCTGATGAATGATAACAGAAGTACAGTCGGCTGAAAGAGCAGAAATGTCTGAGAAGATGAGCTTTAAATGATTTATTATTAATGTTCAGCAACAAATGTTCAGCAGGAGGTTTCTCATCTCTCCTTTTCTTCCATCAAAGTTCATTTCTCAGCTCTGAGTTCAGGATTTGAGCTGTTTCTCTCACAGATGAAGAACTCAGATGTTTCCTGGAACGACTCTTTAAACACAGTCGATGGTTGTAACTGTCATTGTGTTATTAAGGTGAAAAGCCACAGCTAACGGTGTGGAGGCTGCAGAGCAGAAAGCCACACGGCTGTAGGAAAGGAAGTTTGATTGGCTGTCAGCAGTTTTTTCTCTTCTAATAACCACTGAAAACAGATTCATATCTGCTGCTGAACACACTCATCTCCTCCCCTCCCTCTCTGCTGTCTGTCTTTTTTTCTCTACCTACAGTCCTGACTGGTCAAACCTCTGGATGTTTATTTGTGGCTTCAAACAACATCTCTGCTCTGCTGTTTGTTCATGTGTGGAAACAACAGTGTCATCAGCGTAGAGTTTTACATCCTCACTATAAAACTTTTCCTACACAAAATAAATGATCAGGGGACACACACCCCATCACATGCTGGTTTCCATAGAAACACTTCATCTTAATACTGAATCAAAATGGCTTCCTTCTTCTTCCTGTTTATATATTTGTATGATGTGAAACTCGTTGAGGTTAGAAGAGAAAGAAATTTACAACCACAGTCTAACGGTTGTCAACATACCGAACCTGTAAACAAGCAGAGAAACAAACACCAACAACCCTGTTTTACACTTTATTGAGATTATCTGAGTGAGTAAATGTGGAGAACCTACCACACTGTGCAGATATAGGAGATTAAAAAGAAAAACAAGATAAATGCTGAAATATCTACAAGGCAGCTAATAATTCATCTTCATTTAGTTTCTAACACGTCATAACTAACATTTGTGAATCCTGATCAAAGTGATGAATGAGATGAATTGATGAGGTTTGATGGAGAGAAAAGTCCAGCAGAAAACACTCAGTCAGCATGTGTGCAGTTGGTGGACGGTCCCTTGTTTCTGAGGATCATCAGCAGAGAGAGTCCACAGCAGTACACCAGACTCTTCACTATCAGCACTGTGGACAGCAGCAAGAGCAGCTTCACCCTCAACTCAGACTGGAAGGACACTGACAGCTTCACAGGGTGGAGAACAGGAACAGAGGTTGCAGCTGGATCAGATGGTGGAAATGTTTCTTTTTGCAGAAGTAGAGGAGTTGATGCATGAACTGGTGGAGTAGAAGCAGGTGGAGGAGGAGGTGGTGGAGGAGAAGCAGGAACCTCTGGAAGAGAAAAATGTTGGAGTTACAGTGAGAAATGTCAGTCCTCTGCTCCTCTGCTCTCTTTGACAGCGTCTCCACATGAAGCTGAATCTCTGCTGAACACAGTCTCCAAGCCTTCATTACCTTGTTGTGTTTGGGCCTCCACTGTTCCCCCCTCATGCTTGACGTAGCAGATGTATTTATATCTGCTGAGAGCATCACCATCAACCACTCTGATGACGGCGGATTGTCTGGACCCTCTGAACTGTCCCTCAGCAGGGAGCAGCTCCTCCAGAGAGCCGTCCTCCTTCTGTCTTTTCCAGGAGAACTGGACCAGAGGAGGAAACATGGCTGAGGCCAGACACAGCAGGGAGCTCTTCCCCTCCTGGTGGACGTTGGATTCAATGGGGCAGACGTTCACCACGGGCTTCACCATCTGCTCCTCTGAAGTTTGACAGCAAAAAGTTCACTACATACACTGGATTCAGCTTCATATCACACACACTCATCACCTCATGGCAGCAGGTGGACCACGTGGAAATCTTCTTTATAACGTCAATAAAATGATTTCATAACATGTTTATGTTTTTATTGATGATATTTAAATGAACCCTTTCATGATGAATTTTTAAATAACAATGCTTCATGTTTTTTAGTTAGAATAATTTACAGATGTAAACAGTGATACTTTAATTCTTCATCATATTTTACTTTTTATTTATTTTTTTTACTTTATATGTTCTATAAAATATTTAGATCATAATATTTATCATATAATACATTTTCTTTTCCTGTTTATCACTGAAGCAAACTTGTTAATTACAATGTATGAATATACAAATATACCGTCCTCACCCATGAATAAACTAGAAAATAGATTTTAAATAGACGTCCACTGTATTGGACACTACGCATTAAATATTTATAATATGATTGAAAACTATTTATAGTTTAATGTGTAATATTTTTCCAATAATTTTCATTTTCCATTGTATTAATTTATTGAGACAATACAATAACATTCATCCAGCAGTTTTAACCAGCAAGTTGTCTAATGTGGCAGAAAATGAAGAAATTTTATTTAAATTGTTTAAACATTTAACTTTACTAATAAAACACAAACAAGTAAATAATAAATCTTTTATATGAATCATTATAGATTAAATAAAAATTAAAATAAAACATTTATGTATGCTTTTATTTTTATAAGTAAAAGTTTTATTTTTCTGCTTCATTGTATTTATTCCTATGTCCAACATGGAATTAAAGCTCATGTAACATTAAAATGTTACTTAAATTGTACATATAAAGTTGGATAAAAACTTGCACGTAAATTTATCAAAACGTAGATTTTTATTCCACTTTAATGTTTGTTTAAGTTTCTTTTAAAAACACAGATTTGTTCACATGTTGAACATTTGACCTTTTAATTTCTTAAAACACATTTTCCAAATGACATTTAATTTAATTTTGTCCTCTACAAAAAATTTTAACTATTTTTAAAGTAACAAAAATCTCTTTTCCACAAAAACCAGCAGATGTCAGAGAATTACTGAGAAGATGAAAAAGTAAATGTTTGTATCATGACTAATATTTGCATAAATAAAGAATAAGTTTAGTTGTTCAGTGAGATTTGAACATGTTTTCAGGAACTATTGAGCTTTTCTTCTGTAACAATGGCTGCATGATGAATTCTCTACTAATGATGAAAAAACTAACATGTAAAGCCTGAAGCAGCAGAAACTGACTTTAAACACATTTTAACTTCTACAAGAAAACAAGTGAAGGAAAAGAAATGTTTGTTCTTACCTGTTACATACAGTTTAGTCCCAGAACCAAAGATGTAGTAATATCCTCCACACAGTGAGAAAGACTGGTACAAAAACCTGTCTGCTGGTGAACGTGTCAGCTGAGGTGAAGGAGACCACATGATGAAGCAGGATCATATTTCAGCTCCATGATGTGTTTCTCTAATGTTCATATCAACATGACTGTCTCTTCTTCTCTTCTCTTTTAGCCACACTAGCAGCCTGGCTCTGATGTTAATGTCAGTCTGTTGGTCAGTCTGGGACGGTGTCTAAAATGTTACTAGATCATAAGATTGCAATTCTTGGCCACACCAACACAAGAAGCATAGATGGATGTTAAATGTATATATATTTTCATTTCTATATACAAATCAAACACTTTAAAATGTGAGTTGTTTAGAAACCTACAAAGAAAAAAATTGTGAAACTGAGCAAATCCTAGACCGGGCAGTTCAGTAACTGCCTTTAGATACCATATAGTCCAGTCCAGTGTGACTCTCCTGGCTTTACTTTGCTCACCAATTATCAACCAGGAGGTGGTCCAGCAGGACTCTTCACACCTCGGTCCAAACCGTTGATGCAGTGCCAGGACTTCTGTTTCACCACCCACCACTGTCAGGGGAAAGAAATAAGTGCTACAGTGCACGAGGATGGCAGTGAACCTCTCATGCCGTCCGAGCATCTGCCAGTCCTTCGTCTGTGCATACGTCCGTCTGTTTGTGTCCCTGTCCCACAGGTATCTGGTGTCTTAGTTATAGCGAGTGGGAGGGACGATCAGATGATTGCAACGACAGATGTAATGAGGTTCAAGTCCATCAATCTGCAACGCATGCTTTGTTTACAGTTCATGACAACAGGTAACAATCCAACAGTCTCACAACACACAAAAATGAAAAGCACACAACAATCAATAATGTCCATTGCTGCATTGCGCACAGCAGTAATGATGAAGTGACTTTGTTGATTCTGACTTTTTATCTAGTGCCACCAGGTGGACATTTGTGGTTCAAACTGAAATATCTCAACAACTATTGAATGGATTGTCTGGTTTAGACATTCATGCTCCCTGAAATAACTTTTTTTTTTAACTCTGACTATAACTCTTCATTTATAAGTTGATATGGATGAGCACACAAATGTTTTATCGTTTCCTAGGCAACAATACCTGGAAACAAACCAGTGAATCTTGATTTCACAATCCGTATCACAACTAAAGAAGAACTAAGAGCTAATGGGCTCGACACACAGGAGGCGACGATGCTCCTTCCCCATTCATTTCTTATGGAAACGGTGAAGAGGCGAAAATTGCTGCCCTCCACCAGCCAAGCGACAAGCAACATTCATGCATGTGAAATGTTGCCCTCGTTTATTTAGATGTGTACACGGGGTTAGCAATGCGACACAAGAAAATAGAAAAATGTTCAAATTTTGTCGCTGTCGCATGGCACTACAACCAATCAGCGAGGGGCTTCATGGACTGACCAATGGGAGCAGGCTAGACTGCTGTTTGTCGCATCTCGTGTTTCACAAAGGTTGCGATGATTTTCGCCTGTTGCTGTCTTTGGTCGCTGACTGTTTGTCCTGTCCAGAATGTTGCCAACATTGCTTTCTGAGAACACTTGGCGAGTATTTTAACAATTTGTAAATCATTAACAATGAATGGTATGACTAGTGGGATGTTTGTGCATAAACATCTCCACCTGCAACAGCTATCCATCTATCCATCCATATTCTTTTGCTTATTTGGGGTTAGGTCACAGGGGCAGCTGACTAAGCAGGAAAGCCCAGAATTCTCTCTCCCCAGTTACATATGCCAGCTCATCTGAGGGAATCCCAAGGAATTCCCAGAACAGCCGAGAGATGTAGTCCCTCCTCTGTGTCCGTGATCTCGTCCCAGTGGGACATGCCAAAAACTCTTCACCAGAGAGGCATCCAGGAAGCATCCTGACCAGATCCCCGAGCCACAGACCAATACAGAGTCCGCATCACTGCAGACTCCGCACTGCTCTACCTGTCAATCTCCTGCACCATCTTTTCGTCACTTGTGAACAAGACCCCAGGATACTTGAGCTCCTCCACTTTGGACAGGACTTCATTCCTGACCCTGAAAAAACACTCCACCCATTTCCGGCTAAGGACCATAATCTCGGATTTGGAGATACTTATTCTCATCCCAGCTGCTTCACATTCAGCTGCGAATAATTCCATAAAAGTTATGAACAGAATTGAAGACAAAGGGTAGCGTTGGCGGAGTCCAACCCTCACTCTAAAACTAAGCTGATTTGCTGCTGGCAATGTGGCCTGAGCTTTGGCATTGGTCATAAAGGGACTGGACGGCTCGTACAATGGGGTCTTGCACTCCATACGACCAGAGAACCCCTCACAGGAGTCCCAGGGGGACACGGTCGAATGCCTTCTCCATGTCCACAAAGCACATGTAGAGTGGTTCAGCAAACTCCCATGTCCACTCCAAGACCCTGAAGAGGGTTTAGAGCTGGTCCACTGTTCCACGAATGGGACAAAAACCACACTGCTCCTCCTCAATCCGAGGTTTGACTATCTGACGGACCTCCTCTCCAGGACCCCTGAATAGACCTTACCAGGGAGGATGAGGAGTGTGGGGGCGGCAGTGGCTCAGGCGGTAGAGCAGGTCGTCCAATGATCGGAAGGTCGGCGGTTCGATTCCCGCTCCCGCAGTCATCTGTCGTTGTGTCCTTGGGCAAGACACTTAACCCTCCTTGCCTCCAGTGTTGGCATCGCTGGTGTATGAATGTGTGGATGAATGTTCGGTGATGGTCGGAGAGGCCGTAGGCGCAGACTGGCAGCCACGTTTCCGTCAGCTTGCCCCAGGGCAGCTGTGGCTACACACGTAGCTTACCATCACCAGGTATGAGTGAGGAGTGGATGAATAATGGATTCACACTGTAAAGCGCTTTGGGTGCCTTGAAAAGCGCTATATAAATCTAATCCATTATTATTATTATTTATTATCCCCCTGTAGTTGGGGCACACCCTCCGGTCCCCCTTTTTGAATAGGGGGACCACCACCCCAGTCTGCCAGTACATGGGGAACTGTCCCTGAAGTCCTTGCAATGCTGCAGAGGTGTGTCAGCCAAGAACAGCCCTACAGCATCCAGAGCGACCTTAGCCCCAGAGATAAGAGAGAACATGCCAGGGTCCCCTGACTCCGCTTCCTCATTGGAAGACATGTTGGTGGAATTGAGGAGGTCTTCGAAGTGTTCCCTCCATGAGAGTATTCCCTCCACATCCCAAGTTGAGGTCAGCAGTCCCCCATCACCACTGTACACAGTGTTGATGGAGCACTGCCTTCCCCTCCTGAACCACTGGATGGTGGATCAAAATCTTTTCAAAGCCACTGGGAATTGGGGATTTCTGCCATGACAGGCACCGATGACCTTATGGTCACAGCTTCAGCTGGCCGCCTCAACAACAGAGGCACAGAACACAGCCTACTCGGAATCAATGTCCCCTGCCTCACCCAGGACATGGTTGAAGCTCTGCCGGAGATGGGAGTTAAAACTCTTTCTGACAAAGGTCAGATCTTCCCAGCAGACCCTCACAACACGTTTAGGTCTGCCAGGACTGACCGGCATCCTACTTCACCACCAGGTGGTGATCAGATGACAGCTTCGCCCCTCTCTTCACGCAAGTGTCCAAGACATGCGGCCACAGGTCTGATGATATGACTACAAAGTTGATCATCAAACTGCAGTCTAGAGTGACCTAGTGCCAAGAGCACATGTGGACACTCTTATGTCTGTACAGGGTGTTCGTTATGGACAATCCATAATGAGTACAGAAGTTCAATAACAAAACACCACTCAGATTCAGATCATGGGGGCCATGACCCTACCAGGAGCATAAAACCCCCTATAAGATAGCTCCTAGTATCGTCAGGACATGCAAACTAATTCCACTGCGGCAAGGCGGTTGCTCTCAGAGGAAGAAAACTGTTTATTGAAAACAGAAAACAGTTTATATTAATTATGTCACCTTAAAATCATTAGCATAGTTCAGTGGCGTATCTAGGACATTTTTAATGGGGTGGCCAAGATAAGACCCAAAACTAGTGTGGGGTGGCCAAGGCAGTAAGAACCTTAATGATCTGTACATACTGTGTAACTATAATCCTGCTTTCATTTTACATACACATGGTCTAGAATTTTTAAAAACACAAAGAACTTATGTTTACAGTTACTGAACTGTTTTTATTTTGAATTACTATGTTGACATTCTCTGAAAGTATTGTCAGGGCCACGGAAAACATAAAAATACACAGATACAAAAAAAAACAACATGTCTTTAGTCTTGCACTGACTAGATTTCTTCTGCCATCACACTTTCACAAAGACCATACTAGACAGATTCTGTTTGTCCATCCTAAAAGAGAGGAATCCTCCTGTTTTTGTGATGACTTGCAAAAACTTTAATGAACCTATCCATGTGGAGCGTCTTAGCTCTTCTTGCCTCAATGCTAAGGACACCCAAGTTGCTCAATCTGTTGTCTGACATAGTTGTGCGCAAATGAGTCTTGATAAGTTTAAGAGCAGAGAAGCTTCACTCACATGCTGCAGTACTTACTGGTACAGCTATGGCTATCTTACACAAACAAAAAAGCTCATGAAAAATGTCCTTATGAGGCTCAAGGAATACTGCAAAGTCAACAACACCCGACAATGTCTGCATTCCACTTTGCAAAAGTCTCTTTGTTTGGTGGAGCTCATGTCTGAGATCTTCCAAATCACTTTCATAAAATCCTCCAAAGCGAAAGAGCACCTCATCTTCAAGGAAACTTGTGCTTTTTGGATCCAAAGCTTGTATTCCTCTCATTATGTCACAGTTGTCTTTGGAGAAACGCTTATCTAACTCTCCAAGAATGGTGTCTACAATGGGGAAGAAGACTGTTGTCAGTATTACAGCAGTTGCATGATATTAACATATAAAGTGCTAGTTTTGCGGTGTGGGCTAAAAGATAAAATGTTAGGACATACCATAAGGTCCTGGTGGGGCAGCATGTATTTTTGCAGAAGAAAGGAACTCTGGATCATCCATTGCAGCTTCATCTTCTGACACATGTTGGAGAAAACCTTAAAAATGCACAAGTAACAAAGAACAGGTACTTCTTCCCCCAGTATTAAAATAGGCAGGTACTAATTTCCCACTTTCCTAATTAATAAGGTACTGTTCCACACATTTTCTTTCTATCTTTCTCTTTAGGGTCTTCTCCTGTGTGTTCTTTGATGGATCAAAATATGACAGATTACTTCTCTCAAGTTAACAATTTATTCATTTACAAAGTATGAAAATGTGCAAATTACAGAGCCCTGGGTCCATATCTATCCCTGGCAAACAGACATAAGAGATGTCCGGCTGCCCACAACGGATAGGACACCTTCTTTCTATCCCTGGACCCTACAGCTCCTCCTCCTTCCTATACACAGTTTTACTGACTAATGCTGGAGTTGCAGAAGTAGGGTCAGCTACAGTCACAAGCCGACCACATGCAGATGTCGACCCCCCTCCTTGTGACACCCATCCATTTGGTGGCTTCTTTTGTTCTGGAAAACAGGGACAAAGAAAACACACACACACAAACAAGGTATCTCCTCTGAACTCCGGTTGACCCAGAAATTTCCCTTAAGGGTAACATTCCACATGTTGTTTTACTAGCAACACACCGTTAGTCAGCCCCTCCCATGTACTTCTCACATCCCATATGAAGAATCTCATTGTTGCTTAAACACACTAGCACACTGTTAGTAAGTATATGAGCTTAAAGATAAGATATGATTAACAGAGTAAGAATATAAATGAAAATAAGTAGCACACTTAAGTTATCCCTTGATGAGTACCTTAATAAATTTATCTACACACACCATATGAATCACTTTCACCACTGGTACCTAAAATATTAAAAACCACTAGAATCACTTTTATATATTGGTCATGGAAACACTAGTGTTTCCCTTTATCTTTTAATGTTTTGTAATTAAATCAAAACAATGTGTGGATACTAAGATCTACAGTTTACTTTGTATTAGCAAATTAATATTAAACAAAGATTAATACAAAACAGTTTGAAGTAAATATTGATGACAGATCCATCAGGATAGAGAACTGAACTTACCATGATTAGAAAGTGGCACTTCACAGACCTGTGACTGGCTGAGTGAAGTTTTTTTTTCATGAATTTTTAGATGGACGGTGAAAACAATTACATAGCCCTTATATGTATGTGTTCTATTATCTTGTCTTTAAAATTATTTTAAAATTCGTTTTCTTCAGAGAACTATACTTTTATAAATGGAATGACAAGAACTTAAATTCAGTCAACTTATTTGTAAAAGAACAAATCCATGGACAAATCCATCCATCTTCATCAAGGACCCCTAAGAGCTACATGAACATGACCTACCATGCTGTGCAGAGGGAGCTGATTGCTCTTCATCACTGCTGCTATGCCTATGCTGCTGAACTGACTGGCTTTCTTCCTGCTGCTGGCACCTGGGGCTGACTCTGATGACACTTTTCTTTTTTTCAAGAAACTTTTAATATCTCTGTGTCTCTTCCTTGCTACCTTTTATCATGCCTGCATGAAATCATATCAGTCACTAGATATCATCCATTGCAACATCCATCAGGATCATTGTTATCTTTGGTTAAAATCAGCATAAGAAATACAGGGAAGCTTCCAGAAATGGGAAATCTTAAACAATAACTTTAGCTCTTTCCAGTGTCAAAAACAAAATTCTGTTAGATTTTTTTTATTATTATTATTGTTATTTTAATAGTTTCAAGCATTGGAAGCACTGCTTTGATAATGTTTTTTAATATTGCATGGGAAAAATGCAGGTTGAGCATTTGAAATTTAAATGCACTCTGTTAGTCATTTTAAAAGAATATTACAAAAGACATGAACTTTGAAAAGAGCTAAAAAAAAAGGAGCTAATTGATACTCAGTCAATTATCAGGTATTAACAAAAGCTTGAAACACTACTCATATGCAAAGTAAATCACACAAATATTAACTAAACACATTTACATCGGTTCGTGTTCCGTAGTTAGAAACTATTAGCTAAACTGGTGTGGTAACAGTTCTCCACGTTCTTCTGCGACTGTTTGAGGCTGAGCCACAAGGTGTCTGTCAGGCTTCGCGGCATGTGGATATGTTAAAGGCCAATAGTGTTACACACAAACCCTCACTAAAATGTTAATGTTAACTCTGCCAAAGTTGAAAACTTGCTAAATGCTGAGTGGTTTGCAACAGGCTAGTTAGCAGCCTGTTTACATAGCTATGTAGCCTGTTTCACACCGGCAAACTAAGACAGTACTTTGTTTTAAAAAACAAACAAAAAGCAAAGCACTAGCTTGGAGGGAAGTTATATTTTAAACAACTTACCTTTCAAATGTTAAATCTGCAAGTTCGCGGTGACTCCAGTGATACAGAAGGCTTCCTAGTATGCTGCTAGTTGTACGGCAAGCAAAAGGCAAATGCAACTTTAAGGGTTAGGGGGCTCATACGTTGGCTCTTAAGATGCTTTTGGTTCAGTGTGATCCAACAGACCAGAAATCAGCTGTAGGAGCTTCAGCATGAGCATTACTCAGATAGTTTGACACATTCAACTGATCTTGAATCAGCTAATTATCCACACTGCATCGTTGATTGACAGGCATTTCTTTTTGATAGACTTGACAAATTACCACTCAGAAGTGGGGTGGCCACAAGGGTGGCCAATGAGATTTCAGGGGTGGCCACCCCCCAAAATCGCCATTGGCCTAGCTACTGCTAATTTCCTGATTTATTTAGTAGAGTTCATCTTCCTGTGTTTTCTGTTCTCTTTACTTCCTGTTCTCTACACACCTGGGGCCTCATTTATCAAGCTTGCGTAGGAACAAAAACCGGCGTACGCCAAATATAGTCAACTTTTGGGATTAATGAAAACCAAACTTGACGGTAAAATGTTCCTACCTCCATGCAACTCTGACCCAGGTGTACACACATAATATGGGAAAACAGGAAATGGTGACACCAATGGCACAGAATAAAATTAAGGAAATGCTGTGAAATGCGAGACATTTGTGCACAAGCCACTCTTACCTTTCACACCACAAGTTAGATATAAGCTGTTTACAGAAATGAATAAAGACGCACATTTGATATTAATACACCTAAGAGTGCACACTCGGGTGGGTTGGGGGTGGGGGGTTTACAGGATTTTCAAGAAAAGGGGAGTTGATATTAATAACCTCAACCACTAAAATAGGTTCCAACACTGTGAAACAAAACTTACATGTTATAAAATCCTTCCAGCTGCTGCCAGCATGTACCAGTCATTGTGAAAAGTAGCTTTGGTCATTCATACCAGCAGAGCAGGATGCAGACGGGAGGCTGGAGGTTTAGAAGTGATACTAATGAAACACACAAGAGTTGGATTTCCTTTTATTTATTATACTTACACAATGCTTTTTTATTGTTGTCTCAATTTCTATTAAGACAGTCTTTATTTCCCGCAACTCCTTGACCACCTCGTTAATAGCGGTGATTGTGTCCCTCTGCACCGCCCACCCAGCTGGGACACCCAGCAACTAGAAGGAAAAATGATTTAAACTAGAATAAACTGCTACCAATCTCAGATTTATCTATACATATTTATTTTATAAATTAAAACAAATGACTAAATTACCATAATCAATACTGTCATTTAGCAGAAGTTTTTTCCAAAGTGACTTATCCATGTGGGAGTCAAACTTCAATCTCCCAGCATGGGAGACGGATGCACTACCGACTGAGATTTCCAGCTGCAAATTTCGATGTTCTACTATTTTATTCTACAGTCATTTAGCAGATGCTTTTATCCAAAGCAACTTACCTTTGAATTTGAATGATATCTCTGGCATGTCTTGCCTTCTGACATTGTGTTAACAGCATCAGCCACCTGCTGGCACTATTCTGCCTTTCTGACACAAGTAATGCCCACACCGTGCTCACCAACGAAACACTTTTACGTTTCCCAAAATGATCCATCAGGATCTCAGTCTCACACCCTGAAAAATTCCACTTTTTCACTCCCGAGCAATTCAGATGATGTGATGAATATGTATTACAGACGTTCAACTGACCATTTATGGCCACCATGTGGGCGTGGGAAGGCGTTCCCTCACGTGCAATGCTTTAGAGCTGATTCTAATTTATGAACAGAGTGATCTCACTTTTCCGAACGGCAAACTCAAAAGTTTCAGTGGACTCCAGAATTTCGTATTTAAAGATGACTGCATCTAGTCATTGTTGTCTTTATTAAACCATTAATCAACCGATAAATCTTTTAAATTAGCATCGTAATTTTTTAACACATTAATGCATAAACAACAAAGTTAGTACACATGAAAAATCTGAAATTCTAATTATCTCCATGAGAGAGGCTGATTTTGGGCATATAGGTTCTTCGTCACAGTGGTGAACCACCAAAAACCACTTCATCCTCCTTATTTATGAAGATTCAGACAGTTTTCCAGGCTTACATTTAGAGGATCCTGCAAGATGATCATATAATTAATCACTATGTTATCTTGGGAGTCGTAGCTCATAAAGTTTGAGAACCTTTGTCTTATAGGATGAATTTTTTGAAGCCTGTCATAGTTTCCTCTAAGTAAGTAATGTATAAAAAACATGATCAACTATTTTTCTAGATACCAGAACTCTGATCATCTGAGCAAGTCCATCAAGTACGGTGGCTGGGAAGTGCAAAACAACAAAATATCGAGAGAAAAACTTTCACGTTGTCACGATGCACATTTACATCATAGAAACCATTTTTACATTTACAAAAAAAGTATGATGCCGAAACACTTTTATCATAGATTAAACAACTTTACATTTCAGAAAAAAACAACTTTGTTAAACATAAAACACTTTTACAACCTTTGATGCAAACTTACACGTGTAACTGCAAAACATTTTTACAGAGTTTTTAATATATTGCTGAAACACTTTTACCAACGACAAAGAAACTTTCCACTGATGTGAAACACTTTTACAAGTTCAGGAAACACAATTACAAAGATAGGTGTTTCACCAAAATCTGTGACCCATCAGAATCTGTGACCGTGGGGAGCAATAGCGTACATTGGTACATAAGTCAATCAAGTGTTATTCTTTCTCACGTTCTCTCTTTCTCGCCTCCTATGTTCAAGGAAATATTCTGTGCTGCTGTGCTGTTTATAAATGTGATGCATAAATAGTGTATTAAATATCACAAAATCTGTCATTTATTCATTTTAATATTAATTAATGATCATGTCTCACCTCTATTCCTCTCTGTCCTAATTTAAGGATCCCATCATACGCTGTACATTGTTCAGGACATTAACTAGACCAAGCAGTCTTTTAGTTTCCACTGAGTACTACATAGAATAATGAGACTGGGAGGATGGTGTAGTTTAGCTTCATTAGACAAGCACATATACAACAACAAGACAGTGAACAAGCACTGTCACAAGAAAGTTTCTTTTCATTTATAGGTGTTGTCGTTCCATCAATACCCAGAGGGTCAGTCATGGCTCATAATTCCCAGTATTATCTTTTTGTCCTAATCCAGCCCTGATTACAAAGATGTTTGTTTGGTGACTGCTTCACATTTAGCTGTGAGACTGGGTTGAGTCATCACAGTCTGGTTCTAATTAAAGTCACACAGATGTGAACACTGTCCAGTTTTCCTGCTGTCACCTCACACAGCTCAACCATGAACAGCTTCCTAACCTCATCAGTATCATTTACTGGGTTTATCCTCTGAGAAGCAGAAACATCCACAGGAAACTGATGGAAATCTGTCCAACAAAATCAGAGTCCTGATAAGCTGCTGCTAGAAGGACAGATCAGATCTCTACAGGCCTGTTTCCTGTTTCCTGTTTCCTGTTTCCTGCAGACACGTTGGCGGTTGAGCAACCAACAAACAATTGGTGAATAATTAAACTGTGACAATTGATTAAGGTAAAAAATCTGGTGATATGGGTCCAAAGAAGAATCCGACAGCTGAGGAAGTGGACAATATTAAAAAAAGGCCTTGACCTCATAACGGAGGAAGTGTCTGCTGTACGGCAGCAGTAAAAAAGTAAACTGGAACTGGTCGAAGACGTGAAGGCTCTACAGCAGCTGAATACCAAAAGAGATAAGTGTATCGTGTATTTGGAAAGCAGAGTCAAGGGCCTGGAGCAGTATGTTGACTTTAGCCAGAAAAGCACATCAGCTGAAGAAACAGAAGAAAATACAAAACACCTGGACTACAACCTGCAAAACCTTCATTAAACTTATCGGATCATCCGAGGTGGCCAAGGTGATTTATATTAAGGAACGTTGAACAACTGGAAAAGTCCAATGACTGACAGAATCTGGTCTACAGCTAGAGGAACAAAGATCAGCATGGGTGAACTGCTCTGGACTCTGAGGTAACTAACAGAACTAAACTATGACAACGATGGAATTCACTCTATATCTGGGGATTCAGTCTTTACACAGAGGATAAGTTAAAATCATCAGTTGGAGCTGGAAGTATTTCAATATACTGATCCAAACATCATGGATGTGGAACAGGATTTAGATCCAGAAAATAACTTTTTAGCTGCCGTAAAAAATAATTACTGCTACTACACAGATGATCAATACAACCAGAACATTGACTCAGGGAGTAAATTATCACCTCTGCATTTTAATTGTAGAAGCTTATATGCTAACTTTAATAATATTAAAAGCTATTTACAAACATTTACTAAACCATTTAGTATAATAGTATTATCTGAAACATGGATGTCTATTGACAAAAGTATAGACTTGGAATTAAATGGCTATGAGCTCAGGGATAAGAATAGACTAAATAAAGGTGGTGGGGGTGTTGTCATGTATGTAGAACGTGAGGGTTTTAGAAAGAATGACATCTGTGACTAATAGCTTACGTGAATACTTAATAATTGAAGTCTTTATGGAAAAAACAAAAACATTGTTAGCTGTGTGTACAGAGCACCTGGGTCAAGCATTAATACATTCAGTGTGTGGATGGAAAGTGTATTTTCAAAAATAGGTAACAAAACTAGTTTTGTGTGTGGGGACTTCAATATCGACAAATTGAATCCCAACAATCACAATGGTACTGATGCATTTATTAATACAATATACAGTATGAACGTATTTCCAAAATTCACTAGACCCAGCAGAATCATGTCTCATTCTGCCATTCTGATCATATTTTCACTCATGACATTAACAATAATGCTATAAATGGATTGTTAATCAATGACATAAGTGACCATCTGCCAGTGTTTCCAGTTCATGACGTCAAGTTACAAGAAAGAGTCAAAAAGCAAATAAAATATAGACGAGTAAGAACTGAGGAACGCACTAAAAAGTGAATTACTGGAAAACAACTGGAACATAATATACAGAGAAAAAGATTTTAATTTAGCATATAACAAGTTTCTAAAATATTTTCTCCATTATATAATAAGTGTTTTCATATTTTGAAATGTAGCAGAAAAGTAGCCCATGGATCACCGAAGGAAACACCTGTAAAAAGAAAACTTTACTTTCCAGAGACTTCCTAAGAAAGAGAACTAAAGAGACAGAATATAAACATAAAAATACAAAAATTAATTAACTTAAATCATAAGGGCAAGAATAAAAGATACTATAAGAGGATATTAGAGGAAAATAGCAGGAATACGGAAAATACTAAATAATATTAGAAGAAATAGATTCAAACAGAATAGTTTCTTTAAGTATTTCATTGATGATGACGTTGGAAATTACAACATGAAAGAGGTCGATAATAACTTTAATGAATACGTTGTTAGTGTAGGACCTGACCTTGCTAAAAAAAATCCCTGATTCAGGAACTTATGATCATTTAAGTGAGAGAAATCCTTGTTCATTGTTTCTTCAAGCAGTGGATGAAAAGGAAATTCTGAATATTGTTATGAAATGCAAGAAGAAACAGGCCACTGAATGTAATGATGTTGATATATTTCTAGTAAAAAAGTCATTGAGGGCATTTCTAAACCATCAAAATACATCTTTAATTTACCATTTCAAACTGGTACATTTCCCAATAAAATGAAAACATCTAAAGTCATCCCCCTGTTTAAGGCTGGAGACAAACACTATTTTAATAACTACAGACCGTCTCCTTACTACCACCATTTATTTTAAAATACTGGAAAAACTCTTCAATAACAGATTGGACTCTTTTTTTAGAAAAACACAAAATTCTTGCAGAGAATCAGTTTGGGTTCCGGTCAAACAGATCAACATCACATAATGCTGTTTGGTAATAAAGCAAATAATACACTGTTATTAATAACAATAGAAGCAGTGGAAACAGACAGAGTGCATGAAATAAAATGTTTGGGGGTAATCATTGATGACAAACTCAACTGGAAATCACATTTTAAACACGGACAAACTAAAGTCTCAAGAAGTATTTCTATAATAAGCAAAGCTAAGAAGGTCCTGGATCAGAAATCCCTCCATACACTTTACTGTTCTCTAGTCTCACCGTACTTACAATGCTGTGCTGAGGTATGGGGCAACTACTACAAAACATCATGACGGCCACTGACTACTATTCAAAAAGAGCAATACGGACATTTCATAACAGCTATCAGGAACACACACACTCATTATTCCTTCAGTCAAAATTATTACAATTTACTGACATTGTGGCCAAAATATCAAACAACCTCAATAATGTTCAAAGCTAAAATAATCTATTACCAAACAATGTACAGAAATTATTAACAATTCATGAGGGTAATTATAATTTAAAGGGGAAAATTAACTTTAATATCTCCTTAATTCGTACAAGCAGGAAAAGTTTTGTGTTTCGTTATTGGGGTGAGACTATGGAACAGGGTCACCATGGATTTGAAGCAGCATCCAAGCATGAAACAATTTAAAATGAGCTGCAAAGACACTGTTTTCCAGAGGTATAGGGATGAGGGAGGTGCTGGGTAGCACTAATGGTTAAGAGGATAGTGTGCTGGTGTTAATTCTTTCTTCAGGGGTCATTTTTCTGGTTTCGTCTTCTGATTGTATGTGCATGTGTGTATGTAGGTGTGTGTATGTATGTGTACTGTAACCAGGTTATGGAAAAATAGCCGCCTACAATAAAGTGATCCAAAGCACAAAAAGGAAAAAAACGAAAGAGTTGCCCTTGAAGAACTGTTAAAACTACAATTCCCATGCTCCTCTGTGAGGAGCGGGCCAATTACTGAGCTCCAAAGTCTCAGATGATTGAGCCCCGCCCTCACTTCCGGTTAGCTACTTCCTGACAATGAAAACAACATCGTGCACTTACCGATTCCAAAATCGATTGCCATCCATAGGGTAAGACACTTAAATATTCTCCCAAATGGAATTATATTGGCCATTTATGTTGTTACACATCTGGTGACGGCTATATTATCATAATTACACCTTGTAGATTAGCGTGAACGGCAGATGACTGTCGCAATTCAAGCACCGCGCACAAAGAGAAACCCACCCACTGTCTCAACGGTGAGTGAAACTCTGTGAGAACTGATAGGTTACTAGTAAAACAACTATGTGTTTGAAGAGTATGACGTGTGAGAAGTAGCAGTTAGAAACGTTGCTAAAGTGCTATGATGGCTGCTCAATGCCATGTTATGGTGCTAATGTTGCTAATCTTAGCCTAGCTAAGGTCATGGGCACCTGGTGCTACACACACAGCCGTGTTTTGTAAAAAAGTTTCCAATTTGTTTCCAATTGATTTACAAAAGGCACTATTTTTCCTTATAGATGTTTATTGTCTGTGGAAGAAACAAGTGTTGATGTGTTTTGCTACTGTGTGTCTGTCATGGTGATTAAGGGGTCAATTTTTAGTGCATTCCCTCACTGTTACCGGTGCAGGGAGGGATGATAAAGCATACAGAACCTTATTAGCACCTCTAAATCACCATGGATGTTCCTCTATTGCTGCAAATTGTTCTTTATTGTATTTTATTTCTAAAATGAGTTGCCACTAGCTTAAGTAGTGATATCCTTATACTTGAAACCCTTGGGAAAAGCACCTTAAGGTGTATTTATAGTTCACTACTATGAATGCTTTGGATCTGATGATTGATATATTTTGTTGTACAACTTAACTTCTTGAACATAAATTGAACCAGCTGATATAAAGTGGAATGATATTGACTGGTGATAATGCATGGAATCGACAGAATTTGAGTGTAATGAGCTTTTGGACCTCCTCTGGCCAACCCATAGGTCAGGTTTTTTTCTACCAGCGATGATCACGGACCAGAAGTTACGCCCGACCCGGATCTGAGAAACATCCGGCTGGATCTGCAGTGAATATTAGTGTTTCAACCCTCAGAAGGATTCCCAGTGTGAACTGGGTGGCGAGCCAACCGACCCACGAGCACAAGTGTGTATGTGCTGTCCCACTCCCCCTCACTCACGGATTGTGCGGTAGGATCGACTTGCACTGGCATATCACTGGACACAGGAATCGGTACTGACACTGATAAAATACTGATTTGAACAGAAAGGGCCCCAACGAGCAATAAGACTGGTTGAGAACCAGGTTTTCTTTTAATTTTCTTCAGAAAACTGCCGGCTTTATTATTTTGTGTATTTTCATACATTGTTTAAACCAAAGTGTTACATTGTTGTTACTGTGTTCTGTTGAAACAAGTGACCACAACAAACCCCAGTTATTGTTGTCTGTCATTATTGAAGTCAAACCACTGGCTCTTAAGGGCTTGGCATCTTCTGATACTGGTCCACTTAATATCACAGATCGATTGCCTGTCACTCTATTATCGTACCGTAATAAGGGTTACAGTACATTTACATTTAACATTGTTGTATTATGAGTATATTAATTAAGTTTACATATTTATCAATAAAAGGCCAGAAACCAAATTTATTTAACTGCTAATATCAGGCCTTGGCTTCTAGACAGATTTAAACCAGGAAACTTATCACCAGTATTTATTATTTAATGAGAAGGTGTCGAAGTTCACAAGTTAAACTTCTTCTCACTCCCTTTCAAATATGTATTTGTATGTCTTATTTGTTTTCTATGTCTTCATTTATATGTTTTTTTTCTTTCAAAATTTTTCTCTATTATATTTTTCTTATTAAAAATTAAATCAAAATTGAGATCAGTCCAAGATTTGTCTTTTAAAATGGAATAAAGTGAAATGAGCTGAAATCTGCTGAAAGCTGTTAAACAACAAGAGCTGCTGGAAGTGTTTTCATGAAGAGCTCATTAACATTGTGAAGGAGGAATGGACTTTATTCCAGCAGCAGCTCAAAGCAGGAGATTCATATTTATCTGGATATTTGAAGGAAAACATTCATTATTAACCAAAGATGCTGAAAATGGATTGATTTGATTGATGGTGTGTTGAGGTTTCATTTCATCATTTAACACTGCAGATATCTGAAATCTTCACAGAGTTGATGGTTTGAGAAAATTCTGCTAATAAGAAAAAGAAGAATAAAATGTTAAATCCATAAAGACAGCAGTAAAGAAGAAACTCCCTCAGCTCAGTGTGTTTGTGACTCTGTCTGAGATGGAGGTGAAATATGTGAACCTGGGCTGTGCTTTACTGCTCTCTTCCTGCCACTAACACTGTTTGACATCTGCTCATCTGAAGGTTTTTGTACAGGCTGCAGGGATCATTTCTCACTGTGGAGAGCACGTTTATAACAGCTACAGTAGTAGGTGGCTGAATGAACCACTTTAACTTTCTCTATCTGCAACTCACAGCCGTTCTGATTATTCACAGCTGAGAAATCATCTTTCTGAGGATGATTGTAACGGTTGTCAACAGAACCAGAATTTTTATTAATATCAAGAATCGCTCTGAATGTTTCTTTCTTTTGGTACCAGTACACATAATCATAATCACACAGGTGAATGTTTCCACATCTGAAGGAGACACTTTGACCAACTCTCCTGGTCAATGTTAAATCCTCCTGAATCAGCTCTGCTGCCATGGCAACCAGCGCTGTAGAGACACAGCCAGACAGATGAAGGTTAGTGTGACAGTGTTTGTTCCAGGTGGAGTTTGTTGGCTCCTGATTGGCTGGAAACACTCACCTGAACACAGCCAGCACAGAGCAGCAGCTGGGAGGAAAAGCATTGTGTGCAGTGGTGTTTCCTCTGGTGAACCTGGGGAGAAGTGGTGCTCTGATGCAGCTGAGGCCAAACAAGGACGAGCTGTGAGATCAGAGCAGGACCACATGCTTTCTAACAGGTCCTCAAAGCTCCCATCAGCCCCTGCGGCCCACAGATCAGACTGCTGCTGCTGATTGACAGCTCAGCTGAAGCTGCTGTGTGCTTTCATGCTCTTGATTTCAATCTGACAGCAGATGAAAAAAATCTGCCTCACATGATGCAGAAAGACTAAAAACATTCATGTTCCCACAAACACGTTCAGGTTGGTGGTGAATTTAGTACCACACACTGCTATCTGTTGTTTAGCAGCTGGGATGAAAATACACAACTACAAACCCACACAGCTCCTCAACTCTCATTCAGCTCTTCAATGTGGGTCTGTGGATCCTCACTGGGAACACAATCAAACATACTGGGACATGTGGGAAAGGATCCCAGTGTGCATACTGGACATATGTTACAGCATCCACAGGAAGACACTTTCTCATCATTTCCATGTAGATTCTGTCATTTGAAGCTCTTTCACAGTCAGATCTGGACTATAAACCATGTTCTACACTGTATGTTGACATGTAGAAATAATTCCATTCTGCTTGTAAGAAGCTCTTCATAGAAACAAACATAGCTACACTGGTGTTACTGGATTATGTTGATGCATGAAAACAGCTTTGCTGCACAGCTGAATGATTGTGCTGAAAACACTGAGAACAAACTGAAGATGGAGCTGTTGTGTTACTTTGGCTTCACAGTCAGTGTAGACAATATACAAAGCAGCTTCAAAGATAAATGTGGAATCAAACAGAGTTCAGGAGCTGCAGCTTCCATCTTCATGGAAAACAATCAGCTGATTATTTCATTATTCTTCATGTAGACGACTCAATGAAGATGAAACCACTTGATTTCCTAAATGTTTACTGGTTCCAACAAGTTTCTCCAGTCCGACCCGACTTGGAACAGAATCAAATATATTGGGACATGTGGGAACGTCAGCTGGAATATTTTGGAGCCTCCAGACACAGAACTTTATCATTGATCTCTTTACTATTGAACATGTTTAAAAAGTGACTTTGAACATAATTAACATTCATTAACATGATGATCAAACTGGATTTTTCTCCAGTGTTTCATGTTTGTGTTTCTTTGGGAATGATTGGAATATTCTGTCTTCCATATTTACACATTCACTGTCTGAGCATAAAAACGTCTCCACCTGGATTTAACTCAGCAGATGATCTGGAGCTGCTTCAGTTGCTCAGGTCCAGGTTCAGCAACATGATGTTCCAGAAAAATCAGCTCAGCCGACTGTCAGAAGAAACTGGAAGCAGCTTTTTCCATCCAGAGTTTTTCCTCTGATGGAAGCAGCATATTCCAAGATGAACATTTCAGGATCAGGAACAACTGCTCAGTCAGGTTGGAAAGACAGAGTCTGAGCAGATTATCATCCATGTCTAATTCCTCTTCATCCTCCAGCTGCAGAAGGACCGTCTTCAGGGTGGAACTGACACCATTGTTGACTTCTGACCAGATTCCTTCAACTCTTTGCTTCTGGAAACAGATTTGTCTTCACTTCATTTCTTCTGCTCAGTTAATAAAAAATAGACATGATGAAGTCAAAGAGGGAAAAATGTCCTGAAGCTGAATTCTCATTAAATATGAACATTTCCATAAACAGCAGCTTTACTCATGAAGCTGGAACTCTGCATACTGACCAACCAGATACTGTGTACACTGACAGCTGTGCTAGAAAAGGATCAGTTTTAGGAGGAAAAAGTGGAAATAAACTCCAGTGTGGATGTTTCTGCAGATGTTCAGGATGAACTTGATGTGATGAAAGTTGTTCCTGTTGATTTCATGCTGTTTAATGACGTGTTTCCTCTTCAAATCAGACAGGACTGGAACAGGAAAGAAAATGTAGATAATGGCTGCAAAAGCCAGAATGATGCTAAAAGCCAGAATTCCAGCATGAAGTGAAAGCAGCAGAAAATAAGTCAGATGTTCTTGTAGAAAACAAAGTTGTGGATGAAGTCTGCAGATGAGGCCTTCTTTCCTGATTCTAGCCATGAGTCGACAGCAGCTCCTGCATGAACAACCTGAGATAAAACTCCTGGCCGTCATCCACACACACTTCATCCCACATTCCACAGGTAAGTACTGCAGACCTGTGGAAGCAACAAGAAAAGCTAAATTCATTTGTGTCCAACTTTCAGACAGAAAGCTTCCAGATCACTTTGGTGTTCAGTCATTTCCTCTTAGACACGTGTTAGAATGAATGAGGACGACATTCAGATGAAACATGAAGACTTATTTCCAAAGTTTACATCACGTCTATATTTGTTTTTTTTTTTTTTGTTTTTTTTTTAACTTGTCCTGTCCAGCATCATAGCAAGCAAAATGATAATCTGGTTGCTGTATTGTGCTGAACAAATTTGCTCTACCAAGGGGAGGCCTATGGGTAAGGCTCCTCTTGATAATGTGATTAATTTATTTATTTATTTACTTTGAATCACGGAATCTATGTAATCTTGCTGGACCTGACCGGAGGGGACAGAAAAAGATGGAAAATAGCAAAAAGAGCAAAGGGAAAGAAGAAAGGAGACAAAAAGATCACAGACAGAAGGGAAACGACCCTTCAATCCACACCATCACCAGACAACGAACTGTTACACCTGTACATGAACACACCAGAAAATTTCCTACAACTTTTACAAAAGCAGAAACACACACACAGAAAAAAACAAACTACAAAACAAAAAAAAAAAAAAACAGGGCTGCCAGTCATTAAGAGTATAACCAAATCAAATCAAAAAGACATAACAGCGACCAGATACTAACTCACAGGAAAAATACAAAATTTCTTTTTTTTTTTTTTTTAATAATTATTGCTTAATATTAAAGACCCACTAGACAACTCAGTGACTGTGTCAACATGCAGAGCATGAGAAACAAGGAGTGATCAGTGATGAAGAGTGGTGAGTGAGATCATGCAAATGCGACCTCGCCTCCACGGAGGCCAGAGGCAGACCAGGGCCTGGGCCGGGCCCTCAGCAGCAGACCCGGAGCACCAACCCATGCCACCCCACCACAAAGACAACTCCAGCCCCACCCGAAGGGCGGCAGAGGAGAGCCCCAGCAAGAGCCCCCCACGGTCCCGGGGCACAGGCCCCAGTGGGCCAAGATCAGCAGCCGCCGGCCCCGCCAGGGACCGGCCCACCCAGGGCAGCCCAAGCGAAGGGCCCAGGGCCCCAGGAGCCCAGAGGCGGCCGCCCCACCCCTCAAAGGCAGAGGGCCCGCAACATGCCCAGGAGGACCAGGCCCCCCCAGACAGCCACCCGGCGTAGGCCAGCACACACCCCGACGTTCCAGCCGCACACCCCGGGAACCAGGGCACCACCGGCCCGCTTCCCCAACTCCCCATCCACCCCAACCCGCACCCCATACAACCCCACACTCACACCCTCCCCCGTGCCGCACCCACAACCGCCCACCACCACACAATCACGCCACACACAACCCCCCCACCACGCCCCGCGGGGGACACCCCAGGCGGACCAGCGGACAGCGGGCCCCAACCCCCATAGAGCCAGCAGCCCACCAGCGCAGCCATCCCGGGACCCGGCCCCGGGACAACCCCCCCCCCCCCCCCCCCCGCCCACCCCCAGCCACACACAGGAGGAGCAGGGGCGTAAGAGGTCCCCAATACCCTCTCCCTCCCCGCTCCTGACTGTTTATGTAGTGTGTGTTGTGTGCAATTAAAATTGAGGGGCAGTGACTGCAATGAGCTGCGAGCCGGGCCACCTAAGTGGCCCCGCCCCCCATGCACCGCATGCCATGCCCCCCAGGTGTTGTTTGTGTGTTGTGTTTCTTGTGTTTTGGTGTCTTGGTGCAATTAAAACTGAGAGGCGAGCAGCCACGGGGTGCCTCCAAGGAGACCACTGAATGGTCTCCTCCGTTCCACCCCGCATGGCCCCACGCCTCCCAACTCCCTACGTGTGTGTGTGTGTGAGACAGAGAGAGCGGGAAGTAAGAGGGGTCCGGGGATGTGTGTCCAGAGGGAAGTTTGCTTCCCTCTGGATGATGAGCCCTTAGTGGCATTAGGCACCCCTGCTCCCCAGGAGGCCCCCCCCAGGGCAAGACAGGCCAGGAGAGGCCGCCCCCCACGACCAGGCCACCCAGGGACCGCACCCAGTGAGCCGCCACCCACCCCAGAAAGTTCCCACCCTCCCACACCCCTAACGGGGAATGAGAGGATGGGGACAGCGGCAGACCCACGGCATACCACCCCCAGGCCCGCCCAAGCCCCCCCCCCACAAGTGCACTCAACCCCGCCCCAACCACACACAGAAACACATGCACACACCCACCTTCCCGCACACTCCCACTCATCACAACCCACACATGCCCCCTCAGCCCCACCCAAAAAACACAAACACCCGCACAGCATCCAACCCTCCCACTCCCACTCCCCAGACACACCCCCACCCACCCCAACACATGCACACGCATGCACACAAACATATCCCCCCATTCACACAAACATCCACAGTGCAGACACACACACAACATACAAGCATCCCTGTCCCACACCCCAGCACCTCCCCCCACAATCCCCCGAATCCCACTCTGCCCCCCCCCCCCCAAACCCCCCCCCCGCCCCCGGGCCACACCCCGGGTCCCAGGGTGTCAACCAGACATCAGGGCATGTACCAACCCACACCATGGCAGCACATCCGGGCAGGCCCAGACCCCAGGCACACACGGAGCCCACCACCCCGGAGGGAGGAGGACCACCCCCAGGCACCAGAGCCCAGAACCCCCGCCCAGCCCGCTCCAGAATAGCCCGGCCACCCGGCTCAGGACCGACGCCCACCAACCCAGGCACCACCAGTGGCCCCACCCCCCGCCACGAGGCAACTCCAACCGCTGGCCCCCACAGCCCCCGACGGGGACAGACTCAGAGCCACCTCCACCGCAGAGCAGCCCGGTCCCGCATCACGGGCAACCACAAAGAACCCGCAACCACCAGTCACTCCCGGCCATTTCTCAAACCCCCATAGCAACGACGTCACAGTCCTCCACCTACACTAAGTGATGGAACTAAGCACAGGGGACCAGAAGGAATGAGATTCAGCCGAATAGTTATTTAAGGAGGCAGACATTGTCTCATTACTGATGTGGTCAACTAAGAGATTCCTAAACTGCTGAATACACAGATTATTTTTGTTTTTCCAGTTCACAAGGATAGTTTTCTTTGCGATGCATAATGCTGTGTGTATCATGTGTGCAGAGTTAATTGCCATATTAATGTCACCCAAGTCACCTAGTAGACATAGTGCAGGGATTGTAGGAATATTACATTTAAACCATGTTGACATGTCCACACATACCTGAAGCCAGAACCTGCGGACAGGTGTGCAGGACCACAAGGCATGGAGGTAGTTATCTGGTGTGTTTTCATTGCAGTGTGTGCAGATGTTTGAATGTGACAGACCCATCCTGAACAACCTTTGTCCTGTATAATGAGTTCTATGCAGAATTTTAAATTGTATTAGTTGCATATTTGAATTTTTAGTCATTTTAAAGGTGTTTAAACATATTTGTGACCATTTATCTTTATTAAAGTTACTGGATAAGTCACCCTCCCACTTTGAAGTTGGAAGACAGATTGAGTCTTCTAATTTAGATAATAGTCTATATGTTTTTGATAATAGCTTTGGGGCATTGAGATTCATGAATTCTGCCACCCTAATAGGTAGCTGAAAGTTTAATTGATTAATGGTATATTTTTTACATATAATAGATTTAAGCTGGTGATATTCTAAAAATGTTTTGCTACTGATTCCATATTGTGAAGTGAGAATATTAAATGATAAAAAGTTTCCATTTTCTATTATATGTTCTAACTGTTTTATTCCTTTATTTTTCCATTGAGTAAAATTGATAAGCTTTTTATTTTGCAGGATGTCAGGGTTGTTCCAGAGGGGTGTAAACTTACATGGAAAAAGTGAGGATTTGGTTATTTTTAGAAAATCCCACCAAGCCACTAAGGAGGAACTGATATTGATGCTTTTAAAACACTTATGTGTTTTGATGGTTGAGCTGATGAATGGCAGATCAGAGATAAACACATCCTCACACAATGCTTGCTCTACAGCTAACCATGTTTCATCCAGACTGCTAGGTTTAAGCCATTTGGAGATATACTGCAGCTTGTTAGCCAAGAAAACATGATTAAAGTCGGGTAGCTCCAATCCGCCTCTATCTTTAGTCTGTTGTAAAGTTTTTAGACTGATATGTGATGGCTTATTTTTCCATAAAAATTTAGATATGTGTGAGTCCAGTGACTTAAACCAACTGGAGGATGGTTTAGTGGGTATCATTGAAAACAGGTAGTTTACTTTAGATAGAACCATCATTTTAACTGTGGCAACCCTCCCCATGAGTGATATGGGTAAGCGCCTCCACCGCGAGAGATCATCCTCTATTGCTTTAAGTAGCTGGACATAATTTAGCTTTGTTAGTTCTGATAGCCTGGGGGAAATGTTTATGCCTAGATATCTAATGTTTCCAGACTGTATTGTAGTATTGGGTATGTTTTGTAGGTCACAGTTGATGGGCATAATAATAGTCTTAGACCAGTTAATAGAGTATTCAGATATTAATGAGAATGTGTTAATAAGTGTGATTGTCTGGGGGAGAGACATCGGTGAGTTCTGGAGAAAGAGTAATACGTCATCAGCATAAAGACTTATCTTGTGTTCTATATTTTTGGCATGGATTCCTTTAATCTCTTTATTTTGTCTTATGGCAGCAGCTACGGGTTCAATAAAAATAGCAAAGAGTGATGGGGAGAGTGGGCAGCCCTGTCTGGTGCCTCTCTGCAAACAGAAGCTATATACGTCTATATTTGAAAAGATCCACTTTGCTTTGATTTTGTCTCTTGTTCATCTGTGTCGCCCCAATGTGTGAAAATAATCATACAACTTCAAAGAGGATTTCTTCTCTATCATGAGGTCCAGAAGGTCAAAGAGGAGTTAGAAGGCTACCTTGTCTGCGTCTAGAACGTTTGGATCTTCTGAACTCTTTTCTAAAAATAAACAAAACTGTCTGAAACTCACCACCGGCCTTCTGGCCTCAGCCGCTTGCAAGCTTCTTTCCAGCTCTACTGGTTTGTTGTTCACAGAGAAGAGAGCGCGGATTAACGCTACAAACTTTGAAAATCAACCCCTGCTCAAGCTGAACAAGCGCTTTACAGTCTAATGTTGTCGTATTCACTTGGCAGAATATTCTGTGGGGCATGGCACTTTATTTCATTTCTTATATCAGCTGTCAGTGTTTGTTCATTAAGACAACTGATTATTTATGTTTGTGCTATAAAGAAAAAAAGAACACAGTTTTGTTAATATGGAATTGCTTTAAACTTTCATCATCGTGGATACTTTGATTTGGTTTTATTTTCTCTCTTTTACTGTAGTGTTTTAAAAGTTTTTATTAAGAACAGCGTTGGATTGGATTTATGACTCTTCTTTTGTTTACATCTGGTAATTTAAAGTAACTCAAATAAATCTAGTACTTTTTACTTTTACTTGAGTAGATCTTTGGTGCTTACTATAACTTTTACTTGAGTAGAATTTAAGCAAAGTAAAGAAATACATCTGCTACGTCAAGCATGAGGGGGGAACAGTGGAGGCTCAAACACAACAAGGTAATGAAGGCTTGGAGACTGTGTTCAGCAGAGATTCAGCTTCATGTGGAGACGCTGTCAAAGAGAGCAGAGGAGCAGAGGACTGACATTTCTCACTGTAACTCCAACATTTGACTCCTTTTCTTTTTCAGAGCTTCCAGCTCCAGCAGCCTCCTGTCCTCCAGAGAGAGAACCAGCAGACCTGCAAGCTGACTGTAAGATCTCCTGCTGCCTCTCTGCATGGACAGCTCCAATGTCCAATGAGGACGCTAGAAGTACTTTAGGGGCTTAAAGCCACTGTACACTACCTGCTCAGCAGCAAACAGCAGACAGACCATAATATGTCACAGATCAGTTTGGTAGTTGTTGTGGAGCTCTGCTGCCCCCAAGTGGACGTAAAAGAAAATTATTAAATAAGCTTCAGCTCATAATATTCTTTGTTTTTAGATTTGGACTTTACATTTAATCAACGATCTGATCTGTCTGTCTTTCAGTGTCCTTCCAGTCTGAGTTGAGGGTGAAGCTGCTCTTGCTGCTGTCCACAGTGCTGATAGTGAAGAGTCTGGTGTACTGCTGTGGACTCTCTCTGCTGATGATCCTCAGAAACAAGGGACCGTCCACCAACTGCACACATGCTGACTGACTGTTTTCTGCTGGACTTTTCTCTCCATCAAATCTCATGAGACTATGGAACAGGGTCACCATGGATTTGAAGCAGCATCCAAGCATGAAACAATTTAAAATGAGCTGCAAAGACACTGTTTTCCAGAGGTATAGGGATGAGGGAGGTGCTGGGTAGCACTAATGGTTAAGAGGATAGTGTGCTGGTGTTAATTCTTTCTTCAGGGGTCATTTTTCTGGTTTCGTCTTCTGATTGTATGTGCATGTGTGTATGTAGGTGTGTGTATGTAGGTGTGTGTATGTATGTGTACATTTACATTTAATATTGTTGTATTATGAGTATATTAATTAAGTTTACATATTTATAAAAAAAAATACCTGAAACCAAATTTATTTAACTGCTCACATTCTATTCTATTCTATTCTATTCTATTCTATTCTATTCTATTCTATTCTATTCTATTCCATTCTACAGACGCTTTTATCCAAAGCGACTTACATTTGAGAAGAACAACACAAGCAAGAATTCAAACAAGATGGGACGTCGTAATTAAGTGATCTTGTTCATCTCTGTTGCTCCAATGTGTGAAAATAATCATTACAATTCATTTTTCTGCAGCACACACTCCTTTCAAGGCCAGACAGAGCTTCAACATCCTTCTTCTGTAGGTAGGACCAGTCTGAAGAAGAACTAACCACCATGATTTCCTCTTTCCACAATCATAGCAGCTGATATTGATCATGAAATGGGACAATGCAGGTTGTGAATGTGGCTGTTATGGGATTGTTGTGAACTTCATGTTGACTCTGATCATTTGCAGCTAATAGTCGACTGAAGATAGAAATTGTGTTTGACTTTAAGTTCCTTACTTTTAGGAGACATGAGCTCATTGTTATTTGAGTGTTTATCAGCCAGATTATACATAAGCTGCTATTTCTAACTAATGAAATGACATTTTTAGTCTAATCTAGAACACATGTTTATAATTCTGATCCGTCCCAACTGGTTGTGGATGAAGACGTGTTTTCTGGACGTCCTTAGCTATTTGTAATCATGACAGGTGGGTATAAAATATGTCTGTTGAATTGTTTTAAACACTTGTGCTGCACATACAGGCACACATATCTACACAAAGATGCAAAAAGCAAAGAATGAACAGTGTGATGAAGCAGCTTCACACCTCAGTTGTGGTTTTTCACCACTTTCCCAGTTTGTTGTGACACAAACAGCCATCTCTCCAGATAACAGAACTTTAAGCTTTACAAAGACGTGTCAGCTGAGTAGAAACTCCAGGACCAGTAAAAATAAAGTAAATTTAGCTCCTTTGTCTGGTGACAACAAAGATGAAAAGATCCACAGACCCACATTGAAGAGCTGAATGAGAGTTGAGGAGCTGTGTGGGTTTGTAGTTGTGTATTTTCATCCCAGCTGCTAAACAACAGATAACAGTGTGTGGTACTAAATTCACCACCAACCTGAACGTGTTTGTGGGAACATGAATGTTTTTAGTCTTTCTGCATCATGTGAGGCAGATTTTTTTCATCTGCTGTCAGATTGAAATCAAGAGCATGAAAGCACACAGCAGCTTCAGCTGAGCTGTCAATCAGCAGCAGCAGTCTGATCTGTGGGCCGCAGGGGCTGATGGGAGCTTTGAGGACCTGTTAGAAAGCACGTGGTCCTGCTCTGATCTCACAGCTCGTCCTTGTTTGGCCTCAGCTGCATCAGAGCACCACTTCTCCCCAGGTTCACCAGAGGAAACACCACTGCACACAATGCTTTTCCTCCCAGCTGCTGCTCTGTGCTGGCTGTGTTCAGGTGAGTGTTTCCAGCCAATCAGGAGCCAACAAACTCCACCTGGAACAAACACTGTCACACTAACCTTCATCTGTCTGGCTGTGTCTCTACAGCGCTGGTTGCCATGGCAGCAGAGCTGATTCAGGAGGATTTAACATTGACCAGGAGAGTTGGTCAAAATGTCTCCTTCAGATGTGGACAAACGGACCAGTGTGATGGCAGTTTCATACTCTGGCATCAGAAGAAAGAAACATTCAGAATAATATTCGATATTGATAGGACAAATGGAAATATAGACAAAAGTTCCTCAAATCATTCTGAAAAAAATGATTTCTCAGCTGTAAATAATTCAAACAGCTGGGATTTGCAGATAGAGAAAGTTAAACTGGTTCATTCAGCCACCTACTACTGTAGCTGTTGAATAGAAATCTGGTTTCCACAGTGAGAAATGATCCCTGCAGCCTGTACAAAAACCTTCAGATGAGCAGATGTCAAACAGTGTTAGTGGCAGGAAGAGAGCAGTAAAGCACAGCCCAGGTTCACATATTTCACCTCCATCTCAGACAGAGTCACAAACACACTGAGCTGAGGGAGTTTCTTCTTTACTGCTGTCTTTATGGATTTAACATTTTATTCTTCTTTTTCTTATTAGCAGAATTTTCTTAAACCATCAACTCTGTGAAGATTTCAGATATCTGCAGTGTTAAATGATGAAATGAAACCTCAACACACCATCAATCAAATCAATCCATTTTCAGCATCTTTGGTTAATAATGAATGTTTTCCTTCAAATATCCAGATAAATGAAATGAATGAAAAATACTTTATTAATCCCAAAGGGAAATTCAATATTGTAGTAGTAGTAATTTTTTTTTTTTTTTTTTTTTTTTAAAACAATCACATTAATTAATTAAGGGCTTTGTTCTTCAGCCTGATAGCTGCTGGAAGGAAGGATCTTCTGTATCTCTCTGTCTTGCATCGGACTTGAACAAGCCTCCCACTGAACACACTCTGTTGTTTCGTCACGGCGTTGTGTAGAGGGTGTGAAGGATCTTCCATTATCTTCGTCAGCTTGTACAGAATTCTTTTTTTGATGATCAACTCCAGCGGCTCCAGAGTTACTCCAAGCACAGAACCAGCTTTCTTGATCAGTTTGTTAATTCTTTTCAAGTCTCTGGTTCTGATGCCGCTGCCCCAGCAGATTGCTGCAAAGCTGATTGCACTTTCAACAACAGACCTGTAGAACATTTGCAACATTTTGGTGCAGACGTTAAAAGATCTCAGCTTCCTTAAGAAGTAGAGTCTGCTCTGACCTTTCTTGTAAATGTACTCAGTGTTGCTTTTCCACTCAAGTCTGTTGTCCAGCTGAACTCCAAGGTACTTGTATTCCTCCACCACCTCCACCTCCTCTCCCATGATGGAAACACTTCTATGTGTGTTCTTGTTCCTCCTGAAGTCAACAATCATCTCCTTTGTTTTCTTGGTATTCAAGATGAGATGATTGTCACCGCACCATTTCACAAACTGACCGACCAGTTCTCTGTACTCTGCTTCTTGTCCATCACTGATACACCCAACAACTGCTGAGTCATCAGAGTATTTCTGCAGATGACAGAACTCAGAGTTGTACTGGAAGTCTGAGGTGTACAGCGTGAATAGAAATGGTGAAAGTACAGTCCCTTGTGGTGTTCCAGTGCAGCTGACCACCATCTCAGACACACAACCTTTCAGTCTCACAAACTGTGGTCTGTTTGTGAGGTAGTCGTAAATCCAGGTGGTTGTGGAGGGATCCACCTGGAATTTCTGCAGCTTCTCACACAGCAGAGCAGGCTGAATCGTATTAAAAGCACTTGAGAAATCAAAGAACATGACCCTCAAAGTGCTGCCTGACTGGTCCAGATGAGAGTGGGCTCTCTGAAGCAGGTATATGATGGCATCTTCAACCCCAAGCCCATTACGGTATGCAAACTGTAATGGGTCCTGAAAGGTGTTCACCTGTTTGCTGAGGTGAGCCAGTAAGAGTCTCTCCAGGACTTTCATGACGTGAGATGTCAGGGCGACTGGTCTGTAGTCTTTTGGTTCAGCTGGTTGTGGTTTTTTAGGCACTGGAACAAGGCAGGATGTTTTCCACAGCACCGGGATTCTTCTCTGACTCAGGCTGGTGTTGAACAGGTGCTGGAGAATCGGACATAGCTGTTTTGAGCAGGTCTTGAGAACTCTGGGACTGACACCATCTGGACCTGCAGCCTTGTTATGGTTCAGTTTCACCAGTTGTTGCATGACTTGGTTACAGGAGACAGACAGAGTGGAGGTGGAGGCAGAGGAGGTTTCAGGAAGTCCTGATGTGGAGGGAGATGAGGTTGTGTCCAGGTCCTTGACTGAGCTGCAGGGTGACAGAGTGGAGGTGTGACAGGAAAGCTGTGGGCTCATGGAGGGTGTGTGGGTAGTTGGGGTTGAAGCAGGAGGTGAGCTAAACCTATTGAATATGAATATGAATATGAATATGAATATGAATATGAATATGAATATGAATAAGAATCTCCTGCTTTGAGCTGCTGCTGGAATAAAGTCCATTCCTCCTTCACAATGTTAATGAGCTCTTCATGAAAACACTTCCAGCAGCTCTTGTTGTTTAACAGCTTTCAGCAGATTTCAGCTCATTTCACTTTATTCCTTTTTAAAAGACAAATCTTGGACTGATCTCAGGTCAGGATTTTGTCTTGCTAGCAGCAGCTTATTAGGACGCTGATTTTTTTGGTCAGATTTCCATAAGTTCCCTGTGGATGTTTCTGCTTCTCAGAGGATGAATCCAGAGAGCATTTTGACTGAAACAAGAAGAGGAAAACAGCCCACAGCATGATGCTACCACCACCATGTTTAACAGCCGCTACCGTCTTCTTGGCGTTGAATTCTCCACCTTCATTCCTCCAAACATGCATCCAAACCTTTGGTCAATGATTTTGTACAAGTTATTGACTCTGTTAATCTCCCACAATATGTTACTGGTCCTACTTATAAAAAGGGCAACACATTAGATGTTGTGTTGTCTCATTGTTTAAAGAAGTCGCCTTTTTTCTCTAATAAGTTTGCTGCCATTAGGTCCGTATCTTCTTTCTCTGTCTTGGAACCTGTTTTGTGCTCAGCTGGTTTTCAGCAGATTGATCCGGTGTTAGTTTAATCCTTCAAACTGCCCTCTTGATATTATTCTCCCCACATTAATTAGAAGTGACTTAAAAAAAAAAATTATATGCACTGCCTCTAGCACTACATGACAGCACCTGGGTCTAACTGGACTCAAAGCGGTCTGACTATCACTTAATTACGACGTCCCATCTTGTTTGAAATCATGCTTGTGTTGTTCTTACTCTCAAATGTAAGTCGCTTTGGATAAAAGCGTCTGCTAAATGACTGTAGAATAGAATAGAATAGAATAGAATAGAAGTGAAGAAGGAAACATTGTTTTCCTTTTGAACTCTGAGTCGTGTAAACAGTGTCTCCACAGCATTTTTCGTTCTATATGTGAGCCATTATGTTAAAGCTAGTCTATATTGCAAGCTGTGTAAATCAAGAGCTTAAAAAATATGAAAAAAGAACCGAGTCATTGAGCAAACATCATGGGAACGTATCTGTGTTCAAATCATGTGCAAGCAGACATTTAATTTGTGTGAGCGTGTGTGTGTGTGTGTGTGTGTGCCTTACTGGGTACTGTAACGTCCATTACAGTGTCGTGCATCAAGTTATAAAGGATATGTTTTATAATTTTAACAGTCTCACTATCACATCACTAGCTGGTCACATGACTGCCCATTCATCTCAAACATCTCTGCCGAGGACCAGCCAGGTGGCAAACTGCCTTTTGGTATATGTTTAATGACCCTTTCACCACCACAATGTTCTGTTCAGAGGAACGGATTAGTAACAGTGTCAGGCCCCCAGCACCCACCTCTCCATTTGCCCCTGTACAACTCAGTGGCCATGCCGCCATGGAACTGGACTGAAGAGCTCACACAGTTAGTGTCTTTTCCTGCCTCCAACTGGAACGCATGGTCATGAGCATTCAGGAAGACAGCATACAGCCATCCAGAGCAGATGTCTGTTACAGTCTCCTTGAAACTGCACAGAAAAGCATACGTGAGGATCTGCTGGAGATCAACTGACTGTATTACTGCTCTGGAACCACTAAGAGCAGCACGTGGGGCAGGTAGGGATGGCCGTCAGTCACAGAACATTGAAGATGGTGGTGATAGAAATCCTGTCTCTAGTGGGTCTCTGCTAGCTAACCTGAAGGTTAGGGTAGGTAGGGTCGGGTAGGATGTGCAGCCTATGAGGAGTTACAGGTTGGGGTCTCTGGCAAGCTGAGCCAGAGGGAAAAAGAAGGAGAAAAGGAAAATATGTTTAAGAGATATTTCACAAAGTGTGTATGTATAGGTTTCAAAGAAAGCATAATAGTCTCATAAAGGTTTGACATTGTTAAAAAAAAAAAAGTAAAAATAAAGGAAAAAATAAAACAAATAAGTAAACAGGTGTAAGCAAAAACATTTTTATAGAACAGTTATGTGGACATTAATAACATACTGATAATGGGGATAAACACAACAGTTGTTTCTTGTAGACCAGTAATTGTCTCTCGGGTGTCTGTTAAGTCTCTGGACATTAAAATGAATATAATAGATTTTGTCCACCTTCTTGCTGAGAGTGACCCTCCAGAACACAGAAAATGTAAAACCTGCACCAGTTTAGTCAATGAGTTTATATTCATCAGGTAGGACCTCTTGGAATGCCAATTGCATCAGTATATGTAGGAGAGTTCTGGTATAAATCAAATTTTCTTCTGTTGGTTCTTTGTATGTGATACAGAAGGGCGGACTGTCAAGAGATTACATCAGCAGCTGAAGCCTTGATAATATTTACTGGAGCTAAAAGAGAAAGAATGGTGCATTTACTTTTTATTGTGGAAGGATGTTTCTTAACAGATTATTACCACAATACCAAAAACCATCAGATCAAGTATAAGAACGTTTGGTGACATTTTGCCAGTCTGGCCATTGATAGTGATAGTACACCAGTCATCATGAATGCGTTCAACCTGAGAACCAGTAAAATTAATGTGTCGTAAGCAAGTCTAATTATTTGATAAAAGGATAGGAGAATTCACATTTGGTGGGGGAAGTTGATAGAATGTATGAATTTGGATTTTCAGTCATATGTAAGTGCATTACATAAAAAGTTTTGTGAGAAAAGGATGATGGTATTGTTAGTAGGCTGGTCCAGGGCAGGAGCAAACTATACAATTCTCTTTAGTTGCAGTTTCAACTGCACTTTCAATCCAGTCAAAGAAATAATTCTTCTGTGCAAAGCCTGTTCCAATTTCCAACACCTCAGACATATTAAAGAGAATCATACTTCTGGCCAATATTCCATCACAAGCGATTTGGGAGTTACTTCTTACATTAAATATAGTTTTGCTGGAGACTTGAATTATGAAATGATCCATAGGGTCTGTTCCACTGTTCCACTTGACAATAGACACCCAAAACCTGACAGTGTCAGTAAGCCGGGGGTTCTTTAAGGTAATAACGAACAGATTACATGAGTCGGGACAACAGACAGACAGAGGTGAAGCTTTTCTAACTGAGATTCTGTCCATAAGGGAGGTTTCCTGTTTAATAACCCCAATTACTCGCACCTGTATTAGTTATCACATAGATCATGAGGGACACCAGTGATCCCATGTGAAGCTTGTGTTATGTACCATGCAGAGTGTTCTTAGGTGGAATCAATTTCTGTCTTTCTGTTCTTTTAGCAGGAACCATTATGTACCTAGGTCTGTCCTCCCTTATTGTAATTAAATTTTGTCTGCTTGTTGCTGACTCCTACATACCCATTCAACAAAGAGCATGTGTGTGTGTTACAGTAGAACTCAGAGACATGCTGAGGACATGCAAGAACGATTACAAGAGGAAGCTGGAGGCTAAACTCCAACAGAACAATGTGAGAGATGTGTGAACAGGAATGAAGCACATCACAAAGATGGAGGGGAAATACAGGCAGACGTCAGGATAGCTAGACCAGTTTAACCAGTTTTTTTAACAGGTTTAGCTCACCTCCTGCCAGACCTCCTACAACATCTTTGGCCACCCACACACCCATAGTGTCCCAAATAGCTCGACTCACCCCCAACATTCTCCTGTACAACACCTCTCCATCTTCTGCCCCCCCTCCCCTTATCAGCCCATCTAGGTGTTGAAGATGCTGTCATCTACCTGCTGCAACGAGCCCATATGCATCTGGATGGTGGAGGAGGCACTGTGAGGATCACGTTCTTTGATTTCTCCAGTGCTTTCAACACCATCCAACTGCTGCTACTGGGGGAGAAGCTGTGGGGGATGGGTGTTGATGACACAATGATCTCCTGGATTACTGACTACTTGACAGGCAGGCCACAGTTTGTTCATCCGGGCAGTGTCCTGTCTGATGTGGTGGTCAGGTTGTACGAAGTCATGCAATATTTCAGTTTGAATCATTTGGTCCACGGTTCTTCTTCATGGTAATATGTGCGAGCACGAGCGAACTCCCGCATTTTACAGTGATAAGATGATGCCTCCTAAAAATCACAAATCTGGAAACCAGAAAAGACTTGAGCGGGAGGCCAGGAGTAGGAGCAGCAGAGCAGGGGTCCAGAATATTAGACATTTCTTCTCCAAGAATGGTGAGAGTCAAACTACAGAGGGCTGAAACCATTTGGTCATTTATTCCTTGTCTGTACCCACTAACCTCAGATGGGTTGAGGGCGCTGGAGCTTACGGGTGAGAGGAGGGGTACACTCTGGACAAGTCGCCAGTTCATTGTAAAGCAACGATTCCTGCTGTAGAAAACTGAATGTTGCGTTCTTTACAATCTTTACACTGGCTTCCAGTCAGTCACAGAATAGATTTTAAAACCCTTCTGATCATTTACAAATCCCAGAATGGTTTAGGCCCAGAATACATCTGTGATATGTTCAGAGAATATAAACCTAGCAGAGCTCTTAGGTCCAAAGACTCTGGTCAACTAGTCCAGGCCAGAGTCCAGACTAAACATGGAGAAGCAGCATTTAGCTGTTATGCTGCAAACAAATGGAACAAACTGCCAGTGGAGATTAAACTTTCCCCAAATGTAGACATTTTTAAATCCAGGTTAAAAACTTTTCTTTTCTCATGCGCCTATGCATGAAATCTGCACGGTAACTTTTTTTAACTTATCTTGCTTTTAATCATTTTAATGTAATTTATTATTTTATTGTGATTATGTGTTGATTATGTGTTGATGCCTTTTACTATTCTAAATATCTGTAATGTCTTTGTTTTATGTAAAGCACTTTGAATTGTCCTGTACATGAAATGTGCTACACAAATAAACTGCCTTGCTTTGCCTTGCCTTGCCTTACTAATTTGGAGGCCAACTACAGTGGACTGTGTTTCACACACCGTCTCTCTGTCAGTGAGACTGGGACAAGAAGATAGATGATTTAATGGCGTGGGTCTGGTAAGAACTGAAAACTGGAGGAAGAGATGCTGAATCCAAATGTCTGCTGTTAAACTGAACAAACCTGCCACAACAGCACGAAGTCAGAGCTCCAGCAGCAGAAGCATTCACTCAGTTACATGGCTGCATCGACTTGTATTATGATGCATTCACGTTCTGCTCAGTAATATGAGCATTAAGCAAAGGCCAGTTATGCTATTATCATGTGTTCAAATCTAGTCTTGTAAAATGTTGTTATTGGTGGGACATTTGAATAGCCTAAATGAAAGGAAATGATAATAATAATACAGGGGTTAATAGTTCAAATATTTTTGGTTGTTTTCACAGCAATATAAAATACAAGGCACCAAATACTTCTTGCCGTACAAGGGTGATGTCACTCAATTATTTTTTCCCTCCTACATGAGTGTTTACTGAAACTAAACTGCTCTTTACATGGGTCTTATGCAAGGGGTAACTCTACACAGCTTGACCTCCACATACATGGCAAAGTGAAAGTATCTTCCTAGAGCCATGGTACTGAGAACCCCATTTAAATTGTGTGTATTCCAAGACTGGGTTAGTTCTTCATCAGTTTCTATGAAACATAAAGTTTAATGTTCACAAAAGCAATATATAATGGAACAATAAGCCTTTATGCTCTGCTGCTCCAGAAAGGTCTGACCCAGCAGCAGACCTTCATCTCCAGCAGTCCAATGATGCCTTTGAGGGTGAGATAGACTCTGGTTGGCTGTTTTGGTTTAATAATGAACTGCTGTACCATTGGTAATTACTAAGACTTTAATCCACCAATTAGTTATTTCAATTTTATAATCAATAGCAAAATATATCCTAAATTTATCTATAACGCGACTTAAGTCGCTGTCCTTGTTGTTGATGGAGCCAGGCCCATGTCCCCAGAGCAAGGCTCCTTCAGATAGAGAAGGGAATTGTTTAAGGGGCAAAAAATGGGACACTTTATGTTATTATTTTTTTAACATCAGTGCTTGCTTGTTCACAATAAAATACCCACAACCTATTTGTTGAGCGGTTTATTAAAACTGTATTTGCAATCAGAGGTGTAAAAACATCGTTTAAGTAGTTATGGGTACCACAGTATGAAAATAATAATTCATCATTTACATAATAATACTACTCCTACATTGTAAAGAAGAAAACAAATTGGGTGCATTACATCAGACACCAAGGTTATAATAGTTTTGGATTTTTTATTAGTTTTAGTTTTTATTTCGTTTTGACTTTTTATTTTCAAATTGAGTTAGTTTAATTTTCTAGTTTTTATTAGTTTTCGTTTTTTAAAATGCTTAGTTTTAGTTTAGTTTTTTTAGTTTTAGTGTTAGTTTTAGTTTTTGTTTGTTTTTTCTAAATTAGAGTATTTGCCAAGTGCAAAATTCAAAATAATCAGAATAAGCACTGTATAATAAAAACTTAAGATACTATTTTTAAAAACTGTATCAGGAGAAAACATGATACAGAACAAATCACTGCAGCTGATTATCAGTACAGGACCTCACATGTTATACTGGACATGATAAAGCTGTGGATATTATACACACTGAAAGTAAACGTGTCTGTTAGAACACAGAGCCAGCAGCTGGTTAAGATACTGATCTCAGCTGGATGCTGATGTGCTTTTCTTTTCAGAATTAAAAGTTTAGTCTCCCAGAAAGACCAAGAGAAACTCATCCGTGCATTCATCTCCAGTAGGCTGGATTACTGTAATGGTCTTTCAACAGGACTTCCTAAAAAGAGCATTAAACATCTGCAGCTCATTCAAAACTCTGCTGCTAGAGTTTTAACCAGGACTAAGAGATCTGAACACATCACACCAGTTTTAAAATCTTTACACTGGCTTCCAGTCAGTCACAGAACAGATTTTAAAACCCTTCTGATCATTTACAAATCCCAGAATGGTTTAGGCCCAGAATACATCTGTGATATGTTCAGAGAATATAAACCTAGCAGAGCTCTTAGATCCAAAGACTCTGGTCAACTAGTCCAGACCAGAGTCCAGACTAAACATGGAGAAGCAGCATTTAGCTGTTATGCTGCAAATAAGTGGAACAAACTGCCAGTGGAGATTAAACTTTCACCAAATGTAGACATTTTTAAATCCAGGTTAAAAACATTTCTTTTCTCATGTGCCTATACATGAAATCTGCACGGTAACTTTTTTAACTTATCTTGCTTTTAATCATTTTAATGTAATTTATGATTTTATTGTGATTCTTGCTATGTGTTGCTGTCTTTTATTATTTCTTAATATCTGTAATGCTTTTGTTTTATGTAAAGTACTTTGAATTGTCCTGTACATGAAATGTGTTGTACATATAAACTGCCTTCTATGCTGAAAATACATAACCTGCTGTCCAACATTGTAAACAAAAACAAATTTAAGCCTCTCAAATTCAGCTTTTCAAGATTTTGTGTTTGCATGTGTGTGTAGGTCTGTTTGCATGTGTGTGTGAGAGACTGTGTGTGTGTGTGTGTGTGTGTGTGTGGTGTGTTTAATTGAGAGTGTGTCTGTGACTCACGTTCCCTCCCCATGCTGCTTGGCCTGGCTGAAGCTTATCTTTCCGTGGAGGGGGACAGAAAGGCTACCTGGTCCAGGGACTCCTGGTTAGCTTCTTGTGCAGCTTTTCAAATGGACTTTCAGATTCCTGGTTTTTCCTTCCACATGTTGTACCACCTGCTTCTTCTACAAGGTACTTTTACCTTTGGCATGGTCATAATGAAAGGAATCCCAAATAGGACTCTGCCGCTTTCGCCTAACTTTCTCTGTAGCTTCACGCTAGCCGGCGCGGGTGAACACGCTGTTGACACGTGACGTCACGGACCTTCAGTTGTCGTACACCTGGCGTAAATCCGGCAGAGCGAAGTAAACAGATTTCATATCAACCCCGAGGCCTTATGTATGAAATAAATATACAAAAAACAAAAACGAAGGACATTTCTGCTTTCATTTTAGATTGTTTTAGTTCATTTTGTAAACACACAATACAGTTTTAGTTAGCTTTTGTTTTTTTAAAAACTCTCGTTTTTATTTTTATTTCAGTTAACGAGAATGTTTTTTTCATTTTAATTTTCGTTTTTTTTGTTGGTTTTCGTTAACTATAATAACCTTGTCGGGCACCGTCAAGAACAGTGAAAAACATCATAATACACAGACGTTAAAAAGGGGCAACAATCCTGGGGTAGAGGGGCCCATGGCCATATTCTTTCTGGGAGTCCATAATTCCTGGCAACTGCCCTGCTGTGTACTGCAGAAATCAATCGGGAGTTACAAATGCAGGAATGTTGGATGCACGGTCAGTAAGGGGGACCTGCCAATAACCTTTTAATAGGTCCAGCTTACTGACACACTGTGCAGATCCGATCGTGTCCACACAATCCTCAATTTGGGGTAACGGATAGGCATCCGGAACCGTCACAACATTTACTTTTCAAAAATCTGTGATAAACCTTGGAGATCCGTTGGGTTTTGTCTTGACTAAACAAGACGTACTCCATGGACTATTACTATGCTTAGCAAATCCGTGTTGTAACGTATAATCTGTCTCATTTTTCATCTGGGCCCTTTGGGAGGGATTACAGCAGGTTTAACCCCACAATGGCAATTTTTTGTGTTTGGCTGGAAAATGGCTGCGATGCTTTACTGGGTGTCTGCTGTGCTAGTTGGTAATTTGTTTGGTGGTGGACTGTTTGAGAGTGTGCAGCAGGACCAATCCTGCCTGCTCGTGTGTTCCCCGTGAGGGAACGGTAGAACAGTCCGTCGAGTTTGGACCTACCTTGTCTTCTACACTCAGTATTGGTTTAAGAATCGCTATGCTTTCGTTTGTGTTCAGCCATGTTGTTATCTTTGTGTTACGTATCAGGTTTATGTTGTGTTGGGCTAGATTAGGCTTTTGTTTGTGACGGATCTCACTTAGTTTATGGGAACTGCTGCTCTTTGTTTGGTTTTGGTTTTCACACCGAGTTCTGTATTTTCATTTGGTTTCACTCGGTGGGTTTTATATAGGGTTTTGTTAATTCCTTTGTGTATTTATTTCAGTAGTTTCACTAACCCCAACACTTTACCTTTTTTGTTCCAGGGTTTATTCCATGTTTATGTTTCTGTCAATAAATTGGGTTGTGTCAAGCTTTTATACCTGGCCCAGCGTAGTTTTGTGTTGCGCCCTGTCCTGCCCCTGATATGGGACGTAACATAATGGTTGTCCCATTGTGTTGTCCTGTGGGAGGACTTAATCATGGTTCGGTTTAAGTTGGATTCACCGTTTTACACCCAGTTTTGTTTAAGCTTTGGCTACACCGTTAGTTTTTCTGCCACGGTGGGTGCTTTGTGTTTAGTTACAGTGTTGGGCTAGATTAGTGTTTGGTTTTGGTTGTGACTTCCGTCACTTTAGTTTATGGATCTGCTGCTCTTTTGTTTGGTTTTAGCTTCACCGAGTCTTTGTACAGTCTTTTGGTTTTCACTCGGTGGTTTTTGGTATAGGTTCTGGCATATTTCTTTCAGCAGGTCTGCTAACCCCAACACTCATTCATTTTGTGTGCCTTTTTGTTACAGGTTTTCACTCATCGTTCAGGGGGGTTTTAATAAAATGGTTTTATTTCAAATCTACCATCTGTCTTCAACGTTGTTTTTGTTACGCCCAATCATGCCCCAGAGTCGGGTCGTAACACAAGTAACAAAAGGAAAAAGTAAATAAAACTCAGGTAAAGTTAGGGATGTTATGCTCAAGCTGATCTCCTCGATCACGTGTGGAGCATGTGACACGAAAGTGTTGCGAGCATTGTTTCTGAGCATTGATTCAGAGTGCCAAAAGCCACGTGATAGACCAACCGAGGCCTTGTTACGTCATCAACGTGTATCGAGCAGCACGCGGGATCTTCGAAGCGTCCAAGCTTGTCAATCTCTCAATAAGAGATTCCAAACGGTGAGGAGATCGTGGGGTTTTTGAGAGGAGATTCTGTAGCGATTGTGCGACGTTGCATTTTGAGAACAAATTTAGGGGGAGCATCACATCAGTTTTAGCTTATATAAGTTTAATAACAGTGTGCTAGTGTGCCTAAGCAACAAGGAGACTCTTCATATGGGGTAAGTGAGAAGGACATTTGACTAATTATGTCTTCCAGTAAACAACATGTGAGATGTTACACTTAAGGGAAATTTCTAGGTCAACCGGATTCCAGAAGAAATCCCTTGCTTGTCTGTGTATGGTCTCTTTGTCCCTGTTTTCCAGAACATAAGAAGCCGCTAAGAAGCCATTAACAGAGGGGGGTAGACATCTGCATGTGGTCAACCTGTGATTACATCTGACCTGACTCCAGCAATCTCAGCATTAGTCAGCAAAACTGTGTATAGCAAGGAGGAGGAGCTGTAATATTTAAGGGTTCAGAAATCAGTTAGAGGGTGTCCTGTCTGTAGTGGGCAACAGGACATCTCTTATGTCATATGTCAGTGATACATATGAACCTGGAGGTCTGTAATTTGCACATTCTCATACTCTGTAAATTAATAAATTGTCAACTGAGAGAAGTAGTATGTCATCTATGCTCCATCACACATAAAAAAGAAGAAGAAGAAAAAAAAACAAACAAAAGTATTTTAGTGTATAAACCCACAAGGCAACTCAGTGACTGTGTCAGCATGTGTGAAGGCATTGTTTAAAACCTAAATGAGAGATAGAGTTACATGATCAGGTAACATTTTTCAGTGCAGTTGTTCATTAGAGCATTTATTTATAAGATTGTAGGTTTCAGTGTTTTTTTAACCAGTGGAAATTGAAACAGTAACCAGAGGGTGTCAGTGGGGGTAGTGTGGAAATGTTGATCTGTGTAACGAGCAAGCGGCAACCTTGGCGGGAAAATGTGAAGCCTATGTGGAAGTGTTGTAGTTCAGCCTGCTAGGGGCTGGCTCCAAAACAGAGCAAATCCCCATAGACTCCCATGTTAAAAGACCACCTTCACAGCAGAAATAAACATGTTTGAAGCCTGGTACAAAAAAACATTTAAGGATTAATAGGTCAAGTTTACCTCCATGAGAACTGTGAGGGGGGTGAATTTTTTTCTAACTCATCCATTTGGATGTTATTTAATCTTAAAATTCAGCATTAGGGGCGTGTCCTTCTGATTGACATGTATCGAATATCCATGGCAAGAAGGAAGAGTGTAGCACAAACGCAGTTTTTAGCCGGCTAACAGCTTGCCTTAGCTTTAGCTTACCCACCTTCATGAGCCTGTTAGCTCACATTAGACACGAGTTGGCTCAGTTAGCTTTTAGCTACAAGCAGCTTGGATTTTGCAGGACGTCAATCATCGACCCCCACGCTCACAGCCCCCCTCTCAGCTCCAGCATTTTGCCCATTTTTGTATTTTCCTGGAGCGACAGCAGGCGTGACTCTGCCAAGATGGCGATGGTAGGAACCGCCCAGTGAACTTCACTTTTGCTCTTCAGAAACCGACAGGTGACGTCCTGGAGGCTCCGTCCATCTTTTATATACAGTCTATGGTAAGGAGACACACCGCTTCCTCACTTCAGTTAATACATGCAGGAGCACAAGACAGCTGGTGTTATTGACCTTTTCTCCCCCTTATCAGGGCTTTTTCACATGCAGAGTGCGAGGAGTCAGGAGTGAGCAAAGATGAGCGCGATCGTGCAAATGTGACCACGCCTCTACAGAGGCCAGAGGCAGACCAGGGAAACCCAGAGACCCAGGTGATCAGCAGCAATCCTGGAGCATGAACCCAAGCCAACACACCACAAAGACTACCCCGGACTAGTGATGTGTCGGTCACGAACGATTCGTTCAGTATGAACTAATCCTTTATATAACTCGGGAGTAACGGGTCCTCTCAGTAACCGATTCGTTCATTTTCATGCGGTACCTCCTCTCGCCACATGGCAGGAAGCTGCATAAACTCAGTCAGTAGGTCAGGACAGGAAACAGACATGATTCGTTCAGGACTCACTCAGGTCCGTCCTCAGGTCCTTGTTCTTTTGTCACGTGACAGCCAGGCTGCTCAGGCATTTGTGACAGACAGCTCGGGCTGCACGGTCTCGGTCTCGTTCTCGTTCTCGGTCTCGGTCTCGTTCTCGGTCTCGTTCTCGGTCTCGTTCATCATTCAGGCTGTTTGGCGAGCAGTACGTTCGCTCTCGGATTGGTCTCCCTAGTGCTTCTGTCACATGACAGGCAACTCGGTCACTGAACGGGTCTTCCTTCGTTCGTTCACAGCTCGAGCTGTATCTAGCTCAGCAGTACGTTCGCTCTCGGCTCGGTCTCTTGTTCATTTGTCACGTGATAGCTACTGAGTCACTGTTGTGCTGTTAAACAATGGCAGGGAGGATGTAGAACACAAATCATTTTATTGTGGTGTGTATTTGCTTCCCTACGTTTTCACATGGTTTGAATTGCTTGTGGCATTACCAATAGTTTTGTTGCCTTCAGTATTTACTGCTTGAGAATCGCAGACTTTTTTACAACGCCACCTACTGTAAAAATGAACGACATGATTCGTTCAAGATTCGTTCACTTTACTGTTCGAGAGTAAAAGACCTGGGTTAGTGAAAAGAGTCGAACTTCGCATCATTACCCCGAACCCCCAAGAGTGGCAGAGGAAGGCCCCAGCCAGGGCCCCCCTCGGTCATGGGGCACAGGCCCCAGCGGGCCAATCTCCCATTGTTCTACACCAGGGCTACTCAATTCGGTTGAGGGCTGCAATCCAGCAGGTTTTTCATGTATCCCTGCACCAACACTCCTGAGTCAAATATATTCATTAATTTGACTCAGGTGTGTTGGTTCAGGAATACATGGAAAACCTGCTGGATTGCGGCCCTCGTAGGACCGAATTGAGTAGCCCTCTTCTACACCCTCCATCTTCACCTGGCGTCCAGGAAACAGGGGTGTGAGAAGATCCCATTGCCCTCACCCTCCCTGCTCTTGACTGTTTGTGTGTTGTTCCCAATCAGCTTCCCTTCATATCCCTACACCCCTCTTGCCTTTGTGCCATACCCTGAGTCCCAAGGTGGTGACCAGACACCGGGACATGCACTAACCTATCCTGTGGCAGCAAACCTGGGCAGGCCCAGAACCCTGGGCACTAACTGACCCCTCCACCCCCAAGAAAGGGGGCTAACCTGGGAATCAGAACCCAGAAACTTCACCCATCCCACCCAAGAACAGTCCGGCCATCTGACCCATGGCCAACACCCAATTTCCCAGGCCCCACCTATGGCCATGCACCACAGCCATGAGGCGATATCATCTGCAGTACGAACTGTTGCACTTTTCACATTGTTTAGAAGCATGTATGGATGTTTATTCATAAACATCCCACTGGTCGCATCATTCATCATAAATCATTTACAAATTGTTAAAAAGCTCATCACGTGTCCGGCTTTGTTTCCAGATATTGTTGCCTGGGCAACAATTGAACATTCGTGTGCTTGTCCTTGTGAAAGTATAAAGGAAGACTTATGGTCAGATTGACATGAGTTTTGCACGTATTTAATCAAAAAGCAAAGTATCAGATAAATTCCACATTGACCTGATGGTGGCGCTAGATGAAAAGCCAGAGAATCAACAAAGTTATTCCAGGTCATCCTGAGGGGAACATGAACGTCTGAACCAGACTATCCATCCAATAGTTGTTGAGATATTTCACTCTGAACCACAAATGTCCACCTGATGGTGGCGCTAAATAAAAAGTCAGAATCAACAAAGTCCCTCAATGAAGTTAATCCTCTGGGGACCAAGAATGTCTGTTAAAGGTTTCATGTCAATCCATCCCTCCATCCTTTAGTCCAGATCCAGTCCATCTGGACTAAAGTAGTGGACTGACCAACAGACTGACATTAACATCAGAGCCATGCTGCTAGTGTGGCTAAAAGAGAAGAGAAGAAGAGACAGTCATGTTGATATGAACATTAGAGAAACACATCATGGAGCTGAAATATGATCCTGCTTCATCATTTGAACTCCTTCACCTCAGCTGACACGTTCACCAGCAGACAGGTTTTTGTACCAGTCTTTCTCACTGTGTTGGGGACAGATGGCACATCTTACTACGAAAACTTTAGATCTGGGACTAAACTGTATGTAACAGGTAAGAACAAACATTTCTTTTCCTTCACTTGTTTTCTTGTAGAAGTTAAAATGTGTTTAAAGTCAGTTTCTGCTGCTTCAGGCTTTACATGTTAGTTTTTTCATCATTAGTAGAGAATTCATCATGCAGCCATTGTTACAGAAGAAAAGCTCAATAATTCCTGAAAACATGTTTAAATCTCACTGAACAACTAAACTTATTCTTTATTTCTGCAAATATTAGTCATGATACAAACATTTACTTTTTCATCTTCTCAGTAATTCTCTGACATCTGCTAGTTTTTGTGGAAAAAGAAATTTTTGTTAAATTAAAAATAGTTTGAATTTTCTGTAGAGGACAAAACTAAATTAAATGTCACTTGAAAAATTAACATGTGAACAAATTGTATTTTAAAGAGAAACTAAAACAAACTTGAAAGTGGAATAAAAATGTTAAGTTTTGATCAAGTGTAAGTAACAGATAAATGTTACATGAGCTTTAATTCCATGTTGGACATAAGAATAAAAACACTGAAGCAGAAAAAAAAAATAAAATCTGCTGGTTTTTAATCAAAGATTTAAAACTTAAAAATTATCTAAAAATGTCTGTAAATGTTTTAGAGAACATATTTAACTTCTTTCACAAACTAAAATATTTTTTAAAAAATAAATTAAAAATGTACGATTTAGTTAATATTTGTTTATTAATTCAGTACAATTTTGTGTACAACTTATAGAAATAAATGGAAAAATGGATAAAAATCTTTCAGAGAAAATGCGAACAAAAAAGATGAATTTATATTTGAATAAATTTGTTATCATGTAGGTTATTTAAAAAATAATTAGCAGTCATCAAATATTATTTCTTAATTATAAATTTTAATTTAAAAGTTAGTGAAAGGATAAAAAATAAACTGAAAGATTTTAATCTGTTTTCATTGAATGGACTAATTGCTGGTAAATATTAAATGTTTTCATTATTTTATTAAATGAAATTATAGAAATTTCCTCGGCAGAAACATATTTATTAAATGTTTCATTAAACATTTTCATGTGTAGTGTAAAAGCTGTAAAATATAAATATATTATATAGATACATAGATTGTAATTAGTACTTTGTATCAGTGATAAACGGGAAAAGAAAAAGAAACATTTATATTTAAATACTTTTTTATAGGAAGCATAACAATTAATAAGTAGTGAAAGTGAACTTTGTGCTGTATTGATGAGGAGTTTATTGATCAGAGTCCATGTTTCCAGGATCAGACTGAATGCAGTGCAGTGCTGGAAGCTGCTGCTAACTGTGTGAATGTGTGTGTTGCTTGTTGCTGCTGTCAAACTTCAGATGAGCAGGTAGTGAAGCCCGTGGTGAGCGTGTACCCAGCAGCATCCAGAGTCCACCAGGAGGGGAGGAGCTCCCTGCTGTGTCTGGCCTCAGCCATGTTTCCTCCTCTGGTCCAGTTCTCCTGGAAAAGACAGAAGGAGGACGGTTCTCTGGAGGAGCTGCTCCCTGCTGAGGGAGATCAGCTGGAGATCAAAGAGTCAGGACGCTCCGCTGCCATCAGGGTGGTCGATCGTGATGCTTTCTACACACAGAAATACATCTGCTACGTCAAGCATGAGGGGGGAACAGTGGAGGCCCAAACACAACAAGGTAATGAAGGCTTGGAGACTGTGTTCAGCAGAGATTCAGCTTCATGTGGAGACGCTGTCAAAGAGAGCAGAGGAGCAGAGGACTGACATTTCTCACTGTAACTCCAACATTTGACTCCTTTTCTGTTTCAGATGTTTGTCCCTGGCTTCAGACGCTCTTAAACCAAGTGAAGCTGCTCTTGCTGCTGTCCACAGTGCTGATGGTGAAGAGTCTGGTGTACTGCTGTGGACTCTCTCTGCTGATGATCCTCAGAAACAAGGGACCGTCCACCAACTGCACACATGCTGACTGACTGTTTTCTGTTGCTCTCTTTTTATGCAGATTTTACAGTTATTTTCAGAATTGACATCCATTTATTAACATTTATATTTGCTGTCATGAAGTGTAAATTCAAACGGAACGTTTGATCTTAATGATTTATTTTATATCTGCTTTCTGTCTTTGACATATTTGATAATTTTCAGTTTTTCTTCCAGTCTGCAATTTTTTTTGTATTGCACAGTTTTTCTGTTTTTTCTTTTCTTGAAAACAAAATGAAATAAATGTTTATTTTTTTCATAATAAATATCAAGTCACAATATATGTCTTTACTACAAAGTGGAGTTTATTCATAATTATAATCATAATAACAAGTCAAAAAGTTTTTAAAGCACTGAAATTACACAAAAACCACAGAAATAATTCCAAAATAGAAAAAGTAGAAAGAGCAACATTAAAACATCAGAACAAAGATCAGAAAATATTCTCCAAATCCAAGTCTGTACAGGAAGGTTTATAAAATCTTTTAAACTTGCTCTGACTCAGCTGTTCTGATGCTGACTGAGAGTTTGTTCCGCGTTCTTGGAGCTAAAACAGTAGAATCATGGTTCCCTTTGTTCTAAGTGTGAACTGTGGAACTTTAAACAACAGCTGAGTCTCTGATCTGAGGGGTCGAGGTGCAGAATGAAGAGTTCTGACATGGAAAGTTGATCCAGACCGTGAAGGTTTTAAAAGTGATCAACAGAAGCTTAAATGACATTGTGGAGAGCAGGTTCACAGAGGCTGAACCAGTTTGAAGAGAAATCAATAAAAACTCAGCTGTGATTGAGACCAACAGACTCCTCTGACGGCTCTGCAGGAGGTTTTCAATCAACTATCAGCCGGTGAAAAAATGAGACCTGAGCTGAACCAACATGGACGTCTTATCCTGCTTTTGTTTTCAGACCAACCAAACAACATGATTTGTTTGTGTCGGTGGTTTGTGAGTCTGTCTCAGTGTGGTTTTTGTTGCTCTGATGAATGATAACAGAAGTACAGTCGGCTGAAAGAGCAGAAATGTCTGAGAAGATGAGCTTTAAATGATTTATTATTAATTTCAGCAACAAATGTTCAGCAGGAGGTTTCTCATCTCTCCTTTTCTTCCATCAAAGTTCATTTCTCAGCTCTGGGATCTGGATTTGAACTGTTTCCCTCACAGATGAAGAACACAGATGTTTCCTGGAACGACTCTTTAAACACAGTCGATGGTTGTAACTGTCATTGTGTTATTAAGGTGAAAAGCCACAGCTAACGGTGTGGAGGCTGCAGAGCAGAAAGCCACACGGCTGCAGGAAAGGAAGTTTGATTGGCTGTCAGCAGTTTTTTCTCTTCTAATAACCACTGAGAACAGATTCATATCTGCTGCTGAACACACTCATCTCCTCCCCTCCCTCTCTGCTGTCTGTCTTTTTTCTCTACCTACAGTCCTGACTGGTCAAACCTCTGGATGTTTATTTGTAGCTTCAAACAACATCTCTGCTCTGCTGTTTGTTCACGTGTGGAAACAACAGTGTCATCAGCGTAGAGTTTTACATCCTCACTGTCAAACTTTTCCTACACAAACTAAATGTTCAGGGGACACACACCCCATCACATGCTGGTTTCCTTAGAAACGCTTCATCTTAATACTGAATCAAAATGGCTTCCTTCTTCTTCCTGTTTATATATTTGTATGATGTGAAACTTGTTGAGGTTGGAAGAGAAAGAAACTTACAAACACAGTCTAACGGTTGTCAACATACCGAACCTGTAAACAAGCAGAGAAACAAACACCAACAACCCTGTTTTACACTTTATTGAGATTATCTGAGTGAGTTAATGTGGAGAACCTACCACACTGTGCAGATACAGGAGATTAAAAAGAAAAACAAGATAAATGTGGAAATATCTACAAGGCAGCTAATAATTCAGCTTCATTTAGTTTCTAACATGTCATAACTAACATTTGTGAATCCTGATCAAAGTGATGAATGAGGTGAATTGATGAGATTTGATGGAGAGAAAAGTCCAGCAGGAAACAGTCAGTCAGCATGTGTGCAGTTGGTGGACGGTCCCTTGTTTCTGAGGATCATCAGCAGAGAGAGTCCACAGCAGTACACCAGACTCTTCACTATCAGCACTGTGGACAGCAGCAAGAGCAGCTTCACCCTCAACTCAGACTGGAAGGACACTGACAGCTTCACAGGGTGGAGAACAGGAACAGAGGTTGCAGCTGGATCAGATGGTGGAAATATTTCTTCCTGCAGAAGTGGAGGAGTTGTTGCATGAACTGGTGGAGGAGAAGCAGGTGGAGGAGGAGGTGGTGGAGGAGAAGCAGGAACCTCTGGAAGAGAAAAATGTTGGAGTTACAGTGAGAAATGTCAGTCCTCTGCTCCTCTGCTCTCTTTGACAGCGTCTCCACATGAAGCTGAATCTCTGCTGAACACAGTCTCCAAGCCTTCATTACCTTGTTGTGTTTGGGCCTCCACTGTTCCCCCCTCATGCTTGACGTAGCAGATGTATTTATATCTGCTGAGAGCATCACCATCAACCACTCTGATGACGGCGGATTGTCTGGACCCTCTGAACTGTCCCTCAGCAGGGAGCAGCTCCTCCAGAGAGCCGTCCTCCTTCTGTCTTTTCCAGGAGAACTGGACCAGAGGAGGAAACATGGCTGAGGCCAGACACAGCAGGGAGCTCTTCCCCTCCTTGTGGACGTTGGATTCAATGGGGCAGACGTTCACCACGGGCTTCACCACCTGCTCATCTGAAGTTTGACAGCACAAAGTTCACTACATACACTGGATTCAGCTTCATATCACACACACTCATCACCTCATGGCAGCAGGTGGACCACGTGGAAATCTTCTTTAGAAAGTCAATAAAATTATTTTATCACATGTTTATGTTTTTATTGATAATATTTAAATTAAACCTTTCATGGATGAATTTCTAAATAACAATGCTTCACGTTTTTAACTTAGAATATTTTACAGATGTAAACAGAGATGCTTTATTTCTTCATCATATTTTACTTTTTATTTATTTTATTTACTTTATATGTTGTATAAAAATTTTAAATCATAATATTTATCTTATAATACATTTTCTTTTCCTGTTTATTACTGAAGCAAACTTGGTAATGACAATGTATAAATATACAAATATACCGTCCTCACCCATGAATAAACCAGAAAACAGACTTTAAATAGACGTCCACTGTAGTGGACACTACCCATGAAATAGTTAGAATATGATTGAAAACTATTTATAGTTTAATATTAAATATTTTCAATAACTTTCAAATTCCATTGTATTAATTTAATGAGATAATACAATAACATCCATTCTTCAGTTTTAACCAGCAAGTTGTCTAATGTGTTAGAAGATAAAGAAATTTTATTTAAATTAATTAATTACCTTTACTAATAAAACACAAAAAAGTAAATTATAAATATTTATATGAATCATTATAAATAAAATTTCAAATGTAACATTTCTGTATGTTTTTTATGTTTATTGCTAAAAGTTTTATTTTTCTGCTTCATTGTGTTTATTCTTAAGTCCAACATGGAAAATAAGCTCATGTAACATTAAAATGTTACTTCTATTCTACATAGAAAATTTAATGAAAATTTGCACGTACATTTATGAAAATGTACTTTTTTTTATTCCACTTTAATTTTCTTTTTAGTTTCTCTTTAAAACAGTTTTGTTCACATGTTAAACATTTGAGCTTTTTCATTTCTTAAAACACATTTTTCAAATGAAAATTAATTTAGTTTTGTTCTTTGAAAATTTAAACTATTTTTAAAGTAAAAAAAAAATCTATTTTCCCCCAAAACCAGCAGATGTCAAAGAATTACTGAGAAGATGAAAAAGTAAATGTTTGTATCGTGACTAACATATAAAGTAGTAATTACAATCTATGTATCTATATAATATTAGAATTGATTTTTTTTCTGCTTCAGTGTATTTCAACATGGAATTAAAGCTCATGTAACATTTATCTGTTACTTACACTTGATCAATACTTAAGATTTTTATTCCACTTTCATGTTTGTTTTAGTTTCTTTTTAAAAAACAATTTGTTCCCATGTTAATTTTTGAAGTGACATTTAATTTAATTTTGTCCTCTACAGAAAATTCAATCTATTTTAATTTAACAAAAATTTCTTTTCCCCCCAAAACCAGCAGATGTCAGAAAAAAACTGAGAAGATGAAAAAGTAAATGTTTGTATGATGACTAATATTTGCAGAAATAAAGAATAAGTTTAGTTGTTCAGTGAGATTTAAACATGTTTTCAGGAATTATTGAGCTTTTCTTCTGTAACAATGGCTGCATGATGAATTCTCTACTAATGATGAAAAAACTAACATGTAAAGCCTGAAGCAGCAGAAACTGACTTTAAACACATTTTAACTTCTACAAGAAAACAAGTGAAGGAAAAGAAATGTTTGTTCTTACCTGTTACATACAGTTTAGTCCCAGGACCAAAGATGAGGTAGCTCCATCCTCCACACAGTGAGAAAGACTGGTACAAAAACCTGTCTGCTGGTGAACGTGTCAGCTGAGGTGAAGGAGTTCAAATGATGAAGCAGGATCATATTTCAGCTCCATGATGTGTTTCTCTAATGTTCATATCAACATGACTGTCTCTTCTTCTCTTCTCTTTTAGCCACACTAGCAGCATGGCTCTGATGTTAATGTCAGTCTGTTGGTCAGTCCACTACTTTAGTCCAGATGGACTGGATCGGGACTAAAAGATGGAGGGATGGATTGACATGAAACCTTTAACAGACATTCTTGGTCCCCAGAGGATTAACTTCATTGAGGGACTTTGTTGATTCTGACTTTTTATCTAGCGCCACCATCAGGTGGACATTTGTGGTTCAGACTGAAATATCTCTGTTAGGGTTTGCGGGAAGACAGGCAGGAACCAGGAAGGAGCAGACAGATTCTGTAAAGAGTTAACAGGTTTATTTTAGTGAATCCAGAGTCCGTGGAAAGCAACTGAGGCAGGGGTGGTGGCAGGGCAGCAGGCCAGAACGACAGCTTGTGGTGGGTCCTTCAGACTGGAAAGTGGCACTCTTCTGTAAAGGTAGGTACACAGGACAAAAAACGTTACGAGTAAGACTGTACACAAAAACTCAAACAAATCTCTTAATGGTCGGTGTTGCAAACTGGCTCTTGTGTAGGTTGGCAAAGCCAAACAACAGCAGGAAAGTGGCATCTCCCATTACCACCAGGTGAGGAGAGTCTCCAGTTAGCACCACCACCGTGCCCAGTAGGATCTCTGAATCACAAGTAGCAAAAACAGAACATGACAAAATAACAGCAAAATACAATCCTGACAATCTCAACAGCTATTGGATGGATTGTCTGGTTCAGATGTTCATGTTCCCTCAGGATGGCCTGATGACCTTCTTCTTTTGTTTGTAGTGTTGGTGTATGGGACGGTGAGGAAGCTGCCTAGGCCGTTGAAATGCCCTTTCTGACCTGCCGGTCGGATAATAATTCCTTTAGATTATTATAAATAAACTTTTGTATTTCAGTATTTTCAACTGGTTTGTGGTGGGTGCTCTTTTGCCTCTGAAACCGGACCAGACCAGACAAACAAAGGTGGTGGCAGCTTAGAGCGTTTAATAACGGAAAGGGTAGTTATATGTCACTAAAAGCAGCTTTTTCAAGGTGTTTAGATCCCCGCTTTAGTGATGAATGGAACAGGGTTACTTTTTCTGAAAGGAGGCGATTAACCAATGAGACTGTGTTTGGGAATGCTTTGTGTAGGTTGGTGGCTAAAGCATACCCTTCTGTAGATGACCATACCCGGGACTTATTGGCTAAAGACCATTTTATCACCCATTTTACCACCGGAGATTTCCGTATTAACCTTCATGCAGCAAAACCGAAAACTTTAGAATCTGCTATTCAGCTGGCTGCCGAGATGAAGCTCCTTAGAGTTACGCTGAGTCAGGCGGAGTGGGCGGAGTAGATTCTTATGTGTTAGTGGATAGTGGTGCGGACCGTTCAATCATTCCCAAAGAGTTATGGATGGCAATCACTAAGGGATCAGGAAAATTGATTGACAGAGTTTTTTATTGTGGATGTCCCCTCCAATGATATTTATTTTTGATTTCTTGTCCAAGTATGGGGCTGTGGTTGATTACAAGGAAAGGGTTGTTCGGTTGATGGGCAAAACCATACCTCTCCTGTTCCATGAAGATCTGGGGAAACCTCAGACTGTGGTTATAAAATCTGACACCACAGTCCCAGCGTGGAGTGAGGTTATTTTTCTGGGCATTGTCACAAGTCCTTTTGGTGAGTGTGTGGAGGGTCTGCTTGAGCCTTTAGCTTCACTGTCTGATCACTGTGATGTTGTGGTGGCCTGAGTGGTATGCCGACTAGAGCAGGGGGTTGTTCCAATTCGGGTTATTAACGTTATGGATGAGGAATTGACGTTGAGAGAGGATATGAAAGTCGGCACACTGTACTCGGATGTAGAGGTGTGGGATGGGTTAGACCAGGCTGAGGGGACCAGGGGTCAGGAGTCCTCATGGTCTCTAGATGACTTGTTTAAGCCGTTGGGACTGAATCAGAAGGGGCTGGAAAATTTTGAATGTCAAGCTGTCCAGAATCTGTTAAATAAGCATCTTTCTATTTTTAGCACTGGTGATACAGATTTAGGAAGGAACCCGCTTGTAAGACATACAATTGACACGGGGGACGCTAAGTCCATTAAACAGCACCACACCGTGTCCCTCTTCATTTACAGGAAGAGTGTGCAGAGCACATTAGGCAGATGCAGGTGGGTGGTGTTATTCAGCCTTCCTGTAGCCCATGGATTGCTCCGGTGGTTCTTGTGAGGATAAAGGAAGGAGGCCTGCGGTTCTTTGTTGATTACCGTAGGCTGAACGACCTCACTTGTAAGGATGCTTATCCCCTCCCCAGAACTGATGATGCTTTAGACAGCTTACATAAAGCTTGCTGGTTTTCTACCCTAGACCTTTATAGTGGTTACTGGCAGGTCGAAACTGACCCAAAACACCAATCAATCAAAAAATAAAAACAAAAAAAAAAAAAAACAAAATGAAAAAAATTGAATTTAGAAACGTTGATCATCTGATCTGAAGTGTATAATCATTCATATGAACTCAGTACTTGGTTTGAGGTGTGTCTTCAGGGTGAGAAAAGGATCCAAGCGTGGACACAGAGCTGAGTATGTGAAAATGTTTATTATTCAACTGGTGATGAGCAGCAGAACGAGGAGGATGTGGCAGGCAGGCTTATGGGTCTCAAAGCTCAGAGAAATTAAAGGGTGAAATACCATTAATTGGCCTAAAAGATCTTAATATCACTTCTTAAACATACTGGGACCAAAGAAAAGAGGATAAAACAGGAATAGTGGGCTCTGTTTTCTTGCTTCTAGTTAAAATAAATCCCGAAGCAAATGTCAATAACAAAAACAAATATAACAATCCATGTTCCTGTCATTCATCGCTGCACATTCAGGGAAAATCCTGTCAGGAATAATGTCTAATAATTGCATCCCTCACCACACGTCCAGTCAGTCCCTCATTCTGACAGAATGTCGGAGGTTGGTCCGGTTTCTCAACATGAGGCTCCGGTGCATCATTAACATGATCACAGAGAGGGACATTGTGTCTTTGTGAAGACGTTTCCAGAATATCCACAATATAGTTGTTAACAGAGTATTTTTATGAAGCCGGGTAATAGATCACACAATACTTCAAATTTAGTGGGTTCTTTATTCTCAAAAAGAACCGTTTCCTCCGAGTTAGAATAATGTAAAATAAAGTTCAAAAATATGAAAATAAAATATTCTCTTTTTTGCTTTGCTTGTAACGCTCAAAATGGCGTAATGACAACGTTGTACGCACTTGAACTACAACGATTTCGAAAACTCATGACACGATATAAAACACAGTCCAAAACACGGTATAAACACTGTATAAAACACGGCAGTGGCACCTCTAAAAGAGGACAACAAAAAGAAAGACAACATCGTTAACATCATAGCTTTAGCTACTAACATGGTAAATAGTACATAAAAACATTTCTCACCGAGATTCTCGAACATTTGTTCATGTGGCCAAACACATCCCAACCAGTCTCGGTCCAATATGGCTACAGTTCACGTCTTCCCAGTGCAAAAGTACGCGAGAATACATAAATGAGGATTTAGCAATAATCAAACTTTGGACCTCTGTACATGGGAATAGCACCACCTTTTGGACAAAAGCAAGTACTGCAACCAACAGGTGAAATAAAAGCAAAACAGGATTTACAATGAATATTGTTATAGGTACCCACTTTTTCCACCTGGTTACATTCTCCCCTGCTTAACCGTCAACGCCCTCGGTGACAAAGTAACTGTTTTTAACTTCTTTTAAAGCTTCTCTAAAAAATACAGTACCTAAGCTCGCAATAATCTGTGAAACCATGGAAGAGCTTAGTTCTGGTTCCAACACTGACCTGGGTTCATTATGTGGATTTGGGTGCTTCCCTGCATTTACACGTTTACTCCTGCGGGGAGCAGGTATAGGAGCTTTTCTAACACAAGGAGTAGGTGTCTGTACCTCACAGGGTTGGTCAGTAGTACATGTCTCAGTCTCAACATGCTCAGTCTCTGCCTGTTCAATCACAGGGGGTTCACATTCTGAAATCAACTGAGAATCTTCTGGAAGCTGAACACAGTCATCAACATAGCAGTTTTCAACATCTGGACGAGGGTTTAAATGAAAAGATACCTCTTCAATGATTACTGCTTCCTCACCTTCATCACATGAGTCAGTGTCTGGTTCAGTAGTCTCAGTTGGTTTTGTTACAGTCTTTTCAGTGTTTCTAGGGGTCAAGTCAGGAGGATTAACACATGGTCTGATGTCCACCCTATTCACTCTCTTAATAGGTCCCCCATCTGCAGGTTGTACTGTGTAAGTCGTACCTACAATGTCAACAACTTGGTAAACAACTGGACTCCATGCATCCTGAATTTTGTTACGACCAGCCGGTCTGTGTCTCAGATATACATACTCTCCTACTTCAACTGAAGGACAGTAAACTTTGTGACTATGCTGAGCAATGCGTTCGGCTGCTTTTTGCTCTGCATACTGTTTGGCTCTTGTATGTGCTTCTTTCAGTCTTTGCTGGTGCACAGCAAGCCAATCAAGATTTTTGTTGTTGCGATTCTCGTTCGCAAGCCGTGCATCAACAGGAAGATGCGGATCTACCCCATAGAGCAAGAAGTAAGGGGAATACCCTGTAGTCGCGTGTGGAGTGACATTATACGCATACACAAGCTCGGGTAAATGCTCAGGCCAACGTTTCTTTTTGTCAGCTGGAAGCGTTCGCAACAGTTCATGAAGCGTGCGGTTAAAACGCTCACACTGCGCGTTACCTGTGGGATGATGTGGCGTTGTGCGCGTCTTTTTCACACCGTACATTTTACATAGTTCCGCAATTACTTCTGATTCAAAGTTACGGCCCTGGTCTGAATGCAGCCGTTCAGGTAAACCGTACTTCATAAACCATTCCTTTAAGAGGACTTTGGCTGTGGTCTCAGCTTTTTGGTCACGCGTAGGAAACGCCTGGGTAAACTTTGTAAACATGTCAGTGATAACTAAAACGTTCTCTCGGCCGTCTGAAGCAGGTTCGAGAAGAGTAAAGTCTACTGCCACCACTTCTAAGGGTCGTGTTGCCAAAAAGGATTTCATTGGAGGGTGAATCTTTGGATTGGGCATTTTTGTGAGAACACACTCTGGCAATTTTTGACCCAGTGCTCAATGTCCTTGTGCATCCCTACCCAAAATGCTCTTTGTCTCAACAAGTGCAATGTCCTCTCTATTCCCTGATGTCCCATAGAGTCATGTACACTCTGCATTACAGACTTGTGTAAACAACTGGGAACAAGTAACTGAAAGCACTCTCCAAAATGATCATCATTCACTACTCTGTACAACAATCCATCATGCATCTTAATGCGTTTCCACTGCTTCAATAACGACTTGACAGCAACAGGAAGGTTTTTCCTTTCCTGTGAACTTGGCTGGCTGTCTCGATCCCAAAACTGTTTAAAAACACTAATCACAGGACCTTGACATTGAAATGTCTGCAGCTCTTCCCTGGAATAGCCTGGAAGAGTTGGTGTTGCCTCCTTAGAATGTGACTCACACTGACCACCATCTACAGCCCTAATCTGGTTTAACTGACAACATTTGACTCCTGCTGTAACCAGCTCAGGCTCAAGAGCAGTGCCTCTACAAATCAAGTTACAAATTGCAATGCAATCCTCAAACTCCTCATCATCGTTTGGCTCCGGCTCCCCTGCTAACGGGTGCCGTGACAGTGCATCAGCTGCTGGGTTGCACCGACCTGGCCGGTACCGCACATCAAAATCAAAAGCAGCTAATTGCGCTACCCATCTCTGTTCAATAGCTCCAAGTTTTGCACTTTTCAGATGACATAAGGGGTTATTGTCGGTAATAACCGTGAACTTAGAGCCCAGCAAGTAACCCCGAAACTTCTCCACTATCGCCCATTTAAGTGCAAGCAGCTCAAGTTTCATACTGCTATAGTTTTTGTCATTCCTCTCTGCATTTCTAAGCCGTCTACTTGCATATGCAATGACTCGTTTCCTGTCACCTTGCTGCTGACACAAGATAGCTCCTAAACCCTGACCACTAGCATCAGTCTCCAACATGAATGGACAAGTAAAATCTGCGTATCCTAAAACAGGTGCAGTCACAAGCTTATCTTTCAGTGAGTCAAATGCATTTTGACTGTTGGTGTCCCACAAATCACTAAGTTTTTGACTAGCTTTGGCTGTACTAACAGCACCATGACATTGATTTACAAGGTCATGCAGTGGGGCTGCAATCTTTGAAAAGCCTTCTACGTATCTTCTGTAGTAGCTAGATAGACCTAGAAATGACTGAAGCTCTTTAACGGTGGCGGGCACAGGCCACTCCTTGACCGCTGCTATCTTGGAGGGATCAGTTGCAATACCCTCTGCAGAAATCTGGTGCCCAAGGAATTTAACTTCCTTCTGTAAAAAGTGACATTTTCCCCACTTCACTTTTAATCCTGTGTGTTTTAAACGTTTAAAGACTATGTCTAGCCTTTCTAAGTGGGACTCAAATGTTGGTGAGTACACCAAAATGTCATCAAGATAGACTAACATGATGTCAAAGATCAAATCGCTCATGGTTGCCTGCATCAATCTTTGAAACGTCGCAGGGCCATTACACACTCCCATGGGCATGCGAACATACTCAAACAGCCCAAAAGGCGTGGTAAAAGCAGTCTTATGCCTATCCTTGTCATCCATAGCCACTTGGTGATACCCACTCGCCAGATCAATTGTGGAGAAGTACTTTGCACCTTTCAAAGCATCAAAACTCTCGTCGATGCGAGGCAATGGGAACGCATCTTTCTTTGTTTTGAGATTTAGTTTTCGATAGTCTACGCATAAGCGTATGCTGCCATCACTCTTGCGGACTACCACAATTGGTGAGGCGTAAGCACTTTCACTTTCCTGTATAATCCCTTTTTTCAAAAGTCTGGAGATGTGATCTTGTACTTCTTTGTACTGGTTAGGAGGTATACGACGGTATGGTTGTGTGACGGGTAAGTCATCAACCAACTTGCTCTCATGCTTCACCTTATCTGTGTAACCCAGATTTTCATCATCATCTGTGAACACATCAATGTAACGTGAAAGCAATGCACAGAGAGCAAGTCGCTCTTCCTCAGTGCCTCCCATGTCAAGTTTGTCCAAAATGGTTTGCACCTTACTGTTAGTCTGCTCTGTGTCTGACTCGACTGAAACCTGTTCAACATCTGCAGAGATGCGCTGAAACTTTACTTGGCATGTCTGCTCACTCTCAATACAATCAACATTTGAAATAACGCCTAGTCTTGTTCTGGGGCACAGCCACACATCCTCTGAGGAGAAATTAACAACCTGAAGAGGAAGAATGTGGCTGATGTTTGTGACAAATGTTGGGATAACTGCTAGACCAGGTGGTAGTGGGGTGGTTACTGGTTCAATGATCAACTGAGAGGCTGTATCTGAGGTTTTGCTGTGACCTTTTACAAGTACAGTGGACACTGAGGATGCAGGAATACGTACTTTGTCTCTGCCTGCGACCCTAGCTGTCACCTTCCTCTCAACGCAACAGACCTGTATCTGTTGAAAAGCTGTCCTCCACCCGGTGTCTAAGGACCCTCCCAAAACGTTGTCAAACTCTGCTGTCACCAGCTGTCTGCATCTGCAAATGACATTCATACCAATTATGCACTCTTCTGAAACAACAGGATTAGTTGAGGGTTTCAAGACCAGGAAACCACAGTTTGGGATTTTCAAACCCATAGTCTCAACTTCCAGTTCCACATATCCCTGGTAAGGAATGTCAAGTCCATTAGTAGCAGCTATTTTTAGCCAACTAGTTGTAGCTAGCATGTTCTCATCATTACCAAAGTGTTTTCTGAAAAACTTGTCTGTTAGAGTACTGACTTGACTGCCAGTGTCAAGTAAACAATTAGCTGGTATGCCACTAAGTTTTAGATTAACTACTGGACATTTGCCTATTGCACGCTCAATGATTTGCTCACGTGTGATCTCAGGTTTAGGTGAGTCTATGACGTTACCCTGCATTGCCCGACTCACTGCAAACAGGGTCTCTCGTTTTCCGATGGACTGGAAGCCGGGGTCTGCTCAGAGTTTCTGTGTTTTCTCTGGGGACATTGTTTGGCAACATGACCAACGGTTTGGCACTTAAAGCATATAGGCTTACCGTCGGGGGTAAATCTAGGAACAGTTTTGGTCCTATTTGGTGTCGGGCTACTAGTGTTCTTGCTCTGGGTAGTCAGCTCTTTCACAGCTTTAGTGAGTTCAGTTATCACCTTTCCTTGCTCAGCAAGCACTTTTAGAACATCATTAAATGAAACTGACATCTCACTAGGTTTAGTTGCATTAGTGACTTTACCTTGCTCTTTAAGAGTTTTCATTACATCCTCAAGGTACGTTGGGCTTTCTGTAGCTGTAGCAGCACAGCACTGTGCTTCGGCTGTAACATGACTGCAAGTTTTAACTTTACTCCTAACCACCTTTGTGCTTGGGGCTTGGTCCTCTGAAGACCACAAGTAAGCTTCCTCGCGCACCTCTATTAATGTAGATGCCGGTTTTGCTCGCACATACTTTCGGAGTTCTCGTCTTAGTGAGGGGTCTTTGACGCCCTCAACAAAATGATCTCTTAACACCTTTTTCTCATTAGCTACAGAGTTCGGATGTTGTTTCAGTACACAACTAAAGGCCTGTGACAAAGCATGTGAAAAGTCACGTATGTCCTCCCCTTCTTTCTGTTTACAGTTGTAAAAGTGTTGTAAAAGTTGGGAGGCACTACGTTTATCCCCAAAAGCTTCTCTAAGGTAGACAAACAGGTCTTTAACCACATCACCATCATCTTTGCGTAAACGCACTTCATCTAGCGCTGAGCCCCTCAAGAGTGACATCACAAAATCAAATTGCTCGGGTGCAGATTGGTTTCTTGCAGAAATTACCCTTTCTACTTCTTCAACAAACTCATCTACACCTCTCCCATCTTTGTCAATGTCTCCACTAAATGGTGAAATGTGTCTTTCTCTGGGTACATACACATATGACCTGGTAGGCTCAGTATTTAATGATGATATGACTGCCATGACTTCTTCTTGTTTTCTAGCTAACTTACTTATTTGTTGTAACACATCAGCTTGTTCATTGTCATCATTTTGTTCATTTTCATGTTCATCAGGCGATTCATCATCATCATTGATCACTAGCTGTTCATCCATTTCCACATTTTCATCTTGATCAGACATGTTTTTATTATTGCCCAGTCAGTCCACTTAGTCGATCAAAACCTATATAGCAAAGGATAAACTGGTTGAAGATCCCGAGTCTGCGCGTCGCTCCTTGGCCGCTCCCAGACCGCTCCTGGACGATGCTCTCTCTAGCCTGGAGTCCTTCCCAGTCTGACGATCGCCTCGGCTGAAGTCCCTCACAGCCACGCCAGTACAGCCACTCGAGCACCGGTCCCTTCTCGTCTGGTCTCCGGACAGCTTCCGCCAAACAGACACGCCGCCTAGTTCCGCACTGGTTTAGGCCACTTCTTCGCCACTGCCGTAAAAAACTAACGCTACGCCGTGATACGTGCACTTTCGCGGAGAAAAAGGAGAAACCCCACTCCTGGTACCAAGATTTGAAGCCGGGTAATAGATCACACAATACTTCAAATTTAGTGGGTTCTTTATTCTCAAAAAGAACCGTTTCCTCCGAGTTAGAATAATGTAAAATAAAGTTCAAAAATATGAAAATAAAATATTCTCTTTTTTGCTTTGCTTGTAACGCTCAAAATGGCGTAATGACAACGTTGTACGCACTTGAACTACAACGATTTCGAAAACTCATGACACGATATAAAACACAGTCCAAAACACGGTATAAACACTGTATAAAACACGGCAGTGGCACCTCTAAAAGAGGACAACAAAAAGAAAGACAACATCGTTAACATCATAGCTTTAGCTACTAACATGGTAAATAGTACATAAAAACATTTCTCACCGAGATTCTTGAACATTTGTTCATGTGGCCAAACACATCCCAACCAGTCTCGGTCCAATATGGCTACAGTTCACGTCTTCCCAGTGCAAAAGTACGCGAGAATACATAAATGAGGTTTTAGCAATAATCAAACTTTGGACCTCTGTACATGGGAATAGCACCACCTTTTGGACAAAAGCAAGTACTGCAACCAACAGGTGAAATAAAAGCAAAACAGGATTTACAATGAATATTGTTATAGGTACCCACTTTTTCCACCTGGTTACATTTATGTTTGTTGTGGCTCCGATGGGAAGTCATACAATTATACATAGAAGTGGATGTAGCTCAAAAAGTTTGAGAACCTCTGTCTTATAGGATGTATTTTTGGAAGTCTGCCGTGGTTTCCTCCAAGTATTGTATAAAATACACGATTCAGCTATTTTCTAGAGTAAAGACACCAGTACCATCACCAGTATATGATGCAACTATTTCCCCACGTTTATCTAGATACCAGTACTGTGATCATCCATCAAGTCCATCAAGTGTCGTTCTTTCTCTCATTTTTAAAGGTTTCCATGTTCGAGGAAATATTCTGTGCTGCTGTGTGTTGGAGAAAACCTTAAAATTGCACGAGTAATAAAGAACAAGTACTTCTTCCCACATTATTAAATTAGGAAGGTACTAATTTCCCACTTTCCTAATTAATCAGGTTCTGTTCCACACAATTTCTTTATACCTTTCTCTTTAGGTTCTTCTCCTGCGTGTTCTTTGATGGATCAAAATATGACAGACTACTTCTCTCAGTTAACTAATTTATTAATTACAATAGATATGAGAAAAGTGCAAATACAGAACTCTGGATTCGTATTACCTGTCCCCTGGATGAGCTGGACTCAGACTCCACAGAGCATCAGGTGATTGGCTTTCTACAAGCCAAAGGAATCAAATGGACAGTAACTACACTGAGGCATGTCACCCTCAGAAAAAGAGAAACGTCAGTGACGGACCAACTCTACTTCTGAGATTCACAAATAGAAAATACAAGAATGCACTTCTGAAACAAAGAAAAATTTAAAAGGAACAGAGGTGTTCATAAATGAGCACCTAGCCAAACACAATGCTGACATTAGCCAGAAAAGCACATCAGCTGAAGAAACAGAAGAAAATACAAAACACCTGGACTACAACCTGCAAAACCTTCATTAAACTTATCGGATCATCTGAGGAAGCCAAGGTGATTTATATTAAGGGACGTTGAACAACTGGAAAAGTCCAATGACTGACAGAATCTGGTCTACAGCTAGAGGAACAAAGATCAGCATGGGTGAACTGCTCTGGACTCTGAGGTAACTAACAGAACTAAACTATGACAACGATGGAATTCACTCTATATCTGGGGATTCAGTCTTTACACAGAGGATAAGTTAAAATCATCAGTTGGAGCTGGAAGTATTTCAATATACTGATCCCAACATCATGGATGTGGAACAGGATTTAGATCCAGAAAATAACTTTTTAGCTGCTATAAAAAATAATTACTGCTACTACACAGATGATCAATACAACCAGAACATTGACTCAGGGAGTAAATTATCACCTCTGCATTTTAATTGTAGAAGCTTATATGCTAACTTTAATAATATTAAAAGCTATTTACAAACACTTACTAAACCATTAAGTATAATAGTATTATCTGAAACATATCTGGACAATGAATGACTGAAAACCAGGAGTACTTATACACAGAGGGAGTAACAAGACACAGGTGAAGTTGATGACTAATCAGGCCAGGTGATCTAATGAGGCAGAACAGAAATCACAGGAAAACAAGAGGGAAAAAACCAAACATGAAAAACTGAAAGCTAAAGCATGAACATAACTATAAACCAAGAACACCGAACTAAACATGACAAAAACAAAAATCCTAAACATTATCAAAACACCCACCAAAACCCAGAAACCGTGACAGAATCTCTGGGTCGGGCACCAGTAGCTGGTAAGGGGCGTCTCGACCCGAGACCCCCTCGGAAACAGGAACTCGCAACCGTGACAGTGCAGCTGATGGCGTCACCCGAGAAATGGACCGTGGAGCTGGTGTTGACTTCCGAGATGCAGCCCGCCCTAGTGGTTTGGGGCTAATCGCCAGTCTGGTTTCCCAGTCTGCCCGTCCGCCGCCAGAGATCCAGTCTGCCAGAGATCCAGTCTGCCAGAGATCCAGCCTGCCCGTCCTCCGCTGATCCAGCCTGCCTGTCCTCCAAAGCTCTGGTCCAAGCCTGCCCGTCTGCCTGAGATTCAGCTGTCGGCACAGCCTCTGGGTCGTCAGCCGGAGGTTCTGCCCCGGTCCATCCGGCCTCCTGACCTGATCCTGCCGTCTGTTCAGACTCCAGGTAGCCCCCCCTGAACTTTGTCGGTGGGCCTGTCTTGTTCTGTACTGCACCAATTCTGCCTCCTGCCTGACTGCCTGCATTTGGGTCCTCACCTCCGCCCGCTGCACGTGACAATGACGCACTCACTCACGTACTTTCCTCACAGCTGTCTGCTGTCTCACCTGCAGTGTCTGGGATGATCCTATATCCTCACATGTGATTGGCCGCCTGCAGGCTATGCAGGCCAATCCAAACAAAGCAGTGCCGTGGGCAGAGCTGTGGCTGAGCACTGGAAGCTACCACGCAGCAAAAGGAAAAAAAAACTGGGAGCCGGTGTTCTGTCAGTTTAGCATACACATCAGAGTAGCATACATTACGTTAATGCGCATGCTGGTTAAGGTCAGGGTTAGGGTTAGGGTTAGGGTTAGGTGCAGTTAGTTTGCGCTATGCGTATGCTGATCTGACAATGTATGCTAAACTGACAGAACACCGGCTCTCACTTGATGGGAGCCGGCTCTGAGAGCCAATGCTTGGTAGTGAATCTTTCATGCATGGCACATCTCTAGAAGACAGGGTGGGATCCTGGAGGCTGTCCTTCTCCCTTAGTGGAAACCTGCATGTATGGGTAAGGCTGCTGTCCCCCTGGAAGCCATTTTGAGCCAATGAGTGATATGAATGTGTGTATTTGTGTTTCGCTAGGCCAGCAGAAGTGTGTGAATCCTGGCGGACATTCTGCTGTTTTGTCCCGGTTGTTTTTTTGGTTTTTTTTAATCCATTCATCTGGACCTCGCCGCCAGGTATCCTGGCTCGGCAGTAATAAAATCCACGTCCTCAGAGCATATTGACTATCACCCTGAAACACCTGAACATCGTGGGCGCGAGAGACCTGGCTGTCAGGAACGGAGCACATCCTGTTTTATTCTTATGGTTTCTAGAGGGTGTTGTTTTTGCATTGGTTTTAATTGTTTTATTGCTTGTATGAACCCTCTTCTAATATTTTCAGGATTGTGATCACTGTTTCAAACTCAGTCCTTTTATTTAAAATGATTTATTTAAATAACTGAAATGTACCACCCACCACACTAACTTCAATAATAAGAGAAATTTACAAACGTTTACTAAACCATTTAGTATAATAGTATTATCTGAAGGATTGATGGATATTGACAAAAGAGCTCAGGTATAAGAATAGACTAAATAAAGGTGGTGGGGGTGGTGTCATGTATGTAGAACTTGAGGGTTTTAGAAAGAATGACATCTGTGACTAACAGCTTACGTTAATACTTAATAATTGAAGTCTTTATGGAACAAACAAAAACATTATTGTTAGCTGTGTGTACAGAGCACCTGGGTCAAGCATAAATACATTCAGTGTGTGGATGGAAAGTGTGTTTTCAAAAATAGGTAACAAAACTAGTTTTGTGTGTGGGGACTTCAATATCGACAAATTGTATCCCAACAATCACAATGGTACTGATGCATTTATTAATACAATATACAGTATGAACTTATTTCCAAAATTCACTAGACCCAGCAGAATCATGTCTCATTCTGCCATTCTGATCATATTTTCACTCATGACATTAACAATAATGTTATGAATGGATTGTTAATCAATGACATAAGTGACCATCTGCCAGTGTTTCCAGTTCATGACGTCAAGTTACAAGAAAGAGTCAAAAAAGCAAATAAAATATAGACGAGTAAGAACTGAGGAACACACTAAAAATGAATTACTGGAAAACAACTGGGACATAATATACAGAGAAAAAGATTTTAATTTAGCATATAACAAGTTTCTAAAATATTTTCTCCATTATATAATAAGTGTTTTCATATTTGAAATGTAGCAGAAAAGTAGCCCATGGATCACCGAAGGAAACACCTGTAAAAGAAAACTTTACTTTCCAGAGGCTTCCTAAGAAAGAGAACTAAAGAGACAGAATATAAACATAAAAATACAAAAATTAATTAACTTAAATCATAAGGGCAAGAATGAAAGATACTATAAGATGATATTAGAGGAAAATAGCAGGAATACGGAAAATACTAAATAATATTAGAAGAAATAGAACCAAACAGAATAATTTGTCTAAGTATTTCATGGATGATGACGTTGGAAATTACAACATGAAAGAGGTAGATAATAACTTTAATGAATACGTTGTTAGTGTAGGACCTGACCTTGCTAAAAAAATCCCTGATTCAGGAACTTATGATCATTTAAGTGAGAGAAATCCTTGTTCATTGTTTCTTCAAGCAGTGGATGAAAAGGAAATTCTGAATATTGTTATGAAATGTAAGAAGAAACAGGCCACTGAATGTAATGATGTTGATATATTTCTAGTAAAAAAGTCATTGAGGGCATTTCTAAACCATCAACATACATCTTTAATTTATCATTTCAAACTGGTACATTTCCCAATAAAATGAAAACATCTAAAGTCATCCCCCTGTTTAAGGCTGGAGACAAACACTATTTTAATAACTACAGACCGTCTCCTTACTACCACCATTTATTTTAAAATACTGGAAAAACTCTTCAATAACAGATTGGACTCTTTTTTTAGAAAAACACAAATTCTTGCAGAGAATCAGTTTGGGTTCCGGTCAAACAGATCAACATCACATAACGCTGTTTGGTAATAAAGCAAATAATACACTGTTATTAATAACAATAGAAGCAGTGGAAACAGACAGAGTGCATGAAATAAAATGTTTGGGGGTAATCATTGATGACAAACTCAACTGGAAATCACATTTTAAACACGGACAAACTAAAGTCTCAAGAAGTATTTCTATAATAAGCAAAGCTAAGAAGGTCCTGGATCAGAAATCCCTCCATACACTTTACTGTTCTCTAGTCTCACCATACTTACAATGCTGTGCTGAGGTATGGAGCAACTACTACAAAACATCATGACGGCCACTGACTACTATTCAAAAAAGAGCAATACGGACATTTCATAACAGCTATCAGGAACACACACACTCATTATTCCTTCAGTCAAAATTATTACAATTTACTGACATTGTGGCCAAAATATCAAACAACCTCAATAATGTTCAAAGCTAAAATAATCTATTACCAAAAAATGTACAGAAATTATTAACAATTCATGAGGGTAATTATAATTTAAAGGGGAAAATTAACTTTAATATCTCCTTAATTCGTACAACCAGGAAAAGTTTTGTGTTTCGTTATTGGGGTGAGACTATGGAACAGGGTCACCATGGATTTGAAGCAGCGTCCAAGCATGAAACAATTTAAAATGAGCTGCAAAGACACTGTTTTCCAGAGGTATAGGGATGAGGGAGGTGCTGGGTAGCACTAATGGTTAAGAGGATAGTGTGCTGGTGTTAATTCTTTTTTCAGGGGTCATTTTTCTGGTTTCGTCTTCTGATTGTATGTGCATGTGTGTATGTAGGTGTGTGTATGTATGTGTACATTTACATTTAACATTGTTGTATTATGAGTATATTAATTAAGTTTAAATATTTATCAATAAAAGGCCAGAAACCAAATTTATTTAACTGCTAATATCAGGCCTTGGCTTCTAGACAGATTTAAACCAGGAAACTTATCACCAGTATTTATTATTTAATGAGAAGAGGTCGAAGTTCACAAGTTAAACTTATTCTCACTCCCTTTTAAATATGTATTTGTATGTCTTATTTGTTTTCTATGTCTTTATTTGTATGTTTTTTTAGTTATTTTCTTTCTTTATTTATTTTTATCTTATATTTTTCTTATTAAAAATTAAATAAAAATTTAAATCAGTCAAAGATTTGTCTTTTAAAATGGAATAAAGTGAAATGAGCTGAAATCTGCTGAAAGCTGTTTAAACAACAAGAGCTGCTGGAAGTGTTTTCATGAAGAGCTCATTAACATTGTGAAGGAGGAATGGACTTTATTCCAGCAGCAGCTCAAAGCAGGAGATTCATATTTATCTGGATATTTGAAGGAAAACATTCATTATTAACCAAAGATGCTGAAAATGGATTGATTTGATTGATGGTGTGTTGAGGTTTCATTTCATCATTTAACACTGCAGATATCTGAAATCTTCACAGAGTTGATGGTTTGAGAAAATTCTGCTAATAAGAAAAAGAAGAATAAAATGTTAAATCCATAAAGACAGCAGTAAAGAAGAAACTCCCTCAGCTCAGTGTGTTTGTGACTCTGTCTGAGATGGAGGTGAAATATGTGAACCTGGACTGTGCTTTACTGCTCTCTTCCTGCCACTAACACTGTTTGACATCTGCTCATCTGAAGGTTTTTGTACAGGCTGCAGGGATCATTTCTCACTGTGGAGACCAGATTTATAACAGCTACAGTAGTAGGTGGCTGAATGAACCAGTTTAACTTTCTCTATCTGCAACTCGCAGCTGTTTTGAATATTCACAGCTGAGAAATCATCTTTCTGAGGATGATTGTAACGTTTGTCAACAGAACCAGAATTTTTATCAATAGCAAGAATCACTCTGAATGTTTCTTTCTTCTGGTACCAGATTGTATCTCCATAATCACACAGGTGAATGTTTCCACATCTGAAGGAGACACTTTGACCAACTCTCCTGGTCAATGTTAAATCCTCCTGAATCAGCTCTGCTGCCATGGCAACCAGCGCTGTAGAGACACAGCCAGACAGATGAAGGTTAGTGTGACAGTGTTTGTTCCAGGTGGAGTTTGTTGGCTCCTGATTGGCTGGAAACACTCACCTGAACACAGCCAGCACAGAGCAGCAGCTGGGAGGAAAAGCATTGTGTGCAGTGGTGTTTCTCTGGTGAACCTGGGGAGGAAGTGGTGCTCTGATGCAGCTGAGGCCAAACAAGGACGAGCTGTGAGATCAGAGCAGGACCACGTGCTTTCTAACAGGTCCTCAAAGCTCCCATCAGCCCCTGCGGCCCACAGATCAGACTGCTGCTGCTGATTGACAGCTCAGCTGAAGCTGCTGTGTGCTTTCATGCTCTTGATTTCAATCTGACAGCAGATGAAAAAAATCTGCCTCACATGATGCAGAAAGACTAAAAACATTCATGTTCCCACAAACACGTTCAGGTTGGTGGTGAATTTAGTACCACACACTGTTATCTGTTGTTTAGCAGCTGGGATGAAAATACACAACTACAAACCCACACAGCTCCTCAACTCTCATTCAGCTCTTCAATGTGGGTCTGTGGATCTTTTCATCTTTGTTGTCACCAGACAAAGGAGCTAAATTTACTTTATTTTTACTGGTCCTGGAGTTTCTACTCAGCTGAAACGTCTTTGTAAAGCTTAAAGTTCTGTTATCTGGAGAGATGGCTGTTTGTGTCACAACAAACTGGGGAAGTGGTGAAAAACCACAACTGAGGTCTGAAGCTGCTTCATCACACTGTTCATTCTTTGCTTTTTGCATCTTTGTGTAGATATGTGTGCCTGTATGTGCAGCACAAGTGTTTTAAAACAATTCAACAGACATATTTTATACCCACCTGTCATGATTACAAACAGCTAAGGACATCCAGAAAACACGTCTTCATCCACAACCAGTTGGGACGGATCAGAATTATAAACATGTGTTCTAGATTAGACTAAAAATGTCATTTCATTAGTTAGAAAAAGCAGCTTATGTATAATCTGGCTGATAAACAAACAAATAACAATGAGCTCATGTCTCCTAAAAGTAAGGAACTTATTAAAGTCAAACACAATTTCTATCTTCAGCCGACTATTAGCTGCAAATGATCAGAGTCAACATGAAGCTCACAACAATCCCATAACAGCCACATTCACAACCTGCATTGTCCCATTTCATGATCAATATCAGCTGCTATGATTGTGGAAAGAGGAAATCATGGTGGTTAGTTCTTCTTCAGACTGGTCCTACCTACAGAAGAAGGATGTTGAAGCTCTGTCTGGCCTTGAAGGAGTGTGTGCTGCAGAAAAATGAATTGTAATGATTATTTTCACACAGTGGGGCGACACAGATGAACAAGTGACAAAATCAAAGCAAAGTGGATCTTTTCAAATATAGACGTGATGTAAACTTTGGAAATAAGTCTTCATGTTTCATCTGAATGTCGTCCTCATTCATTCTAACACGTGTCTAAGAGGAAATGACTGAACACCAAAGTGATCTGGAAGCTTTCTGTCTGAAAGTTGGACACAAATGAATTTAGCTTTTCTTGTTGCTTCCACAGGTCTGCAGTACTTACCTGTGGAATGTGGGATGAAGTGTGTGTGGATGACGGCCAGGAGTTTTATCTCAGGTTGTTCATGCAGGAGCTGCTGTCGACTCATGGCTAGAATCAGGAAAGAAGGCCTCATCTGCAGACTTCATCCACAACTTTGTTTTCTACAAGAACATCTGGCTTATTTTCTGCTGCTTTCACTTCATGCTGGAATTCTGGCTTTTAGCATCATTCTGGCTTTTGCAGCCATTATCTACATTTTCTTTCCTGTTCCAGTCCTGTCTGATTTGAAGAGGAAACACGTCATTAAACAGCATGAAATCAACAAGAACAACTTTCATCACATCAAGTTCATCCTGAACATCTGCAGAAACATCCACACTGGAGTTTATTTCCACGTTTTCCTCCTAAAACTGATCCTTTTCTAGCACAGCTGTCAGTGTACACAGTATCTGGTTGGTCAGTATGCAGAGTTCCAGCTTCATGAGCAAAGCTGCTGTTTATGGAAATGTTCATATTTAATGAGAATTCAGCTTCAGGACATTTTTCCCTCTTTGACTTCATCATGTCTATTTTTTATTAACTGAGCAGAAGAAATGAAGTGAAGACAAATCTGTTTCCAGAAGCAAAGAGTTGAAGGAATCTGGTCAGAAGTCAACAATGGTGTCAGTTCCACCCTGAAGACGGTCCTTCTGCAGCTGGAGGATGAAGAGGAATTAGACATGGATGATAATCTGCTCAGACTCTGTCTCTTTCCAACCTGACTGAGCAGTTGTTCCTGATCCTGAAATGTTCATCTTGGAATATGCTGCTTCCATCAGAGGAAAACTCTGGATGGAAAAAGCTGCTTCCAGTTTCTTCTGACAGTCGGCTGAGCTGATTTTCTGGAACATCATGTTGCGAACCTGGGACCTGAGCAACTGAAGCAGCTCCAGATCATCTGCTGAGTTAAATCCAGGTGGAGACGTTTTTATGCTCAGACAGTGAATGTGTAAATATGGAAGACAGAATATTCCAATCATTCCCAAAGAACCACAAACATGAAACACTGGAGAAAACTCCAGTTTGATCATCATGTTAATGAATGTTAATTATGTTCAAAGTCACTTTTTAACATGTTCAATAGTAAGAGATCAATGATAAAGTTCTTTGTCTGGAGGCTCCAAAATATTCAGCTGACGTTCCCAATGTCCCAATATATTTGTTCTGTTCCAAGTTCGGGCTCGGACTGGAGAAACTTGTTGGAACCAGTAAACATTTAGGAAATCAAGTGGTTTCATCTTATTGAGTCCGTCTATATGAAGAATAATGAAATAATCAGCTGATAGTTTTCCATGAAGATGGAAGCTGCAGCTCCCTGAACTCTGTTATGATTCCAAGATTTATCTTTTGAAGCTGCTTTAGTATATATAGTCTACCCTGACTGTGAAGGTCCGAAAGTAACACAACAGCTCCATCCTTCAGTTGTTCTCAGGTGTTTTCAGCACAATCATTCAGTCTGTGCAGCCAAAGCTGTTTTCATGCATTCAACATAATCCAAGTAACACACAGTGCTTAGCCATGTATGTGTTTCTAATGAAGAGCTTCTTACAAGCAGAATGGAATTATTTCTACATGTCAACATACAGTGTAGAATGGTTTATAGTCCAGATCTGACTGTGAAAGAGCTTCAAATGACAGAATCTACATGGAAATGATGAGAAAGTGTCTTCCTGTGGATGCTGTAACATATGTCCAGTATGCACACTGGGATCCTTTCCCACATGTCCCAGTATGTTTGATTGTGTTCCCAGTGAGGATCCACAGACCCACATTGAAGAGCTGAATGAGAGTTGAGGAGCTGTGTGGGTTTGTAGTTGTGTATTTTCATCCCAGCTGCTAAACAACAGATAACAGTGTGTGGTACTAAATTCACCACCAACCTGAACGTGTTTGTGGGAACATGAATGTTTTTAGTCTTTCTGCATCATGTGAGGCAGATTTTTTTCATCTGCTGTCAGATTGAAATCAAGAGCATGAAAGCACACAGCAGCTTCAGCTGAGCTGTCAATCAGCAGCAGCAGTCTGATCTGTGGGCCGCAGGGGCTGATGGGAGCTTTGAGGACCTGTTAGAAAGCACGTGGTCCTGCTCTGATCTCACAGCTCGTCCTTGTTTGGCCTCAGCTGCATCAGAGCACCACTTCTCCCCAGGTTCACCAGAGGAAACACCACTGCACACAATGCTTTTCCTCCCAGCTGCTGCTCTGTGCTGGCTGTGTTCAGGTGAGTGTTTCCAGCCAATCAGGAGCCAACAAACTCCACCTGGAACAAACACTGTCACACTAACCTTCATCTGTCTGGCTGTGTCTCTACAGCGCTGGTTGCCATGGCAGCAGAGCTGATTCAGGAGGATTTAACATTGACCAGGAGAGTTGGTCAAAGCGTCTCCTTCAGATGTGGAAACATTCACCTGTGTAGTAGCAATTATTTTACTGGTACCAAAGAAAGAAACATTCAGAGTAATATTCGATATTGATAAGACAAATGGAAATATAGACAAAAGTTATTCGACTCATCCTCAAATAAATGATTTCTCAGCTGTGAATATTCAGAACGGCTGTGAGTTGCAGATAGAGAAAGTTAAACAGGATCATTCAGCCACCTACCACTGTAGCTGTTGGAAGAAATCTTTTCTCCACAGTGAGAAATGATCCCTGCAGCCTGTACAAAAACCTTCAGATGAGCAGATGTCAAACAGTGTTAGTGGCAGGAAGAGAGCAGTAAAGCACAGCCCAGGTTCACATATTTCACCTCCATCTCAGACAGAGTCACAAAACACACTGAGCTGAGGGAGTTTCTTCTTTACTGCTGTCTTTATGGATTTAACATTTTATTCTTCTTTTTCTTATTAGCAGAATTTTCTCAAACCATCAACTCTGTGAAGATTTCAGATATCTGCAGTGTTAAATGATGAAATGAAACCTCAACACACCATCAATCAAATCAATCCATTTTCAGCATCTTTGGTTAATAATGAATGTTTTCCTTCAAATATCCAGATAAATATGAATCTCCTGCTTTGAGCTGCTGCTGGAATAAAGTCCATTCCTCTTCACAATGTTAATGATCTCTTCATGAAAACACTTCCAGCAGCTCTTGTTGTTTAACAGCTTTCAGCAGATTTCAGCTCATCATTTCACTTTATTCCATTTTAAAAGACAAATCTTGGACTGATCTCAATTTTTAATTTTTAATAAGAAAAATATAAGATGAAAAAAATAAAGAAAGAAAATAACAAAAAAACATGGAAATGAAGACATAGAAAACAAATAAGACATACAAATACATATTTATAAGGGAGTGAGAAGAAGTTTAACTTGTGAACTTCGACCTCTTCTCATTAAATAATAAATACTGGTGATAAGTTTCCTGGTTTAAATCTGTCTAGAAGCCAAGGCCTGATATTAGCAGTTACATAAATTTGGTTTCTGGCCTTTTATTGATAAATATGTAAACTTAATTAATATACTCATAATACAACAATGTTAAATGTAAATGTACACATACATACACACACCTACATACACACATGCACATACAATCAGAAGACGAAACCAGAAAAATGACCCCTGAAGAAAGAATTAACACCAGCACACTATCCTCTTAACCATTAGTGCTACCCAGCACCTCCCTCATCCCTATACCTCTGGAAAACAGTGTCTTTGCAGCTCATTTTAAATTGTTTCATGCTTGGACGCTGCTTCAAATCCATGGTGACCCTGTTCCATAGTCTCACCCCAATAACGAAACACAAAACTTCTCCTTCTTGTACGAATTAAGGAGATATTAAAGTTAATTTTCCCCTTTAAATTATAATTACCCTCATGAATTGTTAATAATTTCTGTACATTTTTTGGTAATAGATTATTTTAGCTTTGAACATTATTGAGGTTGTTTGATATTTTGGCCACAATGTCAGTAAATGGTAATAATTTTGACTGAAGGAATAATGAGTGTGTGTGTTCCTGATAGCTGTTATGAAATGTCCGTATTGCTCTTTTTGAATAGTAGTCAGTGGCCGTCATGATGTTTTGTAGTAGTTGCTCCATACCTCAGCACAGCATTGTAAGTACGGTGAGACTAGAGAACAGTAAAGTGTATGGAGGGATTTCTGATCCAGGACCTTCTTAGCTTTGCTTATTATAGAAATACTTCTTGAGACTTTAGTTTGTCCGTGTTTAAAATGTGATTTCCAGTTGAGTTTGTCATCAATGATTACCCCCAAACATTTTATTTCATGCACTCTGTCTGTTTCCACTGCTTCTATTGTTATTAATAACAGTGTATTATTTGCTTTATTACCAAACAGCATTATGTGATGTTTTCTTGTTTGACCGGAACCCAAACTGATTCTCTGCAAGAATTTTGTGCTTTTCTAAAACAAGAGTCCAATCTGTTATTGAAGAGTTTTTCCAGTATTTTAAAATAAATGGTGGTAGTAAGGAGACGGTCTGTAGTTATTAAAATAGTGTTTGTCTCCAGCCTTAAACAGGGGATGACTTTAGATGTTTTCATTTTATTGGGAAATGTACCAGTTTGAAATGATAAATTAAAGATGTACGTTGATGGTTTAGAAATGCCCTCAATGACTTTTTTACTAGAAATATATCAACATCATTACATTCAGTGGCCTGTTTCTTCTTACATTTCATAACAATATTCAGAATTTCCTTTTCATCCACTGCTTGAAGAAACAATGAACAAGGATTTCTCTCACTTAAATGATCATAAGTTCCTGAATCAGGATTTTTTTTAGCAAGTTCAGGTCCTACACTAACAACGCTTCATTAAAGTTATTATCTACCTCTTTCATGTTGTAATTTCCAATGTCATCATCCATGAAATACTTAGACAAATTATTCTGTTTAAATCTATTTCTTCTAATATTATTTAGTATTTTCTGTATTCCTGCTATTTTCCTCTAATATCCTCTTATAGTATCTTTTATTCTTGCCCTTCTGATTTAAGTTAATTAATTTTTGTATTTTTATGTTTATATTCTGTCTCTTTAGTTCTCTTTCTTAGGAAGTCTCTGGAAAGTAAATTTTTCTTTTACAGGTATTTCCTTCGGTGATCCATGGGCTACTTTTCTGCTACATTTCAAAATATGAAAACACTTATTATATAATGGAGAAAATATTTTAGAAACTTGTTATATGCTAAATTAAAATCTTTTTCTCTGTATATTATGTCCCAGTTGTTTTCCAGTAATTCATTTTTCTTTTTTTTTTTTTTTTTTTTAACCCTGTCCTGTCCAGCATCCTAACATACAGAACGGTGGTCTGTGTGCCATATTTTGCTTGACAGATTTGCTCTACCAAGGGAGACATGTTATATACATGGCTGCCCTTGATATTTTTATTATTTTTATTGTAATTTTATTTTCTTTAGTCTTTATATGTCAGTGCCGAACCTGACAGGGAGATAGAGGAAGAGAGAAAAAAAAAAAAAAGGGAGAAAAGGACAGGATTAAAATGTGGAAATAACAGTTGTCTATGCTGCCCAGAACATATCACAAAAAAAAACAACAATATAAACTACCACAGTACTACATGATACCGAAAGAAAAATAGGATGATGATGATATAAAAAATTACAATAGTCATCAAACGTACCTGCAGACAAACGTACCAACACGCAAACATCAGCTACATCTAGTGAGAAGCGGATGGAGAGACGAGCACGTTTGTGAGCATGCACGTGTTAACATGCATGTGTGGCCATGCAACAAGGAGGAAATGTGTACCCGCAAGGGGGCCGCGATCACGCCGCACCCCGAAGCATCAGCAGGAGACGGGGGGAGCCCGAGGCCCCAAAGGCCAAGCAGGTCCACAGAGCACCAAGCCAGGACAGCCAAAGCAGACAGAGCAGCGGCCCACCCGGACCAGAGCAGAGGGGCCCCCCAGACCGGAACCCCCGGCGCGACGGGGCAGGTGCACCGGGCAGCCCAGGGCGATGGCGAGCAGGCCCAGTGGGCGTTGCGGTGCGGGCCGCACGGAGGGCAGGCGCCCCACAGGCCCAAGGGCCACTCATTCCCCCCAGCAGAGCCCCACCCGGGAAACCCGACGGGGCCCTACCCGCCCCATGCAAAACCACCGTGGGCCACGCCAACCCAACACCAAGGCTAGGCACCCCAGGGACAAGAACATGTCCGCAGGTCCTCCTCCACCCCCCCCCCCTTCCCAAAAAAAAAAAAAAAAAAAAAAAAAAAACCTTTTTACCCCAACCCTTACCCATTCATCCCCCACCCCCACCAGGGCAGCCCAGGGAATCTAGGGCCTGGTGGGCCCCAGGCCCGACCCTCTCCACATACACACACCCACATAACCACATACATTCTCCCTGAGGTCTCACCAGCCCCCCAATGCGGCACCGAGGGCAGCCCCCAGGGCATACGGCGCCCAGTAGCACCCCGCACAGGACTCCAGGCAGGCACCGAACCTCCACCCCACGCAGCCCCGAGTGCATCCCGGGACACGAGGGCGTAGGAAGACCCCCGCCCCCCAACCCCCCAGCCTGAGTTGCGTGTGCATGAGTATGGGCTATTTATAATGCAATTAAAAACTGGAAGGAGCCATGAGATGGTGGTGGGCCCCACTGCTGCCAGGCAGCAGGACCCCCTCAGGACTCCCTCAGTGTGTGTGAGTGTGTGTTATGTGTGTAGTGCAGTACTGTTAAATGTGGTAGTGTCTAACATGTAAATAAAATCGGGGGAGAGAGGTCACAAAGGGAGGGGATGGAGGAAGGGTTAGGGTCCGCCCACCCACAGCCCATGTGCCCATCCCCACAAGGCCCTAAATGTACATTGATGTCTAGGTTGTGATTAAATCTAGTGGGGCGGTCAGTCGCAGGGGTCCACCGGGGGATCCTGCAATGGGGACCCCTCAGCCAAACCCATCACCTCCACCCGCCCCACAGTGCCCTATGTGTAGTGTGTATGATGTGGGGTGGCGGGGGAGGAGAGGGGCTCGGGGAGGGGCACAACTGGGAGAGAGATCCCCGTACCAGCCGGGCCCGGGGAGGGGCACAACTGGGAGAGAGATCGCTGTCACAGGCAGCCAACTCCTCATCTGGCCGCTGTAGGTGCCCTCGCCTCCCCAAGACCACCCGAGGGAAGAGGGGCAAATGCCCAGCCCTGCCAAGAGCCCAACGCATCAGTGCCCCGGATGCCCACCAACCCCCGGCAGCCCACGCCACCACACCAGGGGACCAGAGAGCCCCAGGTTGCACATACATATCCTGGTCTGGTCCAAGGCACAGCGTCCCCATCCACCCCAAAGGAGCCCCCGGCGGGAGGGGAGAGAGCAAGAAGGAGAGCAGACTCCAGCCCCATGAGCCCTAATCCCCCCCATTGCCCACCAGGACCCCCGCCGCCCCCTTCCCCCTACCCCCTCCCTTAGACCCAACGGACACATTGTAATCCCAAGGGTACCTGCCCGGCATCGGATCAGCCCGACCCCGATGGCATGCCCAGGGCGACCAAGCCCCCCCCGCGGCCCAGGAAGGGCCCACCGAGCTGGAGGGAGGCAGCCCCAGACCCTGGGGGTCTGACTTCCAGTTCACTAGAATAGTTTTCTTTGCGATACATAAGGCCGTGAGGACCATATGTGCTTTGTTAGTGTCTATATTAATGTCACTTAGGTCACCCAGTAAACAAAGTTTTGGACATGCAGGAATGTTACATCTAACCCATGTTGATAAATCCTCACAACCTTATTCCAGAACTTCTGGACAGGTGCACAAAGCCATAAAGCGTGTAAGTAATCATCTGCTGTGTTACCTGTGCACTGTGTGCAGATATCTGAGTGATTAAGACCCATCTTGAACATCCTTTGTCCTGTATAATGCGTTCTATGGAGGACTTTGTATTGTATGAGTTGTAAATTTGGGCTGTCTGTCATATTAAAGGCATTAAGACATATTTGTAACCAAAATGGTTGACTAGGATTGATGGATAAATCTATCTCCCATTTTGAAGTAGGTAGGGAATTTGAGTCATCTATTTTTAACATTAATCTGTATATTTTTGAAAGTAATTTGGGGGTACAGAGGTCCATAAAATCTGCTACTATTGGAGGAAGTTCCAGATCTGTTTGGTGAAGGGGGAATTTTGTGTGTATTACGGTTTTGAGCTGTTGATATTCTAAGAATCTGTTGCTGTTAATCCCATATTGTGATGAGAGTGTATTAAAAGATAAAATGTTTCTGTTATGGATAATATGTTCAAAGTATTTAATTCCTTGTTAATCCATTGGTTAAAGTTTAGCATATTTTTGTTTAGTAGAATATCAGGATTGTTCCAGATGGGTGTGAGTTTACATGGTATTTGAGGAGTTGGTTTTTTGAGAAATTCCCACCAGGCTGTCAGAGAAGTGCTGATGTTGACACTTTTAAAGCACTTTTGCTTTTTTATACTTAAGCTGAAAAAAGGAAGATCAGAAATTTCCAAATTGTCACAAAATGTTTGTTCTATGTCTATCCACAGGTCATCTAGTGGACTAGGTTTGAGCCATTTTAGGACATATTGCAATCTATTAGCTAGGAAGTAATGTTGAAAGTTAGGCAAGTCTAATCCTCCTCTATCTTTCGGCTTCTGTAAAGTTTTTAAACTGATCCGGGGTGGTTTATTTTCCAGAGAAATCGGGAGATGTGTGATTCTAGCGATTTAAACCAGGTAGAGGGGGGTTTCATAGGAATCATAGAAAACAAATAGTTGATTTTGGGTAGAACCATCATTTTTATGGTGGCACTCTCCCCATGAGTGAAATGGGTAGAGATTTCCAGCGAGCAAGATCATCTTCTATAGTCTTAAGAAGGTGAGTGTGATTAAGTTTTGTTAGTTCTGAGAGCCTGGAGGGAATATTTACACCCAGGTATCTAATGTTACCTGATTTTAAGGTGATGCTGGGTAGATTTTGAAAGCTACAGTTGATGGGTAGAACTGTACTCTTAGACCAGTTAACGGAGTAGTCCGACAGTGATGAGAATTTATTAATTAGTGAGATTGTTTCAGATAGAGAGGTTTGTGAGTTCTGGAGGAATAGTAAAACGTCATCAGCATAAAGACTTATTTTATGAAATATATTTTTGGACTGAATGCCTTTAATAGCTTTATTTTGTCTAATTGCAGCAGCTAGCGGTTCAATAAATATAGCAAAAAGTGAGGGAGATAGTGGACAACCTTGTCTGGTACCCCTTTGTAGATTAAAACTTGGAGAGGTTGGTCGTTTGTTCTAACACTCGCATTAGGAGAACTGTATAAGATTTTAATCCAGTGGATCCAAAGCCGAATCTGTTTAGAGTAGCTAGTAAATATTTCCAGTTAACACGATCAAAAGCTTTCTCTGCATCTAAAGAAACTATTATTGTTTCCAGGTTATTGATGGTAGAATAATCTATTATATTAATTAGTCTCCGCATGTTAACAGAGGAATATCTGCCCTTTATAAAGCCTGTTTGATCAGGGTGTATAATGAGAGGAGTTACTTTCTCTAACCTTCCAGCTAATGCTTTGCAAATTATTTTAAGGTCTGCATTTATCAGTGATATGGGTCTGTAGCTAGATGGTATTGTGGGGTCTTTACCTGGTTTTAATAGTACAGTAATGGTGGCAGAGTTTATGTTTGGGGGTAAGTAACCATTTTCCTTTATTTGTGTCACCATTTTGAAAAATGTTGGGGCCAGTGTTGACCAGAATTCTTTATAGAACTCTGCTGGGAAGCCATCCGGACCTGGGGCTTTTTTACAGGGCATATGTTTAAGGGCTTCATGTAGCTCCTCCACTGTGAGGGGGAATCTAAGGCCGTGACTTGTTCCTGCTGTAAACCTGGAAGATCTATGTTGTTAAGAAAATGATGGATATCATTGTCTGATGGATCTAAGTGTGATGTATACAGAGTTTTATAGAAATCTCTAAAGATGTTGTTTATTGCATCTGGGTCATGCGTAATATTACCTATTGAATCTTTAACAGCCGATATGGTAGATTTTTCCTTATTTATTTTTAACTGGTTAGCTAAAAATCTTCCGGATTTATTACTGTGTTCAAATGTCTCCAAGCGTAATCTTTGCACCAGAAATTCTGTTCTCTTGTTGATTATTTCATTTAATTCCAGTCTAGCCTTCCTTATTTGGTTCATCGTTGGTTCATCTGGTGAAGCACTGTAGGCGTCCTCTAATGATTTAATTCTTATTTCTAATTCTAATATTTTTGAGTTTTCTTTTTTTTATGTGACGCAAAAGAGATGATTTTGCCTCGCATTACCGCTTTCCCTGCTTCCCACAGAACACATGCTGGGACTCCTGGTTTGTCATTGTTTTCTAAGTATATAGCCCATTCTTTTGTGAAATAGCTGATAAAGTCGGGATCTTTAAGCAGCGCTGTATTAAATCTCCAGCTTTTAGTCGGTGGTGTGATTCTCGTGTTCCTCAAAGTAAAGGAAACTGGGGCATGGTCGCTGATAGTGATGGGGTGAATCTGGGTCTCTGAAATCTCACCAAAGAGCTGCTAACCAGAAAATAATCTAGCCTAGAGTATGAATGGTGAACTGAGGAAAAGAAGGTGTACTCTCTGATATTAGGGTGATAAGACCGCCATATATCGCAAAGTCCAAAATCTTCCATATATTGTTTTACAGTGTTTGTGGATTGCCATTTCGATGATTTACAGTGTTACTAGATCTATCAGCTGAGCCCAGAACCATGTTAAAATCCCTCCTGTATCAGTGTGCTATCTGTGTGTCAGAAAGTGATGTGAAGAAAGAGTGAAAGAAGGAGGGATCGTCAACATTTGGGCCATATAAGTTAGCTAAGCATAACTTCATATTTTGAATAGATAATTTTACTATGATGAATCTCCCTTCTGGATCTGTGATAACGCTGATTTCTGTGAATGTTACTTTTCTATTTATCAAATGGCTACCCCTCTCTGTCTGGAGTTATAACAGGCTGAGTAAACATGAGGAAACTGGGTTGTAGAGAGGCATTACTGATGTTTTTGTCATATGAATCTCCTGTAAGAACACAATGTCTGCCTGCAGATCATTTAATCTATTAAAGATTTTTAGTCTCTTCTCTCTGGTCCCAGCTCCGTGCACATTCCAAGTGATAAATCTAAGGATGGTCATGCTTGTGGTGAAAAAGTGAGTGTTGGATGCTTCTTGTTAATATAAATGTGTATGTGTGTGTGTGTGTGTGTGTAAGAGGCCGTCGCTGCAGCGTTAGGCTTGCCCATTATGATCCGCTGGAAGCTTTCTTCGATGAAATCCGTTGGGCTGATGAGATCTTCTTCGATGTGATCCAGAGTGACCGGGTTAGTGTGGTTTGGAATATATAATTTTTTTTTTTTTTTTTAATATTTCTCTGTTAGCTTGTGGCGTTTGTTTGTTTTCAGTAGCGCGCCATGTTGATTCTGCCAAGTCTCGCCGAGCCTCGCGTTACAGCATTCTCTCTCGTTCATAGTAATTAATTTTTAGTGTGTTCCTCAGTTCTTACTTGTCTATATTTTATTTGCTTTTTTGACTCTTTCTTGTAACTTGACGTCATGAACTGGAAACACTGGCAGATGGTCACTTATGTCATTGATTAACAATCCATTTATAACATTATTGTTAATGTCATGAGTGAAAATATGATCAGAATGGCAGAATGAGACATGATTCTGCTGGGTCTAGTGAATTTTGGAAATAAGTTCATACTGTATATTGTATTAATAAATGCATCAGTACCATTGTGATTGTTGGGATTCAATTTGTCAATATTGAAGTCCCCACACACAAAACTAGTTTTGTTACCTATTTTTGAAAATACACTTTCCATCCACACACTGAATGTATTAATGCTTGACCCAGGTGCTCTGTACACACAGCTAACAATAATGTTTTTGTTTTTCCATAAAGACTTCAATTATTAAGTATTAACGTAAGCTATTAGTCACAGATGTCATTCTTTCCAAAACCCTGAAGTTCAAAGATGCATCTACATACATGACACCACCCCCACCACCTTTATTTAGTCTATTCTTATACCTGAGCTCATAGCCATTTAATTCCAAGTCTATACATTTGTCAATAGACATCCATGTTTCAGATAATACTATTATACTAAATGGTTTAGTAAACATTTGTAAATAGCTTTTAATATTATTAAAGTTAGCATATAAGCTTCTACAATTAAAATGCAGAGGTGATAATTTACTCCCTGAGTCAATGTTCTGGTTGTATTGATCATCTGTGTAGTAGCAGTAATTATTTTTTATGGCAGCTAAAAAGTTATTTTCTGGATCTAAATCCTGTTCCACATCCATGATGTTGGGATCAGTATATTGAAATACTTCCAGCTCCAACTGATGATTTTAACTTATCCTCTGTGTAAAGACTGAATCCCCAGATATAGAGTGAATTCCATCGTTGTCATAGTTTAGTTCTGTTAGTTACCTCAGAGTCCAGAGCAGTTCACTCATGCTGATCTTTGTTCCTCTAGCTGTAGACCAGATTCTGTCAGTCATTGGACTTTTCCAGTTGTTCAACTTTCCTTAATATAAATCACCTTGGCTTCCTCAGATGATCCGATAAGTTTAATGAAGGTTTTGCAGGTTGTAGTCCAGGTGTTTTGTATTTTCTTCTGTTTCTTCAGATACTGCTCCAGACCCACGACTCAGCTTTCCAAATACATGATACACTAACCTCTTTTGGTATTCAGCTGCTGTAGAGCCTTCACACTCTCGACCAGATCCAGTTTACTTTTTACTGCTGCCATACAGCAGACACTTCCTCCGTTATGAGGTCAAGGCCTTTTTTTAATATTGTCCACTTCCTCAGCTGTTGGATTCTTCTTTGGACCCTTATCACCAGATTTTTTACCTTAATCAATTGTCACAGTTTAATTATTCACCAATTGTTTGTTGGTTGCTCAACCGCCAACGTGTCTGCAGGAAACAGGAAACAGGAAACAGGAAACAGGCCTGTAGAGATCTGATCTGTCCTGCTAGCAGCAGCTTATCAGGACGCTAATTTTGTTGGACAGATGTCCTTCAGTTTCCTGTGGATGTTTCTGCTTCCCAGAGGATGAACCCAGAGAGCATTTTGACTGAGACAAGAGCAGGAAAACAGCCCACAGCATGATGCTACCACCACCATGTTTAACAACTACTACAGTCTTCTTGGGGTTGAATTCTTGACCTTCATTCCTCCAAACATGCATCAGCTCGTTGTAACTAAACAAGTCCGTCTTTGTCTCATCTGACCATCAAACTTTGAACAGTTCATTGTGATAAACTTGACTGTAGACACTGATGTTCCAGCAGCTTCCACTTCACAGCAGAACTCTTCCTGGAGGTTACTGGGTTGTTCCTGACCATCACAGGAAAGGGTGACAGGTTGGTAGCTTGGGAAACAGGCTTCACTTTCAGTAACTGATAATTATCTTTATTTAAGCTAATGATCTAAGGTAAACTGCTTTGTAAACTCAATGTTTTAAGATATAATTTCCATGACTGACTTGAGTAACGTTGCTCCAGAACCAGATATTATCCCGTAATGCAAGCAGAGAAGTTAATGATACTGATGAGGTTAGGAAGCTATTCATGGTTGAGCTGTGTGAGCTGACAGCAGGAAAACTGGACAGCGTTCACATCTGTGTGACTTTAATCAGAACCAGACTGTGATGACTCAACCCAGTCTCACAGCTAAATGTTAAGCAGTCACCAAACAAACATCTTTGTAATCAGGGCTGGACTGGGACAAAAAACCATCCTGGGAATTTTGAGCCAAGACTGAACTTCCAGGTATTGATGGAAAGAAAACATCTATAAATGAAAAGAAACGTTCTTGTGACAGTCCTTGTTCACTGTCTTGTTGTTGTTTATGTGCTTGTCTAATGAACCTAAACTACACCATCCTCCCAGTTTCATTATTCTATGTAGTACTCAGTGGAAACTAGAAGACTGCTTGGTCTAGTTAACCTCCTGAACAATGTACAGCGTATGATGGGATCCTGATAAAAGGACAGAGAGGAATAGAGGTGAGACATGATCATTAATTAATATTAAAATGAAAAAATGACAGATTTAGTGATATTTTCATGGACTATTTGTTCACCACATCAATAAACAGCACAGCAGCACAGAATATTTCCTCGAACATGGAAACCTTTAAAAATGAGAGAAAGAACGACACTTGATGGACTTGCTCATATGATCACAGTACTGGTATCTAGATAAACGTGGGAAATAGTTGCATCATATACTGGTGATGGTACTGGTATCTTTACTCTAGAAAATAGCTGAATCATGTATTTTATTTAATACTTAGAGGAAACTACGGCAGACTTCCAAAAATACATCCTATAAGACAGAGGTTCTCAAACTTTTTGAGCTACATCCACTTCTATGTATAATTGTATGACTTCCCATCGGAGCCACAACAAACATAAAAATACTATGTTAACAACTATATTGTGGATATTCTGGGAACGTCTTCACAAAGACACAATGTCCCTCTCTGTGATCATGTTAATGATGCACCGGAGCCTCATGTTGAGAAACCGGACCAACCTCCGACATTCTGACAGAATGAGGGACTGACTGGACCTGTGGTGAGGGATGCAATTATTAGACATTATTCCTGACAGGATTTTCCCTGAATGTGCAGCGATGAATGACAGGAACATGGATTGTTATATTTGTTTTTGTTATTGACATTTGCTTCAGGGTTTATTTTAACTAGAAGCAAGAAAACAGAGCCCACTGTTCCTGTTTTATCCTCTTTTCTTTGGTTCCAGTATGTTGAAAAAGCTATATTAAGATCTTATCATTGACTTTTAGGCCAATTAATGGTATTTCACCCTTTAATTTCTCTGAGCTTTGAGAACCATAAGCCTGCCTGCCACATCCTCCTCGTTCTGCTGCTCATCACCAGTTAAATAATAAACATTTTCACACACATTGTGTCCACGCTTGGATCCTTTTCTCACCCTGAACACACACCTCAAACCAAGTACTGAGTTCATAGAATGACTATACACTTCAGATCAGATGATCAACGTTTCAAATTCTTTTTTTTTTTTTTAATTACTTAAAAAATCAGTAACTAATCAGTAACCACTATCAAGGTCTAGGGTAGAAACCAGCAAGCTTTATGTAAGCTGTCTACAGCATCATCAGTTCTGGGGAGGGGATAAGCATCCTTAGGAGTGAGGTCGTTCAGCCTACGGTAATCAACACAGAACCGCAGGCCTCCATCCTTTATCTTCACAAGAACACCGGAGCAACCCATGGGCTACAGGAAGGCTGAATAACACCACCCGCCTGCATCTGCCTAATGTGCTCTGCACACTCTTCCTGTAAATGAAGAGGGACACGGTGTGGGTGCTGTTTAATGAGCTTAGCGTCCCCCGTGTCAATTGTATGTCTTACAAGCGGGTTCCTTCCTAAATCTGTATCACCAGTGCTAAAATAGAAAGATGCTTATTTAACAGATTCTGGACAGCTTGACGTTCAAAATTTTCCAGTCCCTTCTGATTCAGTCCCACTGCTTAAACAAGTCATCTAGAGACCAAGAGGACTCCTGACCCCTGGTCCCCTCAGCCTGTTCTAACCCATCCCACACCTCTACATCCGAGTACAGTGTGCCGACTTTCTATCCTCTCTCAACGTCAATTCCTCATCCATAACGTTAATAACCTGAATTGGAACAACCCCCTGCTCTACTCGGCATACCACTCGGGCCACCACAACATCACAGTGATCAGACAGTGAAGCTGAAGGCTCAAGCAGACCCTCCACACACTCACCAAAAGGACTTGTGACAATGCCCGGAAGAATAACCTCACTCCACGCTGGGACTGTGGTGTCAGATTTTAGAACCACAGTCTGAGGTTTCCCCAGATCTTCATGGAACAGGAGAGGTATGGTTTTGCCCATCAACCGAACAACCCTTTCCTTGTAATAAACCACAGCCCCATACTTGGACAAGATCAA